>NW_022145610.1:17495543-18025543 GCF_000002235.5 Strongylocentrotus purpuratus
GTGACTTCAAACTTTGCAATTAACTGGAGGGATGACTCGAGATCGGGATGTCTCGAAAAACTCGTTACAAGACAAGAATAAGAACTAGTGAACTAATTTACATAATAACATTCACCAACACTTGCATGAAAGTGACTTACCTGTTCTACTTTGACGAGACTCTACGTCAGCAGGGGATCTGGCCTGAAATGGGCAAGGAAAAACATGACGGCATTGGTGACGGAATTGATAGCATTCAGAACACTAGGAAACTTGAGATAATGTAAAAAATGAAGAAAAAAAATCTACACTTTAATTTACATTTCTTAAAAATAAAAAAAATGTATTGACATTACGGCTTTTGTGTACAAGTCCCCATTAAAATTTGAACATCATAAGAAGTCAATAATTACTAAGTGAAGCATCAGCTAGGAGCGAAAGACATGATACTCATAAAGATGTCATCAATGATATTCAGCTGAACTATGCTATCATCATCACTTCACTCGGAACGTGTCCAGTTATTGTTAATTCATGTGCAATTATCATCCATTACAGTAGTGAAGAAATCTTTCTTGTACAATAATCTTGTCCTAATTGCGATGAATTACGGCTTACCTTTTCCCAATCTTCTTTGTTGAAGCTTCATACAATACACCATTGTGGAAACTGGCCTGAAAATGGATGGGGAAACTGGCCTGAAAATGGAAAGGAAAAAAAGCATTCTATTATTTCTGAACAAGATTCAAGAGGGTATGTGTAGTCAATCAACATGAAATCCATCGAAGCATTGTATATTCTAGTCTTTTCAGGCACGAACTATAAATTGAAAAGACGCATCAATACTTTTTTTTTAAACATGAATATGAACGTTTGCGAGTGAAGCATCAGCTAGGAGCGAAAGACATGATACTCATAAAGGTGTCATCAATGATGTTCAGCTGAACTATGCTATCATCATCACTTCACTCACAATGCCCAGTTATGATGATTTTGTGGAAAACAAGCAGCCATTTAAAATAAAGAAAGAAATTGACAGGTGAATAAAAAGACTTAGAAAATGTCTAGAGCATCAGCAACCTTTCCATAAGATGCTGCCCATAAAGCCCTATGAGAAGGGTGTAAGAACATATCAAGATCCCCATTCTTTCACATAGGCTGATAGGCCGATATTTAGAGATTAAAATTCCTAAAAATCTAACAAATCAAGCTTCTAACATTCATATTAAAGAGAAGTAACTGTCAAAAAGCTTACCTTTCCTTGCAAGAAGTGTCCAAATGTGCATACCTGTATGAAAGATTACATAGAAGGGGTTTAGAAATTATCAAGAGACCATGAAATAAGATGTGAAGAGAATCATGACCATGTATGTCTGTAATCAGTCCGCCCTAGTCGCTACAGTGAGTTAGTAATCATGATTGATTCAGTAACCATAATTATGCAGGCTCATCATTTTACAGACATTTTGCTCAACATAATTCCATGAAGCAAGTACTTGAGCATAAATTGTTTCTCAATTTTGTCATCTCCTTTGAATTCTGTTTAAGACATTTTTTGTTGAAGGTCACTTCTATCAAGAAAAATATCAAATTCTCACCTAAAACTGGTTGCAGGCAGCTCTTTACAAGGTCACAGCATCAAGTCAAATCTGGAAGAAAACATATGGAGGAAAAGGCATGTGATAAGTAGACCAATATGTAGATTTTTTTCAATTTTTAGACAAAGACCTTGATTAACATGTCTGCAATCAGTCCGCCCTAGTCGCTACAGTGAGTTAGTAATCATGATTGATTCAGTAACCATAATTATGCAGGCTCATCATTTTACAGACATTTTGCTTACCAGTAACATAATTCCATAAAGCAAGTACTTTAGCAAATTGTTTCTCATCTCCTTTGAATTATGCTAAATTTTTTAAAGATCACTTCTATCAAGAAGAAAATATAAAATGCTCACCTGGAACTGGATGCAGGTCTTCACAAGCTCACATCATCAAGTCAAGTCTGGAAGAAGGAAAACAAAAAGCAGAGACGTTTTGTAAGTACAGTCAAACCTGCTTTAGTGACCACCTCTCTACAAAGACCACATGTTTGGTTTCCCTTGAGAATGGTTTCTCATAGAAACATGAAGTGAAGGAACCTGTACATCAAGACCACCATGCTATATCGACCACTTTTTTTGTCTCCCTTGGTTGGTCTTTATCAACTTTTTGACCAAATACCTCAATTAATATGTCTGCAATCAGTCCGCCCTAGTCGCTACAGTGAGTTAGTAATCATGATTGATTCAGTAACCATAATTATGCAGGCTCATCATTTTACAGACAGTTTCCACTACCATTTACACATATCAAATATTTCAACATCACACTTTCTTTTCCAAAAGTTTTATATGACATACACGAAATGTCCATCCCACTTTAAAAAAATATATATATTTACCTTGTTCTGGATGCAGCTCGTGGTATGCAAATTCCACCAACCAGAGTCTGGAAAGTAACACATAGCAGAGACATATTTTAAGTATTCATATTATTTCAACTTTTAGACAAAAAAATGAATGATTAATATGTCTGCAATCAGTCCGCCCTAGTCGCTACAGTGAGTTAGTAATCATGATTGATTCAGTAACCATAATTATGCAGGCTCATCATTTTACAGACATTTTGCAAATAAAATTTACACATATCAAATATTCAATATCACACCGAAAAGTATATAATATTCACCTTGAACTGGATACAGATCTTGGTTTGCAAACTCCTCTGCTTCATTCAGATAGCCTATAAAGAGTGCAAAAAAAGGATAAGAAAGTCAAGCACATCACATACATGTAGTAGTTCTGTTGACACTAATGAAAACGCGAGGTTAGAAGGAAAGTCTAGATCAGTCCGCCCTAGTCGCTACAGTGGGTATGTAATCATGATTGATTCATTAACCATAATTATGCAGGCTCATCATTTCAAGACTTTCAGACAAATTAAAACAATTTACACAAAGTACAGCACATGATAATGAGCTGGTAGATTACTCTACTGTCCTATCATCTACCACACAATAACTGTGAAACAATACATTTATTTATGCACCATTTATAGCATCAGCTATGAATATAATCAAACAAAACATTTCATAATCATACTTTGCTGGCTGTCAATACACACCTTGGTGCATTTTGAATTCTAGTAAATATGGAAATTCTTTGACAATTAAACATTTCAGAAACACCATACTTTCTTTTTTAATGAATAAGATATATAAAATCAAACTTACCTTGATCAATACAAAGTCGAGATCTGCCTTCAGTTATGATTGTGGACTATCTGAAAAGGGGAATTAAAACAAATGAAAATTTGAAGATGAAACATGAAAAATAATTGGCAAATAAGAGGTGGATTCTCCTAATATGAGGCTATTGCTAAAATACAGATACTTCCCTAAGATATATTTTTCCTGCTGTAATAGTCCAGATTTCACCAGTAGGCATGTCATGAGACCTTAGAAATTACTTTATTTGGAACAAATTTGTCTTTGAAAACTGTCATGCACCACCAGAGACTAGGAGAGAGAATGGGTGGTTTGTAGGGTTTCGTGATAAAGTCAACTTCACAAGGATGTTGTCACATTGGGTTACAGTGTACCTCAGGGATCTTGGTGATTTGTGTGTCGTCACTCTGTAACAGTCGAGAGTAGCAAATATTGTCATCATTGATACACTGAACCCAATCTTAAGAGCCAGGCTATGCTGACTCTCTTTCAAAATTAATTCACGATAGTGTCGATTCTTGTAAAAATCAAATTTATCTCCTACAAAGTAACCGGCTCAACTTCTGTTTGGCAGTTAAACTTATATAGTTCATAGCTTATTACAACGTCTTATATGCAGAAATTAGAATCGGAATGTTGCTTACATTGTTGCAAGGACGAGGTCATCAATCACTCAGACTCGGGAAGTGGAGAAATCTGAAATAAACAGCAGAAACAAAACGGAATAGAGTACATTGGAACAACTGTCAATTTCTTCAGTTTGAACCACTGTGGATGAGTTCTTTAATAAACAAGTGTAGCTCAGGGATCTTGGTGATTTGTGTGTCGTCACTCTTCAACAGTCGAGAGTAGCAAATATTGTCATCATTGATACACTTGTATTCGATTGATATCAACTCGTCAACCACTGTCAATGTGGTCTTTATGAAGAATGCAAAACATGAAAACTCCACAAAATAGTGTCGAGGCGACTGTATAGGAGTTTTGTTGGATAGTTTGTTCGATGGAATTTCAAATTTCTTTTTGTAACTTTGCAGAGGCAACGCATTTCTACAGACATATAATGTAGTTCCTTCATGTTGAGCAAATCCAAAGCACAGGAGAGCCCTTTTGTTACTGACAATTACTTGGGTCAGTTGAAGATCGGAATATTATAAGAACTATGAGCTGTTTCATCACATTAACCCTATGTTAACTGGGGGGGGGGTCAATTTGACCCCCCCCTGTAGAAATTTCGCGACTACTCCGAAACCGCGGCAAATATAAAATTTTCCTTTCACGACTTTTTACTTTCGAGTCTTACGCATCTTTTAAAACAATTTTTTCGAAAATCGGACCTAAGGTTACAAGGTCACGTGACCTTTTGTCTTTGCATGTCAGCCCGAAAATCGCTCATTTTCATGATTTGTGTACAAAACATATGTAAAAGTCATTTTTCCTAAAAATAGATAAAACATTGGTTATTGAGTCTTGTTTAAAGTTTAGATGTTTGTTTTGGGGTCAAAATAGTTTAATTGTAGTTATAAATGAAATAAAACAACAAAAACAATAAAATACATAAGTTAAAAAAACAATGAAATACATAAGAAATTATCAAAACAAGAGATAACATAAGGAATAACCTGGCTCTTCCAATTTTTTGTGTTGTATTATTATTCCAAATGGTCTAATAAATATATGTAGTGAAAAAGAATACTTACATATGAATAATCTATGATTTATGGGCAGAAATGTGAATTATATGACCTTATTTGCATAAATTAGCATAAATATGCAAATGAGTGAATTTTTCAAAAATTTGAAATTACCATAGTATTCTTTACACTTCACTTGACATGCATGCAAATTTTCGCGGCGATCGGCGGTGAAACGGCCGAGATCTTAGGGGGGGGTCAAATTGACCCCCCCCCCCAGTAAAAACCTGGTCTGAAATAGCCCAGTTAAGATAGGGTTAAGCACTTCATACTCTCGACCAATGGTTTTATTTAAAATTTATTTCTAATCCAACTTAACCTGCCACATATTGAAACTATAACATACCTTCAGTCTCCAGCAGCAACTCTTGATCCAAAACAATGGCTGTTGAAAGATGAACAGTTCCAAAGAAAATGGAGAGAAAAAAAAGCACATTTCCACTGAATATTAAACTGAAATCAAGAATATTCTCATTTTATAGATTCAACCCGCATTTCAACTTCAATATGGGCAACAGTCATTCGGCAGCAAGATGTAACTGATTCAAAATCAAATGGGGTGTTTGATACGGAACAAACGAAACATAATCCAAAGACTTGTCTGGTATGCATCAGTAGCCGTGGTCATATAGACACTCGTCATTGGATGATCTCAGAGTCCCTATCTTGGCTTAAAATCATCATTGCATACTTCAAGGATTACTTCACATTTTAGAGAAGTACATACACATATATACTTGGAGTTAGACAAATTATTTCATTAAATTGTGAAGAAAATAATGACAGAAATATTTATCTATATTCTCTAAACTCCTATTTACTGAACTCCACAGCATTCTTAATAACAGTCATGAAGCACCTATCACAGAAATAACAAAGTTCCATCAACTACAAATTTTCAGTGAGTAGAATCCCTTTCCTTCAAATTTAAGAAAGCAAATCATAATATTTTATTAGTACAATTTGGTGAATTTCTAGAACTCTATAACTCAACTGCACAATTGACAAATTAATGCAGATAAAATTAGATTCATCTTCTTTCTGCCAATGTCAGTCATCATCTTTGCTATTTATCACAATGAAAACAGAACAAAACTAAACTAAACATACCTGCTTATCTTTGACCGTCGACTCCCTACCAGCAACTGTAAATTACAGAGAAGGACAAAGGGGTTAACAAGGTCAACAGTTTCAATGGTGTAATGCCACATCATCCTTACAGCATGAACCAATTAGCTAGTGACACATCAGTCCTCTTTTGAGCTGAGTTGGTAATCACAGATTATCATTTGTCCCTATCAGATTTGTCATCATCTGTGTCACAGAATATATATTCAAATCCAGAATTTTTTAATAGGTATATTTATATAGTGCAACTACTATGTGAATATACTCTATTGCTCTTAATTTTTACCCTGGCTGAAGCTGCCAAAATAAGGCGCTAAAGGTTTCAAGGAATTTCTCCTTATTGGGTAACCATGAGTGGCAAATGTAGATCAATGTCTCCCTAAAGGACATTAGTGCCGCGGCGGGACTAAAACAAACATGAACCATGTGATCCACAGTCCAGTGACATATCCACTAGACCACGACATCTCTACATGATGAAATTTAAAGGTTGATTTCAACACCATTCACTTTTGGTCTTTTGTTGTTATCTACACATAGCATAATTACCTGTCAAGCTGGTAGATATCCATTTCATCATCATGGGTGGTCAGTATTGGATTTCCATCTTGCCTGTAATAAAGTGAAAAAGATTTAATTTGAGAGGTACTAGACTGGAGAGCCTGAAGTCACTACTCAGAAATGTTATCATTTGAATCCTGATTACTAAGTTTAACAAATGATAATCAATTTGAGGACATTATGTGAAAAATAGAATGGATAAGTATACAAATATGCATTATATCAAATAAGATTTAAAGTCATGAAATTTAAATGGTACGAGTATTGGCATTTAAATGCTTAGAAAGCATCTTTGAGTTATTGGATCAGTCGACTATGCATGCACATTCTCAACACTGGCCAATGACCATCAGTCGAAGCGCGGAACATGGTTCATCATATCCAAATTACATCGTAAAATAAATTAATTTTGTGAAATTTATTGCCCAATTGTGAGATCAAGCTCGTTGTGCGACGGGATGAAAAATTACCAGACAGGATTATGATTGGCAAGACAAGGCAGTGATTTGTAACTCTGTGGTTACACTTCATGAAATATATGGCTTCTAAAATTGGATCTGCAAGGCATGCATGTTCACTGCAAAGCCCAGTTACTTCAAAATACATGCCGTCAATGAAATGCAACATGGGAAAGCAAATAACACTGCAAATCCAAGATAGTTATTCAAAGTTGTACATACCTTTATCAAAAGATCCATTCTGAGAAGTTTTCTTCCAGCCAAGCACTTCTAAGTTGGTCTTTCTTCACTTGACTATGAGGTAAATGATGAATACAAGAAATGCAATTAGTGATTATTTTTCAGTTCACAAATAGCTTTTTTCTTCTTTTCTAATTCAATAATATGCATCAATGTGTTATGATTGAGAAATGAGACAATGGCACAACTAGAACTGAAAAAGTTGAAAAAAATAATGATAGTAATATAGTGATCAATATGAAATCTTAATATTGTCTTTTACAACATATAACTTCTCATACTCTTACACAATGAATGTTATAATTCTTCACACTAAGAGGCATGCATTCACAATTCCGGTGTATTGTGTTTGTAGGTAGAAGGAACATTGCCAACTCCCATGACAGAAGCAAGCGTTTGTATTCCGAAAACCAGTTTACTGTCTGCAACACTGAAACACATACATTACCACAGTAACAGGTAACATGATGCCCGAGCTGCAATTTAACTCTAAAATATATAAACAGACAAATCCTGACGAGTTATCCAATGAAGCTTACCTCGTTCAATGACCTGCAAGTATCTCTGCCATGGTATCTGTAAAGAGCAAACATTATATTGATGATTAGGTGGTGTCTAGATCAAGACAAAGCAGATTAGGGGGAGTTCAAAGGCATTTGGTTACTTAGTGTCCAATATATTACTCCGTTTACACAAAGAGTTTATATTTTTGAGCTAAGAATATTCTTACATTTGTTATGATATATAGGATGACACAACTAGAGATGAAAAAGGCGAAAAAATATATTAACACAAGTATTGTATTGATCAATATCCAGAAGCAGAAAAAAGTACATTTATATATTACACAAAACGGCATTATTCAATACTTTTAACTTGTAGGAAAAAAAAGGCATTCATTCACAACTCTTATTTATTTAGTTTGTAGGTCGTCAGGAACAGTGCCAACTTCCATGACAGAAGCAAGCGTTTTTATCCCCGGTAACCAGTTTACTGTCTGCAACACTGAAACACATACATTACCACAGTAAAAGGTAACATGATGCCCGAGCTGCAAGTCCTTTCAGACAAAACAGAAAAAAATATATACATTTCTCCATCACACAAGGTTATATTGTAAGCTTACCTTGTGCAATATTCTTCAAGTCTTTCTTCATTGGTATTCTTCAAGTCTTTCTTCTATGGTATCTGCAAAGGATGGACATCAAATGAATAATTAAGTGATTAAGACAAAGCACATTAGGGCAAGTACAAGGGCATTTGTTGTACCACAGGTTACCTTGTATTCTGGTAGCATGATCATAATCAAGACCACAAATCTTCTACTTTTTTTTTAAAAAAATTGATATTTAGTCAGACATGTGCTCTAGAAGAGGTTGCAAACTAATAAGATTTTCAAACAAGTTCCAACAAGGTTGATTCACGCTTTGGACGAATTAATTAGCCTGGAATTAGCTCTCGAGTGACACATCAGTCCTATCGATCCATTGTTAACTTATTGAATAATCACTGATTATCTCAGAGTTAACTTATCATCACATGTGTCACTGTCAAGAAAATACTGGCTTCACTCTATATTAGGGGAAGGGGGAATTGAAAATCTTACGGCAGCTCTAAAATTAATAAAGCAAACTCTAAATATTCTGTGCAACATTACATTTACAATCTTCTTTTCAGAATTTTCAGAGCACTCGTTAATACTTTCAATACACACTATGAATATGAACAAAAATATGGCCAATATGGACAAAATATACAGTTCCTCAGGTAGACAAAGGAACATTCCTTCACTGCCATTATGTTAAAATGTGTAGAACAGGAGTCACATGCATATTCACCTGTTCTACACATTTTTACATAGCAGTGAAGGGATGTTCCTTTGTCTACCTGAGGAACTGTACATTTTGACTGCTTTCTTTGTCCGTAATGTTCACAGTGACATGTACCGACCAGTAAGCATACCTTGTTGCATGCCATGTACACGGTACATCGTCTCTTCCAGGTCAAGGTATCTGCAATGAACAAATAATATATTGATTAAGTCAATATTTCAATTCAGACTGTTGCCATGACGCAACAGTGATTGTGTGACACATCAGTCCTATCGATCCATTGTTAACTTATTGAATAATCACAGATTATCTCATAGTTAACTTATCATCATTTGTGTCGCTGTCCAGAAAATAGGCCACTTTCATATCAAGATAAATGGGGGTTACTGTAAAGTCAGAAACTCTTGCATATTGCTGTTTTTGTTGTTGGAAGAAGTGCACACTACTTTATTGTATTAATTTGAAAATAGAACATGCTTATTGTTTGTAACGGTCATTCTGAGATCAAGACATTGATGAAGTAGTAATTCAATCAAACTTTATATCATGGCATAAATACTGACCACTTTTGCACTTTCATGGAAGCAACACAAAAATAATACCCATGTGAGCCTGAGGTAAATAACCATTTTACTTTACACTGCCATGTATTTGTTTGCCGAAGTACACAGGTCTCAACTCTCAAGTTTCGATTTTAGAGAACCGAAATATAGAAGCCCAATTACTACATAGTTATGCAGGAAAGCAATTAAATGAATTCAGATAACATTTTTCAAGAATGCAAAGGTTCTCACCTTGTTCAGCACAAGTCTTTGAAGAAAGAGCATCTTCAATCTGGGTAACAAAAAGGGAGAAAAAGATCCTCATAATAATTAAATTCATACCATATACCATTACATATAAGTAACATGTTGCCTCCTATGCGTCCGACATGTATTTCAATAAAACAATAATGTTGATCTGGAACTATAATATCCTCCAAAAAATACATTTGCAATGTCTGTCAATTCTTCATAGAATATTGTTTCCAATTTCATCAAAGCAAATGAATCATAACATAAATTGCAAGAGGGGTTTAAATAAAAATGGATGGGTTTCATTCATAAAGGAGCTCATTATAATTTATTGGATCAGTCAACTATGCATGCAAAGTCTCAACACTGGCCAATGACCATCAGTCGAAGCGCGGATACATGATTCATCATATCCAATCTACATGTACGTCGCAAGTCAGTAAAAAAAATTGTATCAGTTTGTAAAGGCTCAATTTCATTAAATTAGTATAAATGGCATGAACATTGGCAATGTTCTCTAGTGATTTTGATTGTGAACATCAAAATGGCGCAGGATTCGATTTTTTGATCAATCAACCACACACATTCCAAATATTCTGTGCAGCATAACATACACAATGTTTTATTTTCCGAATTTGCAGAGCATTAATTGATACTTTAATGTTTACCGGTAAGCATACCTTGTTACATGCCATGTATCATCTCTTCCAGCCATGGTGTCTGCAATAAACAAATATATAGATTAAGTAAATACCTCAAATAAAATATTGTGTGACACCATCAGAGCAGTGATTGTGTGACACATCAGTCTTCTTTTGAACTGAGTTGATAATCACGATTATATCAGTTGTCCCTATCAGATTTGTCATCACTTGTGTCACATATCTTATTTATTTGAAAAACCTTATCCTACCCCCCCCCCCCAAAAAAAAAAGTCCCATTTCTTCTTTAAAAATGCACTTAGGAAATACACATCTTATTTCAAACTAAATTTGAATTAGCAGCTTATTTGACTTTCCATGTCCACTTTTATTGCACTTTTGGATAGATTTATGTACAACTTTATTTTCATTTTGAAAATGCCAGAAGTAACTCTAGACAAATGTAACCAGAAGATGCCCAATTTCATTTCACAATATCATGAATCATGTGATTTATCACATCATGTAGTTAAGTTATGTTCACAGTTGTTTTTTCCCCTATTACATGAAGATTAAGCAGAGGTGTGGAAATGTATATCTAATGTTCTCTGTTCAATAACAAGGTATTTTTTCATAAGTTTCAAGAGCAATTTCAGAGCTTTCCAGAGATGAATAGGCCACCCCTCTCATAATTTGTTTGTTACTTGATTACTTACCTATGTTATACAGGACGTGTTGCCTGGTATAGTGGATCACATTCAAAGCAAAACTGCGGAGCTGTGGTTAATTGGAAAGAGAGGGAGAGGAGAGAAATCATCGATTAGAATTGACTTTTAATTGAGCAACCATGAGGATCAAAGCATGTTGCTCCATCAAAGTGCAATGGAGTTTGAGCCGATGCATCAGATATCAACTTTTTTAGATACACTCATTACTTTTCATGAATCTTGTGCACAATTGTCATCACTTGCATCAACTCATCTGATCGTTTACATTTCTAAATGTAAATTGGGGAAACATTAAATATTTCCTATTTTACATGTGTCATGAAAAATCTTGGTTTGCCACCTTCCACAATGAAAAGGGATCTAGAATTCATTTCACATACTTACAAATGTTTTAGTTCAAAACAATTGCCTCAAATTGAAATGATCTAAAGCTATAGAGTGGTGAAGTGTGACGTCATCAAAATATCTATTTTTTTTCTTTTTTTTTCTCCTTTTTTTTTCCGAAAGAGCATCAAAAATAATATCCAAATTTCAAAAACCAATGGGAAATGTCAAGTATTGGCCGAGATATGACCATGTGAATAAATAGATTTCCTATACAAATTCGAGTGGATTTTGCTCTGGTTCATATTACATTACGAACCAGAGCAAAATAACGCTGAGCTCCCACAGGAAATCTTTTTATTCAGATGGTCATATCTCAGCCAATACTCAACATATTCAATGGGCTTTCAACATTTGGACATTATTTTTTTGATGTTCTTTTTGAAATTAAAAACAAAATTGAGAAATTCTAAAAATAGATTTTGATGATGCCACAGCTTCGGTACTCTGTAAGTCAGAGAGTTGCAAAAATTCATTATATTCATATCTACATGTACATGCATGGCTAGTTGGCTACAGACTTCCCCCGTTACCCGAGATTCTGGAAGAATGCAACTACATACATGTACTACCATTTTATTACTTTTAATTTAATTTGAATATTTTGCTAGCTTTCTTCATCACTGAACTGGAGTGGAAAGGCCATCCCCTTACCAGTACACTAGAGGCACATGGCCAATACAGGAGACTATTCGGGAGACTGCCTCGAATCAATGTGAAAGACTATCATCAACATTTTGTGTAAATTGCTGCCTATTAGGGAGAGGGTAGTGCTGTAGCTCGGAACCCAAAACCCGGACCCGGCCCGACCCGGCAATTTTCCAAATTTCTTAACGGGACCCGGAAAGGTCCGGTAACCCGGTGAGAGTTGGACTGAAATAATATTGACTAGATTCTATTTGAAAGCTACTACAAACACATCTTGTGTGATCTACCGACCTTGTCCTGAATGGAGGGCACATCGCTTCATTTTGTTTATCATGCTGTCTGTGAGTCCAGATATAAGTCCCAGGTCAGCATAAATTATCACCCTTAATCCACTCCCTAAAAAGATGAAGCATAACGCTAGCTACATGTACATGTATGTAGGCATCCTAAAAATAGCTCATTTTCCTGTCAGAGTGCCCATACAACATGCTCTACTATGATTGGCCAGTTTGTCTGCCAATTAAAAACAATAATCACAATGTAAGGCACATGATATAGCTTTATTGATATTTGCATATATTTTGGAATTTGCGCACAGCAGGACAAAGGCTGCTTGTTGAACCTTTGAACCTTTGAACCCTGTTCAAAGAAACCGCGGTGTAATGTTACACCCAGCTGGGCCCAAGCTGTCTGGCATGCATTAATCTTTGACAGGGAATGTTTTGTATTCTAAATTTCTGTGACATGATAGTGAAAGAGATATATCAGATGTGAATGAATTTTTGGGGGGATCGAGAGACACAATGAAAGAAACTTAAGAAAGAAAAGGAAACGGGAGAAAAACTACATTACGTAAATAATTCTGTACTTTTTTTTTTTTTTTAAAGAAAGAAGATCAAATTGATTTGAGGGGGGGGGGGGAGGTTTATAACACATTCGGAAGATGAATAAATAGAATTGAAAAAAGATAAAGATGGAAGGAAGAATGATGATGAAGATAACCTTTTCCTTCTCATCTCTAAAGACTATCAACATTTCACAATCTTATCATTTTTTTCTTCTTTTTTCTTCTAATCTGGGCTAAATCTTTTTGTTCAATTTTGGTTGAGAATTAAGGCAGAGAGAGAATAAGAGAGAGAATGGACCCCAATAATTATCTTGTTTGCTAATTGAATCCCTTGTCAGGAAGTATTTTGGTGATGGAATTACTCTTTAATTTAACTCTCTGCCGCCTTCATCTCAGCTCAGCCTCCACCTCAGGCATAACAAATTTTCACATACACACTCTCATACACATTATGTAAATTTGCCATTCACTCGTCTATCAGCTAGGTCAACAAACTTCATAATTTATGAATCGTCTGTTCTACTGTGCCAGCAATCACTGAACTTTAATTTATGCTGGTTTCACTCTCCGCCCACTCGGGGGAAACTTTCTGATTGGTCAGTACAGTAAGCTGATCAGTCACATCACTTGCAGGCAGGGCCAGGGCTAGGGAGATACATATACACACTTGAACACACAACACAAAATCTATGTGTGCTGTGTCTATTGCAAAGACAGGTCAACATTATGTACAAGATCGAGCCATCATGCTGTATAAATTTTGTTTACAGTTACTTTTGACAGGTTTTATGGTGATGAAAGATAAGTAGATAACGAACAATGAGCTATTTAAAAACTCTTTTTTTACTGCCGGGTTTTTGTTACCGAGTTGATCTAATTCTGGCTACAGTTCGGCCCGGAACTGGTCCGGCCCGAAATGCTCAACCCGGCGGGTTGGAACCCGGTAAGCCTTCCGGGCTACAGCACTAGGAGAGGGCCTTTCATTTGAGAAAATCAATTTTCCTTATTTATATTTTTTGCAAAGGTATTACCTCAGCTCAAATAATAAATAAACCCCTTCAGACAATTTATTTCACAAATTCACCATCTACTTTTGTTTTCAGAACCACACATAAATGCAATAGCCTCTAGAGAGGGAAAGTTTGGTAGGCCAAGGAAAATGACCTTGCTGTCCTTTGGAAAGTCTCTAGCCAACAATGTGCCTCTTCCGTACACACCCCAGCAAGCATGCCATGTGCACCCATTTCACAAACAAATATCAACCTTATCAACAGTAGAGGGCGCTGGTCCAAGGATAAACATCCTCGGCAATAACGAGGATATCCTTGTAAATGCGGACAAATCAATTTCTAAATAAATTAATATCCACACTTTTGCGGAATTTTCTGGGGGGCACTCAATTCCACGTAATAAAATACCCCCATTTCACCGCCCACATTTAAGGGTTGTCTGTCTTGGCGGATCAGAAATAAGAATCAGCGAAAATTATTTTTTGGAACGAATCTGTCTTCTAGCGTTTAGGAAGATCCGCGTTTATGCGGACCATCTTAATTTTCAGACCAGCGCCCCTACTGCAGACAACTTGAGACAAGTCAAGGGCCACGCCCAAGAGTCTTGCACACCCCAAAATGCCATGTCATGATCATGTGCACCAATTTCACAAAAAAATTATCAACCTCATGACTCCCAAGAGATATTATTGAACTACACTCACAAAGCATGCCCACAGACAACCAAGCACAAAACATAACTTGACAAGGATGTCAGTCCGAGACAGTGACACAACCTTCAGCCAGCCCAGGGGCCAAACCCACATGGTCAACAATCAAGTTCACCAAGGCCAAGCACACACTAACTTAAAAGAACTTCACTCAATAAATAAGTTGTCTTCATCAGCACTACCAGCAGCAAGAGGCAACAATCATCCATAAAACCTAAACATTCAAAATTAGAATTCCCGTGCAAACTAGAACAATGACAAATGCAGAACAGTTTCTCGCCATCTATCTGGCCTCGCCCTCGATCTCGACATGCACTTGTAGGCAGTCATACTCTTCTCACACGCACATTCACAGTCACAGCGCATGCGGTTCTGCACTGGCTCAGAAAATCTCCTTTTATCTCTCATAAATGTCAACTAACCATTCCCCTACAATACGAACAGCTTATTGATGAGTCAATTAAATATTTCAGTTGATTTAAGCTTTCAGAAATGAATCTGTTAGATAGAAATTTCAGATCAAAATGTTTCATGAACAAAAAACGAGGAGGTTGCTGCTTACACGTCACTCACCTAGCTTCACCACGAGGAAAATGGCTGTGCTCGCAAAAATATGGCGCGCGTTCGAGATTTCATGATTTCAACGTAGATGGCGCTTATCCACTAGTATATAGACAGATTATTGTTTCTGCTTTTAGGACCAAAAGTTTAAAAAAATTCCCGACCTCATATTACCCGGGGAAAATAGAATCATGATGACGAAATTAAATAGCTGCTCAATCGCCCCTCCGACAATAATGGGAGAGCTGGCGTGTTTACTGAACTCATGCTCCCATGAAAGGGCAAGTCCACTTTAAGAATTACTCACTTTCGATAGAAGCAGAAAAATCAGACAAACCAATCAAAAAAGTTTGAGAAAAATCAGATTACTAACAAGAAAGTTATGAATTTTAAATGACATGAAAACTTTGAAAATCACAAGACAAATTGGCAACTCACTCATGAGACTGTGACGTCATTGCCTCACTATCCACTAATTGTTTTCTTTATAATATACATCTCGAATTTTCCCCCTAAATTGAAAGTCTTATTTCCTAACACCAGCATCCAAGTTATATTGAAAGTAGGCCTGATATGCTTTTGTGTGAATGCACTAATATAAAGTAATATTTCAAGTTAAATTAATCAAAATGTGAATTTTGATAAACTATCTGTATATGTAAAACTCGATATACAATATTCAGAAATAGTATCAATTCTTCAAAGTTCATAAAAGACTATACAAATCATATAAAGTGGGCAAAGGTATGGGGAAATTAAGTTTTTGGGGGGTTATCCTTTGAAAGGGAAATTGATGGAATAAAAATATATACCGGTAAAGCACTGTAGCGAGGCACTGACGTCACAAACTGATAACCAAACTTGCAATTTGTGTAATGATTCTCTAAGTTCCATAGTTGTTAATACTCTTTCAAAAATTAATAACTTCCTAATTAGTTATTCTATTTTACTCAAACTTTCTTTGCTCTGTTTTTCACGTTTTTCTGCATCTATTAAAAGCAAATTATTTTTTCGGGAAAAATCAGACAGATCATAAAAATAAAAGCGCCTCCTCCCGCAAACCTCATTCCTGATGAACTTCGCTTGTTTCAAGATAACAGGGTTATACCATTACCATATAAGATTAGAAAACTTTATAATCATATAAAAACGGGTGCTCATGCATGCATGCGCGGTATCTGCCACCAGTAAGTATACTGACTGTCACCGACGAAATAAAAGGAATCCTGCGATCGAAGTCAGGCGAAAAATTTAGAGAGTCAAATAATGCGGGTACTGTATAATTTCTGCAAATCATATCAATCAATTAGGTGAATTAAAATCGCCAATTTTCGGATTATTTTACAAGTAAGTTCAAAAGAAGAATTTATTGAACTAAAAAGAGTCGAAACGGAAGGTCAAATCATCATCGAAACATTTAAAGTAACATGAAGCTATATAGTTCAAGAAACAAACGTACAGGCTTCACAAACTAATTGTGAAGTATCTTATTATATTGTATTTCCACTCAGGGGCGGATAGCCGGCGGCAGGGGAGGGGGCCCGATTCGTGAGAAAATATTGAGCGGCGAAATAGCCAGCCCCGTGAATAAGCGGGGGGGGGGGGGGGGGGGGGTAAGAGGCACTTTTTTTGGGTTCAATTTTCAGGAAATACTCAGCCAGCCGGTGAATAATAAGCGGGGGCGGGGTAAGGAGCAATAATTGTTTTGGGGGGCCCCGAAAATTTGCAAATCGCACCCCTCCCCCTCCCCCGAGCACCATGCAGGGGAGGGGACCCGTCTTCAAAAAAAGGTAAAATTAACGTGCATTGAACTATTTTTTTCCTAGGGGAGGACCCCGCCCCCCCCCCCCCGTCCCCCTGGATCCGCCACTGTTTCCACTGTAGTAAATCAAAGGTAACCTTCGAATATGCCATCTCCGCAATAGGCATATATTGAACTTGTAAAGGGCGGCTCGGAAGTTTGTACAATATAATTAGTAAATACCGTGTTCATGGTCCATCATTAGAAGGACTTTTTTTTTTTTTTTACCTCTCATGCATGAAATGTTTGTGGCGATTGATATAGATAATGATGAATAACTTTTCAGAACTTTGTTTTGATCAAATAAGTGATTGATCACCTGAAATCCGTATGCTAGATATCAGTGTATTTGTCACAATAACTGTAATAAGAATAGTTATTGAAAAGAGGTGAACCGTACCAACTGTATGGGCAATAGTGTATCTGGAAATCGATTAAACTATTATTTTGATGAAGTTCACACAGGCGCGGATCCAGGATTTCTTAGGTGGGGGGGGGGGGGGGGCCCAAATTTGAAATTTTGCGAGCCAAATATTGGTACGTAATGATGACCAACAGTGACGTAATGCGGGGGGGGGGGGTCGGTGCAGGGAGGGGCGATTTTCCCCCTCCCTCCTCCGCGAAACGCGGAAGCTTTGACGTTTCATTAAATTATTAGAGAAAAAAGACGATTCGTTGTACCGTTTTCGAAAATAATTCTCGTCTGAATTTAATTTTCCCCCTCCCGCGCGAAGCGCGGAAAATTTTACGATTTATTAAATTATTAGAGAAAGAAGACGATTCGTTGTCGAGTTCTCGACTCTTTATCCTCGTCTGAATTTAGGTTCCCCCCTCCCGTGCGAAGCGCGGAAGCTTTGACGTTTCATAAGATTATGAGAGAAAGAAGACGATTCGTTGTACCGTTCTCGATTCTTAATCCTTGTCTGAATTCAGTCCCCCCCCCCCCCTCCCCTCCTGCGCGAAGCTTTGACGTTATTAGAGAAAGAAGACGATGCGTTGTATCGTTCTCTATACTCTTAATCCTTGTCTGAATCAGGGGCCGTCTTAGGGCCCCTGGGGGGGGGGGGGGGTCGAGGCGGCGGAGCCGGCCCCGGAAGCTCAGGGGTTTTAGACGTTTAATTAAGGTCAGATGAGCATTTTTTTGTATACCTTATTATTTTGTGAGACTGGCACGTCACTATTTGGCGTGGGGTCCAGGGGGCGGAGCCCCAAAATATCAGGGGTTTTAGGCATTAAATTACCGTCAGATGAGCATCTAAGGGCCCGCCGTAGGGCCCTAGGTGAAATCCAGGGGGCAGAGCCCCTGGAAGCTTAGGGGTTTTAGGCATTAATCACGGTCAGATGAGCATATTTTGATGCCTCATTATTTTTTTAACACTGGCAGTTAACTATTCTTTCTTCCTTGCTCTCATTCTATTTTATTTCTCTTTAATATACTTTTTCAAAAAAGTAGGGGGCTCGGGGCTCCCGATCCCCGCCGTACCTCGGGCCCTGACAAGTAGGAATCAACTAAAAAGTGAGGAAAAATCTCGGAAATTATGTCATTTCAGCATTATTTGTAATCCACCGTTGTGGAATTAGAAATAAACCACGTTTGAATTTGATTTCCCCCAAGTCCCCCTATTAGTACGCCAGTATCTCCTCTTTTCCTTTTTTCTTTCCCTTTCCTTCCTTCTCTCTTATTTTTTTGATTGGGGGGGGGCAGCCTGGGAGGCAAGGCCCTTTCGCCTTCCCCAATCTCCTTCTTCCCCCTTTTCTTTTCTTCTTCCTCTTCTTTCTTTCCCTTTCTCTCTTCTTTCTCTTTCCCTTCTTTTTCTTTCTTCTCTCTCTTTTTTTTTTTTTTTGCAGGGGGGGGGGGGGGGCAAGGCCCGCTCGGCCCCCCCCCCCTGGATCCGCGCCTGAGTTCACATAATCATAACGATTATGATTGTTTTTATCATTCTATCTTATCTTGCCATATCATCATATCATATCTTGTCATGTGTTAACTTGAAAATGAAGAAATAAAAAAAAATCTTAAAAACAAAAACGAAATAGTTTATATAGGTCCTACTCCTTGTTACATAACCTCAATTCCTCATACTGAGTATTTAAGTCACTAGTTATAATTCTGCTGCCTATGCCATTATGCTGGAACAAGACAGTTATCCCCGCATTTTACTGGCGTGGCGTATAATAGGCCTATACTCGCATAATTGTTTTTACACAATCATGATTATTATTATTATTAAAAAATATTTAATAGAAAACAGTTGGTCAATCTAATATTCTTTACTGTTTATTTAGATCTGTCATACAAAAAGAAGGAACAGAAAACGTTATGCAATAGGTTGTTATAAACTATTTAGTGAAGTATAGGGCCTCACAACGTTCATTCATAACAAGTATGATGAAACGTGTTGACTCTATAATGAAATTCAGTCAAGATGATGGTTCGATAATGATAGGTGAATTCCCCTAAATTTCCCCTGTATTAGTTTCCCCCCGAGATAGGCAGAGGATGAGAATGCCACGTCAGATTATGGAAGGACACGTTAGGTTTCCTAAAGGTAGAGTAATTATCTCCTTAACTTTGTGTATTGATTTCTGATGAAATTTCAGGAAGTGTAGTCGAGTCAGTTCGCGGTATATGACATCAATATTTACTAAGTTTACGTGTCACTATGATCGACCAATGACAGCGAGCCATGTTGCCGGTTATTGACCAATCAGCGTTGGCCACGATCAGCTACGCACACGTAAAAATGAACGTAGATCCTGTAACAGGCATCGTTCTATTCATTTTACACACGTGTACACCGCTTAGATACCCGCATTATATTCTACACACATCATTCACTCGACGTTCAATCAGCTGATCGTATGTGCCTGTTAAATTCTGTGAATATCTGAGTTTGAAGGAATTTTGTTCAATTGGTTCAATAATTCATCGTTTTTTAAACCTGAGAAATGTAAGTGTACATCAATTTTTATATTGTAATCATTCAATATGCGGCTGTGCAACGACAATTTTGATTTTGCTTCAGAACTTCTGCTGCTGCAGTGCGCTGGTGTTCTTGCTTGAACTTGAATTGAGAATATGAGAGTGTGATTTTAAATGAACATAATGATGAGAGAATCTTGAAACAGGAAAATTGATGAATCGAGCGGAGTAAAATATCTTTACTACAAGTAAAAGGTCTATATTGTTTGCATGTTGTCATGTTTCATAAAGACTTTTACTAGTGATTTAGGTGGATAAGTATGAAGGTGGGTGTGTCCATTCTGACTTTCAATCAAGTTGCACGACTTACCATCCCTAACAGTTAGAATGATCAGGCATCCCCCCAATTTGGCTGGGACCAACAATTTCACTGGTAGATTCTACATGTTAATCGTGTTGATCATTGACTGGTAGACAATGCATTTAATAATTGAATAATTAATGTAATCAAATTTTGTACTTAATTGTCTGGCAGATAAGATTGATTTAAGCAGGGCATGTGAGTTAAATGGATTCCGCATCTAAGAGGGCCCTTTGAAGCAGTCCGTTGCACCGACAGTCTTTTTTCCCCCTATTATAATCCCCTTAATCCCCCACCCGGACCGCACAGCTCGTAAATCTCACTCCCGAAACTGAGTGACATAGGGCTCGCGAAATGCATTGTTGGAAATACACATCGGCTGCTATCGACAAAAATGGCGGCGTACAGTAGGGAAGAGTATTTGGTAGGCGACGATTTAGACTTTCTGACTGACTTTGAGGAAGATTTGATTCTTGAGCCTGGTGTATGGGAACTTGGAGACCAATTGCAAGTGTGAAATACCATCAACGGAAAATCTTATTCGTTGCAGCGAACCAGAATGTACGGTTAAATGGTTTCATCGTGAATGCGTAGGCCGCTCCATGTAAATAGGCAGCATTTGAATACATGAATAGTCAATACACTCACAACATACAGTACAAATGCACATAATCATCCCGATGCGGTTGATCGGCAAGTTTGACAGTAGACTCACAATTTTAATTTTGAAATTATTCTTTCTAACATCAGAAAGTTAAACAAATTGTATTTTAATGCTCTTTAGGTGTCATCAATCGTCACTATAGTACTGCCTTTGAATGAAATCAGTTGAGTTTTGTACAGTGGTGTTTGAAATGTTGAGAATCAATAGCACAACTTTGAATACACGGCCAGGGTAGTAATGCAGCTATGTGTGTTTCCACCAACAACATCCAGCATGTACAGCCCAGCGAGCACGGCGGCTTTCGCGTCGCCGGCCCGTACTCGGGGTGAAAAGTGGTGATGAATTGACAACTTCTAACCCTCATTAAACCAAATGCGCAAATATACAACACAGTTTCATTTAGTTATTTTAAGAGATAAACTTATGGACTACCTTCCTAGCTATGTAAAAATTTCGGAAACTTTCGGAAAATGTCAATAATTAGAAGAGAACGTGATGATGATGAGAAACTTGCATTCACTCTAACTCGCGATTTCCTTGGTCGATTTCGCTGGTTCAGATGGCTACGTCTTCAGAAGAGTTATCCGAGCACAGCGAAAGCATTTGATAACCAATAGAAGGTTGCCTTGTGCCATAAGTTGTCGATTTTGTATTTTTGTCTGTTATAGCTATATACATCTTCAATGAGTATGACGTCATTTTCTCGGTGACTCGCATGGCTTCAAAGCCTTTTTTTTACGACCAAGTGTTTGGAGAGCTTAGGGAAGCAGGCCGCGTTGCGTAACACTTCGTAACATTTGGATCGCCAGAGGGCATCTGTGGTCTGATAAGGGCGGCTGTTGATAGATTTGATGGCTGAAGAGGGTTAAATTACTTGTTGTTAAGCCAAGTTAATCTTGAATATCTTTCCCTCGGGAAATTCTTTCGAGACGGAATCTCCATTTAAAGTCTCACCTCCCTGATTTAAGATTCAATTCCAGCCTAACTTGCTAAGTTTGAATGTTTTCTCTTTCATTTTACAGAAGAAAGACAATCACAATGAGGAAGCTTCTTTTGTGTATGTGCTTGGTGGCGCTCTCTGCGTCTCTCACCTTTGCTGCTGAAGACGAGGAAGATACCAAGAAGGATATTGGAACTGTCATTGGAATTGACTTGGGCACAACCTACTCTTGGTAAGAATTAGTGGACACAAAAAGAAAGACTGCATTTCATGAACCATCTTCTTACAACTAGTAGTAGTACTACTGAGACTTGTCAATTTTTTGTTGAACAGATGACAAACTATGAAAAGTAAAGAAATCATTAATGTAGCAACTAGCATTAATTTGCTTTGTACCAATGAAATTCAAATGGTAGATTAACCAGTTCAAAGTATCAAAGTGATTTTTTAAATTTAAAGTCAATTTTAGATGTCTAGATTCTAGACCCTAGATCTATATTACTATCTCTTTTTAATACTCTTCTCAAAGTTAATGAACATTTCAAACACTTTTTTTTCCTCATCATTTCTGATGAACAGTGTGGGTGTGTTCAAGAATGGTCGCGTAGAGATCATCGCCAATGACCAAGGAAACCGAATCACGCCCTCGTACGTCGCTTTCACCAGCGACGGTGAGCGTCTTATCGGTGATGCTGCCAAGAACCAGCTGACGAGCAACCCAGAGAACACTGTCTTTGATGCCAAGAGGTTGATCGGAAGGACTTGGGATGATCCAGCCGTCAAGCACGATCTCAAGTATTTCCCTTTCAAGGTGTGTAATACTGCTGATTCTATTTTCTTAAGAATATTGAGAAGATGGCTCTCAGGAATTTTTACTCATCAAAAAAAAACTTTAATTAGGCAGAATATCACTACCGGTACTCTTTTTTTTTTTTTAGGGGGGGGGGGGGTTTATCTGTCTATCAGTATTGAAAGATTTATGGCATTTGCTTCAATGCTTCAACTACAATTGTGGTTTGTTTGATATGTGTTGGAGTTACAAACTTAGATATAGCACCAATTCAAATCCCACTGTTACCCATTTATTATCCTGTTATTCTCCAAGACAATATTCAGTTAAGAAATTGTACTCTAAAGCTTGAGAGAATTTGATGCAACAGTCCACAGTCATGTTAAAACAATATTCTTTTCACGTTTGGATTGATGTTTCAGGTTGAGAACAAGAACAGCAAGCCCCATGTACGTGTCAACGTCGGTGCAGATTCCAAGATCTTTGCTGCCGAGGAGATCAGCGCTATGGTACTCGTCAAGATGAAGGTAAGGAAAGACTTTAAGTTTAGAATGCTTCTATGATTTCAGTCCAAGGCATGTAGGAAAATGAGTAAAACTGTCCATCCATGATCTGCTGAGTGCAAAGTGTTCGAAAGACCACATGTTATTATGAAATGGAACCCGACATGTATCTCTCATGTTAATAATGGTAGAGCTGGATTTTGGTACTTGATTAGGATCTACATCTTTGTAATCTACAAGCCATTTAAAAAACAGGTCCCAGCGCATGATATAGAATTTGAATAAACATTGTAAGGGGCTTCTATCATAACTAAACAAAGATGCTTATGTTGGTGGATGTAAATTCTAAAAATATCTTTGCATAAGCCTCACTTTGCATAAGCCTAACATTGTTCCGATTCATTTACAGGAAACTGCCGAGGCTTACTTGGGTAAGAAGGTAACCCATGCCGTTGTGACTGTCCCTGCTTACTTCAACGATGCTCAGCGCCAGGCCACCAAGGATGCCGGTGTCATTGCTGGTCTCAACGTCATGAGGATCATCAACGAACCGTAAGTATTTTAATTTTTTTTCAAACCCAGGAACTAGAACAGACTTAGGGGTGCTGCAAGAAAGTTGCAATCAATTGCAAATCCCCAAAATCAAGCGCAAGTCTTGCGATTAATTGCAAGTTTGCAACAGAACAGAATCCTAGGAAATTCAAGAGACTAGTGGGGTGTTGCATTAAAGTTGAGTTGCAATCGATTGCAAATATCAGTTGCAAATTTTGCAACCTGCAATCAATCGCAATTTTCTTGCGACGCCCCATAAGAATAGAACATACTGTTTGTATAGATCCGGAAGGGCATTATTAACTCATATAAGTTGATACAGAGGTGACCTTCTGGGTTCTGGCTCCGAACAGAGTAAACACACTTCTGACTACATGTATGCACAGATCATCTTTTCAAGCCTTTGGATTATGTAATTTTCCAGGGATAAATAACTGAATAAAATGCTTATATACAAAAATTAAGAATAGATATGAAAGTGCAGAAATAGACATGGATTAGATTATTGTGCTGTGGGGACAACAATTCCTGACTAGTGATTATGCCGAAAAATATGTGTTATTAATTGGTTCTTTCTTTCTTTCTTACAGTACTGCTGCCGCCATTGCTTATGGTATGGACAAGAAAGAAGGAGAAAAGAACATTCTTGTTTTCGATCTTGGCGGTGGTACCTTTGACGTTTCTCTCCTGACCATCGATAATGGAGTATTTGAAGTCATCTCGACCAACGGAGATACCCATCTTGGTAAGAGTGTGCCCATTGTGATATATTGTGTGTAACTTCCCTGCACATACAAGGGTACAATTTGATGATGTTTATACCATCTACAGTCAAACCTGTCTGCAACGCTCCGCCCAAGGGTAACGCAAAAAGGGGCCTTTGTAGACAGGTGGTCTTTGTAGACAGGTTCCTTTAATACATGTTTCAATGAGAAACCATTTTCAAGGGTAACAAAAAATGTGGCCTTTGTGGACAGGTGGTCACTAAAGCAGGTTTGACTGTATTCGGAGCTAGAAAGGTGTTACTATAATATCATATACTTCAACAAAGAGTTAATGCTCCTAAGAGTCCAAACAGACAATGAAATTGTTTGCTCGTTGAAATGCGGTATGAAACTTAATCTTGGATATCTACATGTCATTATACCATTTACATAAGGGCTTTTTAAGATGCCTATGTTAATAATGGCTAAAGCATTCTCTAGAGAAAATCATTGAGTAGGTATTGTAGTAAACTTGTGATTTTAGAGCTCATGCATCATCATTCAATCAGACATAGAAAGATACAATATGTTCATCAGGATTGAATAAGGACTTAAAGATTTTTATGCCACATGTTTGTGTAGTCCCATATACATCTTTCTGTGTACAGTGCTTGTAACTTTACCAAGACTGGGCCAAATTTCTTATCATTTTGATGATTCCAGAACCTTGCAGTACACACCAATACTTATATGCTAGATGATCAACCTTTTCTGTTCGATTCTGCAACGTTTCTTTCACAATGCAATCGCATGACCAGAACTCAACTTTATCTTTAAAGAATTAAAACAACATGTTTGTTTTTTTCTTTCTTGGACCACAGGTGGTGAAGACTTTGACCAGCGTGTGATGGAACATTTCATCAAGCTTTACAAGAAGAAGAAGGGCAAGGATGTGAGGAAGGACAACAGGGCCGTACAGAAGCTTCGTCGTGAGGTGGAGAAGGCCAAGAGGGCGCTCAGCTCGCAGCATCAGACCCGTATCGAGATTGAATCCTTCTTTGATGGCGAAGACTTCTCAGAGACTCTCACTCGTGCCCGATTTGAGGAATTGAACATGGTAAGCACTGCACACCAAAGTAAAATTTGCTTGATTATTTTTATGCCTCCGCCACCGAAGGTGGTGCCGGAGGCATCATGTTTTCGGGTTGTCCGTCCGTACGTCCGTACGTCCGTACGTCCGTCCGTCCGTACGTCCGTCCGTCCGTCCCGTTTGACCGTTATCACAATATCTCAAGAACCATTTAAGATTTAAACTTAAGACTCGGGAATAGTATTTATCACCATAGGAAGACGATCTGATTAGATTTTGGAGTACGTAGGTCAAAGGTCACAGGTCACAGAGGTCAACTCATGAAATTCCTTGTATTGAGTTTGTTAGCGCGATATCTCAAGAACCATTTGAGATTTAAACTTCAAACTTAAGGATAGTATGTATCACCATAGGAAGACGATCTGATTAGATTTTGGAGGACGTATGTCAAAGGTCAAGGGTCACAGAGGTCCACTTATGAAATTCCATACATTGAGATTGTTATCATGATATCTCAAGAACCACTGGAGATTTAAACTTCAAACTTAGTGATAGTGTGTATCACTATAGGAAAACAATCTGATTACATTTTGGGTCACGAGGTCAAAGGTCAAAGGTCACAGGGCTCATTATGTATGCAAAAACAGCTTGTGATCGCGTTATCTGAACAACCGATTGATGGATTCCTGCCAAACTTTGGTCATGTAAGTATCTTGCAGAGCTGATGAACTGATTAGATTTTGGGGTCACGAGGTCAAAGGTCAAAGGTCACAGGGCTCATTATGTATGCAAAAACAGCTTGTGATCGCGTTATCTGAACAACCGATTGATGGATTCCTGCCAAACTTTGGTCATGTATGTATCTTGCAAAGCCAATGAACTGATTAGATTTTGGGGTCACGAGGTCAAAGGTCACAGCGCACATTGTGTATGCAAAAACAGCTCGTGATCGCCTTATCTCAAGAACCGATTGATGGATTCCTGCCAAACTTAGATCATTTATGTATCTTGCAGAGCCAATGAATGGTTCATAAGATCAAAGGTCATGGGCTCATTATGTATGCAAAAATAGCTTGTGGACGCATTCTCATTAGAACTGACAGATGGATTACTATTTAACTCAGGAAATCTTGCAGAGCCAATGAACTGAGTAGATTTTAGGGTCATGAGGTCAAAGATCAAAGGGTCATATATGTATATGAGAAATTGCTTGTAATCACGATATTCTGAGAACATGTTAATGGATTACAATTGAACTTGAATTTGAAAAATTTCTTCCGTTTCGGTTTGTAAAATTGCTCTATGACGGAGGCATCATTTTCGACTGCGCGCAGTCGAATTCCATCTAGTTTTTCTTTTCAATGCAGGATGTATTTGTGAATAACCTAGAACAAAGAATTTGAATCCTCACACGTAATTGCCTCTAATTGTCTACTACAAGAAGTATGAAAGAGGGTATTTTTTTTTTAAAGCCCCACTGTACTACTTGTAGCTTCTTGTTACCTCTATGTAGAAAACTTCCTCAATCGGTGCCTGTTGGTCCCCCATGATCCTCTTTTTCCTATGTAAATTGAGAGCTGAGTTGATGAGATAGCCACCTGTCAGCAACCTCGCTGGGTGGTGTAATCCCTTCTGGCCGAACTAGTACAGACGGTCCTTAAATGAATGTTAGGCGCTTCCACATGACATATTTACCCTGATATTTTATTCTTCATATCAGTCAAAAAAGGTAAAAGTCCAGCTTTCATGTTTTATTCTGTAAGGTTAAGTGGCATCATGAATAAGATGCATGTTAATTTATTGCCATTCATACAGTGGACTGACTAATCATACATTTGTTTCTTTTGTTTTTTCCTTTCCAGGATCTTTTCCGTTCCACCATGAAGCCTGTGCAGCGTGTCATGGATGACGCCGGCATCAAGAAGGAGGAGCTCGACGAGATCGTTCTCGTCGGTGGTTCCACCCGTATCCCTAAGATCCAGCAGCTCGTCAAGGACTTCTTCAACAAGAAGGAACCGTCCCGTGGAATCAACCCCGATGAGGCCGTTGCCTATGGTGCTGCCGTCCAAGGGGGTGTTCTCAGCGGAGAGGCAGAGACAAGTAAGTCTTCTTAAGATACTTTCCAATCAGGCCTTAAAACGAAAAATGTTGCATTGCCTTTAGGTGCCAAAACATGGGTTGGTCAGTCGGAAATCTTTTTTCCTTTCTTTTTTTTCTAACTTAAAAAAAACTCCCTCTTTGGGCTGATATGTCTGTTTTGAATGCTTTATTACATTATTTTTTTTTTTTTTTAAGCCGACCGTAGCTTTCAAGATTTTTGGGTTGTCAAAGGCCTCATCAAAGGTCCTATAGTTCATATCAGTTACACAATTGATAGATAGTTTAAAACTTAAGTGGGGCCTTTAGCATGAAACCAGTCTCTAGATATATATAAACTTAGCAGAGAGACGGAGACAAGTACATTTGTAGGTCTTCCAAGGATTCTCTAACACATTTCAATCATCAAAGATAATTGACCCCCGTCAATTTGTCTTCATTTGTTATCGAGATCATAGTTGGATCAATGTGTGTATCTAAAAATCTGTAAATGAAACTTTATTTTTTTTTTAAATTTAAGTGGCTTTGAAAAAGATTGTGAATGATAGAGAATAAAATTCAGTTTTGTGCAATGTATATTGGCTAATTTCACAAAAATATTACCATTTGCTTTAGAGAGGGTTACCCTTGGTATGAAGATCTTTCTCAATTACCCATTATTACCCAGTGATCTAACCCTGTTGTGATTTTTGTTTTCTTCCTCTGAAGGTGACCTTGTTCTTCTTGATGTCAACCCCCTGACCATGGGTATCGAGACTGTCGGAGGCGTCATGACCAAGCTCATTGGAAGGAACACCGTCGTACCCACCAAGAAATCACAGATCTTCTCCACAGCTGCAGACAACCAGCCAACCGTAACCATCCAAGTCTTTGAAGGTGAGTTTGGTTTAATGTTTTTTTTCTTCTGGATAATGGATAAGAGTGATTAGTCTGCTTCATCCTGGCTTTGGAATACGTGATGCTAGCATTCTGACATCTGGGGGGTGTTTCACAGAGCTTGTCATCGGTGACAAATGACAGTTTTTGTTATAAGCTACTAAAATCCTTGCTTCTGATTGGTTATCAGCAGATTTTTCACTGATTGTTGTCATTTGTCATTGAAAAAAGGCTTTGTGAAACGGGTCCCTGTACTGTCAGACACGTCCTTGCCTTCACTGATAATCCTGAAGAATTAAGTTGATACATGACAAGCTTTGTGCATCACTTGAGCTGTGCATCACATGAGCTTCATGTGTACTGGGAATTGGGTTTAATTGTACTAATAGTATTTTGTGTCTTATCATTCAATACAATTTAGAGATGTAGTTATTCTTTAATGAACCAAGATTTTAATAGTAAGAAGCACAACTTTTTTTAAATTTCTGTTCTGCACGAATCCAGTGATAAACAAATTAAGCTCTGATACTCTGAGAAAATGGCATGTCTTTCCATCAAAAGGTTTGCTAACTCATTATTCTAAAATTTCTAATCCCATGCTTTGTTTCTCCATTTAGGTGAAAGATCAATGACAAAGGACAACCATCTTCTTGGAAAGTTCGATTTGAACGGCATCCCACCAGCACCTCGTGGCGTCCCACAGATCGAGGTCACCTTCGAGATCGACGTCAACGGCATCCTGAGGGTCAGCGCTGAAGACAAGGGCACAGGCAACAAAGAAAAGATCACCATTACCAACGATCAGAACCGCCTTACGCCGGAGGACATCGAGAGGATGGTGAACGAAGCCGAGAGATTCGCAGAGGATGATAAGTTGATGAAGGAGAAGGTCGAGGCAAGGAATGACCTCGAGAGCTACTCATACTCGCTTAAGAACCAGGTCAACGACGAGGAAAAGCTTGGCGGTAAATTATCGGAAGACGAAAAGGAAACCATTATGAGCGCGGTTGATGAGCAGATTGAATGGCTCGATGCCAACCCCGATGCAGAAACCGAAGACTACCAAGAGCATAAAAAGGAGCTTGAAGCTATTGTTCAACCTATTGTTAGTAAATTATACGAAGGTGCAGGAGGGGCTCCCCCACCAGGTGGAGAAGAGGAAGGCGATGAAGAATATGAGGAAGATCACGACGAGTTATAGAATTGAAAATGACTGACGTTGCGACAGCTAGTACCATCTAATGAACTGTTGCCGGAGTGACATTACAAATCGTTGTATTGGGGACTATCAGCTTTCCCTTCCAGAGACAAAAGAATTGCCAACGACAAATTTAGAATTCAAGGACTTAGGAATTCTGTTGCCTCTGTAATGATATCAATTTAGAAAATTGATGTATTTTCTGTTTTGGTATCATTTCTCACATGGCGTTACACTTCGCTTTATATTTTCTCCCAAAGACCAAATCATAATATTCAAAATTTTCTGATTTGCTGTTCACTTCATGTTTTCTCCACATACAGTATGCACATTCATTTGTATTTTATTGCTATGTCATAGAACAAATGCAGTGTAAAGCCATGTGAGATTTTTTTCTTTGTGACCTGTCAAATTATTTACCTTTATTATTAAAGGATTGGGAAAAGGAGTATTAATTAAAGATTTGTGTGGCTTAAACTTCCAATTCCCATTGAGTAATGATCATTGTGTGATCCTTTGTTGCGTTGTAAACAGCACCAGTTTTCTAAATCTTCTTCCACATATTTGAAAACATGATCAAGATATGTTCATGAAAAGAGAAATGTGTATATTTGGAGCACAATTATGCAAGTACAGTTACAGCAAATAGGTGCACTTGCTTTAAAATTTGTTATAAATACTGTACTATAAAATACTTTAGTCGAAAAGTATCAAATAGGGGAAAAGAGGGGCATTTTTGCCATTTTATTGGTGATTTTTTTTTTGTCATCTTCTCCAATCTACAAGTGTAATGGAAAATAATCTCCTAACCATTTAGAGAGCAGTCCTGCTGAGCAACCTTGATTCCTTCGTCTTTTGTGTCACTATTTTCTCTATTTCACTTCTATAATCTTCATGTTATATTTGTGCCTAAATTAATTTATTCCAAGGGAAAGGGGCGGGGAAAGGTACAGTAGTAAAAACAAGTGATACATTAAAATTAGTGTACTTGTGTATCGTCCAAAGACCAATTATAATAATTGTCATTTATTTTGATTAATATTGTTTCTTCAAATTGTGCATGCAGTGGTAATCGGGCCAGTCTTTCCTGTTCATCCATGCCATATCTTTTAAGTAGAGTCTATAGAATAGTAAGAGAAAAGTCTTTGTCTTCTTAAGTTATGTTATAGTTAAAATAGAGATGTTTAAATTTGATGGCATATTTGTGTTTCTCTTGTTATCATATTGTGTAAACACAATGTACTTGTGATATTTTTACTATGGTTTTCTTGGAAGTTTTCTTGTTTCATGTGTTGCACAATATGAACATTTTCTATGTCTGGGAATAAATTCATACTTGAGAATATGAAATGTTACAAATGAATACCTCTGCAATTGATCTCCTTGTTTATGTATCAACATTAATTTTCATTTTTTCTTATTTTAATATCTGAAGCAAGTACCCAGTCATTTTAAATGTCTCTGGGAAGATTAAGTGGGGCTAATATTTTTTTGCTCTTATCTTGTTCTCTCTAACTTGCCCCAATGCTGCCTACACTATGCATCAGCAGTGAGGTTTTTTTTACTGGACCAAGAGTGATACATGCAAAAGACAGAGAGAAAGAGAGTACAGGTGAATGAGAGACAGAGATTAAGACAGTAAAAGAGAGAGAGTAGGAGATAAAGAGAGAGGGCTTGTGACGGAGTAAAAGTGAGAGAGAGGGAAAGAGAAAGTACCGATTACACAGAGAGATGGAGATTGTGTAGATAACAGAGAAAAAGAGAAAGTACCGAGCTAAAGAGAGACAGAGATTGTGACAGTAAAAGTGAGAGAGAGAGTTCATGAACAAATATTGAGAGATAGAAAGGGGGAGGGAGCAGGGGGGATTTGAAATGTGCTTACCTTGCTAACGCAACATGAATAAATAAAATAAGTCTTAATCTTTCTTTCATTATCATACACATTAATTTCTTCAAAAATCTCTCCCCTCTCTATCCATGCTTCTTTCCAATCTATCTTCACTCCCCCTCATCTCAGTCATAGCTACTCGTACCCCTTACTCTCTCCTAAATCTAACCCATACATCCACTTTGGGGGAAACTCTCCCAAGTTTGCTCTTATCTAAAAATTCCAGAATAATTTGGCCCATGTAAGGAGTTTTAAACAACATAAAAAAGACAAATAAACATACACCTCAACCCCCCCCCCCCCCAACAAGAAAGTAAAGGAAAACAAAAAGTACAATTGCTATGTAATATAATGTACATAATGGCTTTTATTGGAAATATCCAGTTTCATATTTTGTTAACAAAAGGGAAGCAATTACTTGGCATGAATTAGCCTCTTCATCTCCAGATAGATAAAAAAAAATGTACCCTATACCACAATTACCAAAAAAAATTCTATATCGGCCTCTTTATGATTACATTTAATAAATTGCGTAAAATAGATCATTCATAGGGTATGCACATTCTTTATACAGCAAATTTCACATTTCAAAGTAATCTTGATTGATTTCTGGAAATAGTTAGAAAAACAAAAGGAATGCAGCGACAAAAAGGAATTAAACAGTAAAAATGTATGAATATTCAAGATTACCGGTAAATGATATCCAAATGCTGAATGCTTTTTGGAAGAAAAAAATCTATTACAGCCAAGTACTGGGCAAAGGAAGATGAGAATATAGACCATTTTCGTAATATAATCAAATTTATTGCATAAATCTTTGTCAAGTGTCATGTTACAAAATACAAATTGTTTCAATCACCTGTTACAAAAAACAAAAAAAATTCAGTAGTTAGAATGCGAATTGCATACATTGATTGATACTAGCTAGGACTAATAGTATGGCTTGTCTTTCGTTACATCACGGAACATACATGCAAGTCACATTCTGACTATTGAAATACAATTATTTGTAACAGGCGAATGAAATAATTTGTAACGAGGTACTGAACAAAGATGTGTGCATTATTAAAATTTGATTACATTAAAAAAATAGCCTATTGAGACAGTACTTCGGGCTACATGCATAGTTTCACAGTAGCGGTATGCAAATGTGAGGTGTAATATCTGCCATGTTTTGTAAATGTATCTGGCTGGTCTTCACTACTGATGATGAACAATTCAGAATTACACCGAGTCATTTCCTCTCAAAATGGTGACCCGTTACACAGCTCAAGATTAATTTCAATATCTTCATGGCTGTTGGTAAAGTACAGCTGTTCAACTCATCACCACTCAAGCATATTACAATCACTTGTTCACGGCCTGTAGCAAAGCAGCTCATTAAAGGTACTATGTCCCATTTGCAAGCCCAAAATATGAAAAAGTTAAATTCCAACTGCATTTGAAAGATAATACTAATTTAGAACTTCCCTAAAAAAGGTGGGGCTTGAAAATGTCTTCAAGTGGGAAAATAACGACTATTAGTTGTCAAATCGACTTTAGGGCTATAGAGCCCAAAAGTAATTGTCTTGATTTTCAGACAATTGTACCGAATGGTCATACGTTTTATGCTGCGCAAAGATTCAATCTGTTTAATCTTGGCCATCACAAGAAGTGGGTTATTGATGTAGACAAATGCTCATGTACCCTTTACAACTCTTTTCATGTATGTTATTACCAAAGAAGAAAAAAAGCCAGTCAGTCATTCAATAGTGTCTGACAGTGAAGTCTAGCAAGTAAACGGGTTTCCTTGCATAATTTGAATATGAGGACACTGCTAACGTTTAAATTTCACAGATAGGACATACATGACATATTCATAATTCCTGCAAAGTTCTACAGCATTTGAGGTTGGCTGCAAACGGGACATAGTACCTTTAAAGCATCCAGATAATTATGCTTCATTTACTTTCACCTCAGAAGGTATGTCTTCATCAGCTCGAGATTGCCAAATAGCCCGCTATTTCTGATTTGGAAAATAATCCCGAAGTTACAAATCGCGTCTTCATCAGCCCGAGCTCAAGAAATTAGCTTAAGATATTTTGCTCAGCGTTCGCACATAGTGCGAGTCTTCAGGGCTGGTGAAGACGCACGGGGCAAATAGCGGGATATTTTGCAAACTAGCCCAAGATATCTTGGGATGATTATCTCGACCAAATATCCTGGAAATTGCAACTTTGGGCTGATAAAGACGCAAATTAACTGGATAATTTCCAATCGGGATTGTCAAAATAGCGGGATATTTGGCAATCTCAAGGTGATGAAGACAGGCCTAGACATTAAGACAGGATAAAATGCACCAGACTATCTCCTGTATCATCCACTCTGTTGTGGTACAAAACAGAGACGTCAAAGCACTATCAAAGACACATTATCATGGGATCTCATGGAGAATTTGACACCATTTGGGTGTTTACCTGCTAACAGTTGTTATATATCACAGAGAGTGGACTTCACTTTTACCGACAGGTCTGATGTAATGCACACGCACTCCAGTAAGTAAGGACTCGCGAGGAAAGCTCATCATCATCATCATAAATCACCCTCACCCGAACGCTCTCCAGTAACAAAACAGAGATGTCAAGGCACTATTAAAGACACATAATCATGGGATCTAATGGAGAACTTGACACCATTTGGGTGTTTACCTAACTGTTGTTATACATCACAGAGAGTGGACTTCACTTTACCAACAGGTCCGATGTAATGCACACACACTCCAGTTTGTAAGGACTCACAAGGAAAGCTCATCATCATCATAAATCTCCCTCACTGAACGTTCTCCCGGTCTACAAGGCAATCTCCAGTGATCATCTCATCGGTCATCAAAATTCTGCTGCGGGCGGTATCGAGATTTGTACGTACATTAATTCCACCAAGTCCGGGGTAAGCGAATGAGGACGCATTGCCCCTGGAGACTGCCGACAGTATCGCTTTCAAGTTTGCGTCTGACCCTAAAATGTTTTGGAAGGAATGTACTTTACGTTGCTTCTTGATTCAGTTGCTGTCTCACCTTCAGTATGACATCCTTCATGATATCAGGGTTAAGAAGATCAGCAACCTGAAGTTTAAAATATAAAAAAAGATGATCACAGGGGAAATTCTGAAGGTTGTAAAATGAAAACGAATACTTGTGCGGTATCATCATACCAAACACACAAAAAACCTTCAATTTTCATATGGAAGATTGCAATCCAACTGATTCTGAGTGAACGAACAAAAACAAATCGTATGTTGTAACACATACTCACTGGGGACTTTTGAATATCAGTATTAAACTAAGAAAGAAAATGATCACATTCACTTCGATTTCTATCAAATTCATCTTTCAACTGCCAAACAGCCTGCACTCCTATTTAATATTATTGCTTGGTTGGCAGAAGATTATAGATATAAAACCTACCTTTTTACAGATTTAACAATTATGCCTTACTAGCATGCAACATCTAGTATCAGGAAATGATTTCATTCTTTGTCACATACTTTCCACCACAAAATTACCTTTGATTTCAGACTTGATTTATTTCCTTCTTTTCAACAAGCTCTCAAACATTTAGAAAATATGGAACTTAAAATTGCTTTTTAAAAAAATCGTCTTGATCTTCATAATAAGAAATGGCAGATATTTTGTTAACTAATTTTAGCTGATGAGTTAACTATTATCACACTATATTTTATTATATATTCTATGTTTATATGAACATGATATTATTTTCATTATAACTATGTACTATTATTATTATGTATGAGAGTTGTTTTAATATATACTTTGAAAAAGAAAAAAAATGATGACAGGATGCATGCAACATGAGAACTTACTGGATAGTCTTCTGAGGCAGCATAGGTATAGATGACACTGGTATCATAGAGCATCATCCTGTGATCAGCTAGACCTAAGATGCAGTTCCGTAACCTTGCCAACACCCTACGATCCTCATCGGAGACAGGCTGAAAGACGAGAGAAACGGATTAGCCACAGTATATTGGATGGCTTTGAGTGTGATACAAGAATATATTGCTCGAGCTATGACAATATTAAACGAGTCGGAGAAGAGTCCAATATTGTCATAGCAAGAGCAATATATTCTTGTATCACACAATAACAAAGCCATAAAATATTATTATTATGATCTATATTATTCTGACTAGCGAAATAACAAAATTTGACTTACCTTGGTAAATATGGCTTTATTTTCGTTTTTTCTTTCATTTTTTTTTCATAGGTTTTTATTCTCTTCTCTCATAAAGAAAATTGTACATAATTTATAACATTGTATACAAAATTACAAATAATCTTCGCATAGGTCTAAATAAATTTGGAAGTGAACTTTCACATTTACATACAAGGTTACAAATAAATGTAAATCGTGAAGTTATCGTATGATATATAATATTGATATGATATCATATGATGTCGATATGATATCGATATCAATAGTTGAAGTTCCTGGATGACTGAGCAATACAAAAACAATATTGGTCAGTCATCCGGGTACTGCACTAAAAATATTGAATACGCTGATTTATTGTACCACTTTTAAGCCTTATAAAATAAAGGTGGATATTCTAAGGGCATGATAAGGAGTATAGATTTGCTGAGAAGAATTTGTCGAATAGATGGGAGACCAATATTTATTGTCCCAGATGCTGTGCATCCATTCAAAATTGATTCCTCTTGTGTGTCAGCTTTGATGGTTTAGAAGATGGGTACGTTGATGTAATAACAAATACTAGAAATGGACTAGAAACTATTACAGTTTTGCTTTTTGTGAGGAAAGAAAATTAACTGTATTACTCATTTTTCCTACATAAAACGCAGATGTGGATAAATTGATTGGCATTTTACTTCATTTCCTTGTAAGCAACAACACAACAATAATTCAATAATTGTATGACACATGTTTCAGTGATGATTGCCCTCTAAGTATTTTGTTCTCTAGTGAAACTCCTAAACTCCATCCTGGATAAAACGAAGTACTCATCAACCCCAAGTCCAATCGAAAATCAAAAATTAATGCCAATCATAGCCTACACTATAACCCTAGTTTATGTTGGATCATTGTCATATCAGCAAAGAAGACTCGTTGAGCAAGACTATGCTGACCAGGGACCCGTTTCACAAAGCCTTTTTTCAATGACAAATGACAAAAATCAGTGACAAATCTGCTGATAACCAATCAGAAGCAAGGATTTCAGTAGCTTACAACAAAAACTGTCATTTGTCACTGATGACAAGTTTTGTGAAACAGCCCCCTGGAGGACATCAAAGGACAGAACTCACCTGCAGATTCTGGACAAACCCTCCATCCGGTGCCTCCTCTTCTTCTGTTGGTGTTCTGGTGATCCACACGTACCCATTGTTACCCAAGATGACGGAAGCTCCACACGTCAGGTTGTGGAAGTGGGTTTTTCGTCGCTTGATGAGAGAGGGCGACACTCTGACCATGATGCCCTGCCCCAGCTGAGAATACCACAGAGAGGGGAGACATGAGTGTTTTAGGCGAATACTGCTCTGAACATAATACATGTATACCGATTCCTAGACATCATGTTGACATTCCATACAAATTTGCTGCATTTACTTAAGTTTTTTTATAATTTCAAAAAAATGTGCATTATTATAACAGCCAAAAACAAATCTAAAGAAATGTGCAGTGTATTTTTCTTGATTTTGCAGTCATTATCTATTAGTTCAATTTAAAATACTAATGCTCAATGATCTGAATGCAATCTATCCATTGATTATTAGTTACATGATATAAATTTGTACATTTGAAAACATAGACATACAATGCAACTGCTACATGTAGATTGACTACACTTATAGGAAGCTGTATATGGGAGGAATTGAAGTACATTGTTTTTTTTCCTTTTACCTGACTGCTAATAAAACATGTACATGCTTGGAAGTAAGCAACCAGGGGACCAACCGCTTTACAGCCACTCTGAGGAACTTGGTAATGAGGATTAATGTCCTATCAAAGGGCATGAGCACATTGACTTGGTTTCAAACCCGGAACCTCCCGGTTACAAGACCACTGCTCTACCACTGAACTATTATTATTTAATTATTTGCAACATACCTTTCCATACTTGAGACTCCTTGTGTGTAGTGAGAGAGCACCGTCAGAGAACACCGACTGGACCTCAGCCTGTTAGCTCACAGTCAAGGAATCACACTTCTTCAAATCGTTTCAATAGGGGTATCATATCAACTATCGTCATTTCACAGTACAAAATGCAGCATGTCATCTTAACAACAGTTGCACCAAATATGATAACATGCATATAATTGCCTAACATTTCCATACTCTACGCAAACCCCTGTTACCTGAAAAAATGTGGGCAATGCAGAAGTGGTACAAAAAGAAGGTTTATAGCCTTGCATGTATATCCAAGGGGGCATACCACTTTGATTTCAGGTTTAAGATACACATACATGTAGGATGTTATAAAACATTTAAAAAAGACAATAAACTCTGGATAATTTAGATAATTCAGCTAGCTAGGCTCACTTCTGACCCCATGTAAGGGGTAATTCAAAGCAAATCTTGAATCAGACCCAACAGTTTACCTTAATATACTTACCCTAAATCAAAACCTAAATTAAACAGATACACAGTTGAAGCCCTAACCCTTTATCTTTGATGAAATGAAGCCTGACCAGAGCAAATGTCAATGCACAGGGCAAAGGTTTCTGGATCCCCCCCCCCCCTCCTTGTTTTTTCAGTAAATGATGATCTAAGGATACACTGATGAGATCTCCCTCAGTGAGATACTGTCTCATCTTGAGCTCATCTTCAGCCGATCTCTTCCTTAGCTCCCCTCCAGGAAGGTTGACAGCGGATAGCATCAGAATGGCATTGAGACGAGAGTTGACATCCACCTTCCATCTCTTCTGTCCGACCTACAGGAGTTTGATTGATTGATAGTATGCAAGAAGTTAAGAAAACAAGTTTAGAAGTTTGGAAAACAAGTTTAGAAGTTTAGAAAACAAGTTCACATACAGGCAGTTTTTGCAAGACATTGATGAAACAATCTTAAAATCTGAAATGATTGATTCCATTCATATAATGCGTCCACCTTCCATCTCTTCTGTCCGAGAACTTAAGAAAAACAAGTTTAGAAGTTTAGAAAAACAACTTTAGAAGTTTGGAAAAACAAGTTAAGAAGTTAAGAAAGCAAGTTCCCATACACATTACAGGCAGGGTTTTCCCCAATGCATGACATTAATGAAGCAATCTTAGAATCTGAAAGGATGGAAACAATACATAAAATGACAGGTTGAAGTAGATAACCTTAAAATGGCATTGAGACTAGAGTTTACATCCACCTTGTCAATGCATACATCATGGTGCTTTACATAACCCAGCACGGCAGTGTGTTTTTACTCATACCACAGCATATGCTGCACAAAGACAATTATCAATAATCAATTCTTCATTACACTACTTGGCGTTGGACATTTCTAAATATTTGAATAACATAACAATTTGATTTTAAATCTGGCTTAATCCAACTCTAGTATATGCATCCTTCCATCAATCCTGAATGCATACTCACTTCTTGTATTCTTCCAACAATGACATCACCGACTTCTCCGTTATATCTGTTAAGAAATGAAAAAAAAGTAAACAATAACAACATCTTCCCAAGATTTAAGCCTTATGGTTTGTGCACAATGTACTATTACTACAATGAACAGGCACAGAATAATGATCGAGGCAGGAAAACCACATAAAATCTCATACCAAAAAAAAACTCAATTTATCAACATACCACTATAAAATCAATTCATTTCAACCTATAATTGACAAAAACAGTGATAGTTATACAAAGCTTATATTCAGAGGTTGCAATACTGACAAAATGATGAGAATATTAACTTTGTAGAGGGATTAAACAACAAATAATTCAGAAACATTGTTTGAATTCCTGAACAGTGATAATTTTACGAACCAATCTGAGTAGATGATATCGGTTCTTCAAAATGTGTAAACCTTGTTGAAACTGAAAGCACTATAATTTTCTATATCGTTTATAGCAGGTTTTGACACATCTCTCCATGCAATTTGGTCACTTCCTTTGTTTTCATTTAGAAAACTAATTGCATTATAAGTTTTATAACAAAATATTACCTTAGGAAAGAGGAACACATTTAGTTGTTTTTTTCTCCAAATTTTCTAATACACCTGTATTATAGTTTTGGTTTGCCTTCTACATTTGATGATTACTTTCCAATGATGTATATTTGCAAACAATTTTTTAAAATACAAATTAAATATATGAATGAGTGAACTACAAACCTTGTTTTGAGTGGCCTGACACTAATGAGTTTGTTGACTTTCTCCACTACTCCTGCAACTGATGCGATCAGCTCATCTTCTTCCATGTAAGTTCCATGACCTCTGGAAGTGAGAATAGAACAAAGATGTAAGGTTAGCTGCCGCCAATCACAAAAGTGTCTCCTGACATTTGCGCTGTTAATTATAATAGCCACTAGCTGGGCCAGTGGTTTATGACAAAATAAGTGGCTAAGGAAAAATATCTCTACATTGACTGGCAACAGATCTATCAAAACAAATTTAGTTGACAAATTCATACTTTCAAACAAAGCCAAGATATAAGAACAATGGAAAAAAGGCAGGAGGGCCCAACATTGTATACTTAAAGGAGGGTGGAGAAGAAAAACAATGTTGTCAGATTTGGATAAATTTTGCATGTACATGTATATAAAGAAGAGAGTCTTATATTGAATAAAGTAAGTATGATAAAGCCAAATATTGTCATCCTGCCAAGTAATCTTTGTTTGAAGTGACCGATTTACAACTCTAAAGTTTGGCCACTGTGCAACTCTGTTTTTACAGCCAGGACTTGTGTGGTGTAAGAGGGAAGACCCGCCACTAAAAAGCCAGTTCATAGTTGCAGTCTGAGCATGAGCAGGTCATTGCAGCACGAATTGTGAAATATACGGAGACAGAATACCGGATACGTGCTCATGGAAGTTATGTTATTATTATTCATTTATGCACAAGCAGTGCACTCCATGACACAGGTGGAAGTATTCTTAAAAAAGGCAAAGGCTATTTGTGCAGCACCTCCATCGCTGCATAATATATTATGATGGCATCGTGTCTTCCCTCCTCTTACGTCACAGCCCTTAGACCGAAATCGCCTTCACATTCTTGCTTCGAGTCGCTCGTGGAGGCTAGTATAAATGATTGTTTTTTAGTGTCAGTGGTGTTTTCAAATCATTAATTGAATTGAATCTTGTTTATGAAGTGTTATTAACTGGCATATTCTAAATTTGTTGAATTACATTGATTGTAATGTTTTTCCTCTCCACCCTCCTTTAATTAGATCCAATGCACCCACACTGTCACTACCACAGCCACCTATCTATCACAAAGAAAGTAGCATTTCCTCTTTCCCCCTCCCATCCCCCCCCCCCCCCCCAGTCCTCCGTCGGTATCGATCATAATAAGCTCAACACACAGTCAGTAGATCTACAGTCAGCAGGTCCGTCACAACGATCTAGATCTAGATCTAGATCTATAATTATAATGGAAATATTTATAATAGATACTCCTATCTAAAACTTACTAAAGAAGTCTAACATTCTCTACACCACATATCTTACACCCCCTCCCCACATCACATGCACACTCACATGCACAAAATCAACATGCACACCGCACCACAGGCTATATATTATACCGGTACCACTAACTCCAGGGAGCTCAGCCGCCGAAGCTAAGGCGTCGGAGCTCGCTGGAGTTATGGCACTACGAACGCGTTGACGTTCGTTCGTCTTCTTTCTTGTCTTATATTTCAGTAGATCACCTCATGAAGTCGGAATCAGCTGTGATTGTCGCTCCCGGTGTCACCAAGCGCTGAGGTTCTGTAAATTCATCACAAACATGTCTTTTACGTGGGGTCGTGATGAATATTGCCATTTTTCTTCAAAAACTTGAAGAGTTACGCATACGCTGAATATGCAGACCATTATTTTATCGTGCCGTATACCACGCTGGAATTATGCATGGCTATGGTATCTTTCAAACCAAATTGAGCAAGAAATTAAATTCATATTTCTAAAGTGCATATAAAATAATTGCAAATTATCTCAATTTTTCATGAATTATCTATTAATGATCTAATTTTATTTTGGGGTGGGTTCTACACACAGTCAATGACATTTGGTACAGAAATATTGAATTACATTCCGAGTTGCAAAGGCCCATGGAAATATTGCGTAATCATGGTTAAAAAATCAGCACAGTATAAATCGATAACTTCAGTTTGTTCAACTTTTTTAGAAGAATTAAAAACAAAACAGACGGACGTCGGTCGATGATCCTGTTCCTCCTACTCCTCCTAGTCTGAAGCCCATTTACATTTTCACTAATAATAAGTACTTCGTGGTCTCATCTAAGCATAAATGGCTTTGAAAATATGTAATACTACACTGCGTAGGTGCAGTTTATCAAGGTGGCGGAGGAAAAATGTCAATTGCAGTTGGAGCATCTTGCGAAATTTACACCAAAATCAGCAAAAAGGTAGCTCGGTTTAAACTTTTACTGTGTGACTATGAGCATGGTTAGTGTCTCTGTACCAAACTATAGTCTGTAAGTTGTAGTGTATTTACTGATAATTTAGACGGACATGCTGGATGAAGAGTTTGACAGTTTTATAATCATAAATATTATTTTACCAGATTTCCAGTGGACCAAAGAATCAATCTAATTTGTTTCAGAATCAGACTCGGAGGCCGAGTGAGAGATAATGTAGTCTAGTAACTTCTTCTTCTTCCATTGGAGTACATCCCTCTTACAGTTACAAAGTGTTGTTGTACTTTATGATCAATAATTAATTAATTAACATAGGTCTAATATGGCTTCAGTTCAGCCTTCACTAAATGAATGTTAAAGGGATCGTTTTATCTGAGATACACGGCCCTACGTGTTATCAGTGTCTGTGATATGGTGTAATATTGAAGCCCTAAAAAAAATTGTGCTTCAAAATGATCAAGAAGTGCCTTAAAAAAGTAAAAAATCTTTGAGTGACCGGTTTTACCATACTCGTTTTCCCCAATAGACTGTAGTGTTATGAAAACCGTCAGGCTAACGGTTTTCAAAATTTGTAATTCCAATCATAAATATCTTGATAATCAGACTTGTAAAAGTCATGGGGTTCCTGACTGACCAAAAGGTTTATAATTATCATTGCATCATTAGCTAAATCCAGAATTTTATTTCAGAATCTGAGACAAAGTTACTGGATCCCTTTAATCAAAAGTCAAGCATTTCAAAACTTTGACATCAAGATGTTATTGTTATTGTTAACTACATCAACTAGAAATGTTATTAAATTAAAGTTAAATTTAAGATGCCTTATTAGCCCTTATTGTGTCACTGGTGATTTGAAAGTTTGTGTGCATATGTTGTTTGCAGGGAGGGGCAGCTAGTAGATCTAGTAGTAGTAGTAGAGGCACATGACCGATTTGGGAGACTCCCATTATATTATAAATGATGCATTGGGGCATAAATATTCAGTCTGTATATCCTCACTGACAATCAATACATATACCATTTGGACTTGAGCTATATAACTTGTGTTCACGTTTACACATGGAACCCAACAGACAGCAGTCATGGTCAGGGCAGCGCTCCAAACGTTGATGGCTTACTGTATGAACACCACACTCCTACTACCCCAATACAGAAGATGCTACTGACTGCGGGCTCTGCATTCATGTCTCTCTATGACCCATACAGACATGGTGAGTGTGAACATAGCAATGTGAAGGATGGCCAAATGTTTACCAACTTGGATATAATTCTTACTAATCTTAGGAAACATCTGCTTGAATTTCTAAAAATGAATCTACAGGCTTTATAATGGTTAGTTGTAAACCTACTATTGGTCAAGGGGTTTATTAATATTATTATTACTTTTGAGAGAGAGAGAGAGAGAGAGAATGGGAGAGGGGAAAAGAGGAAGCGAGAGAGCAAGGGAGAGAGACTAGAGAGAGAGGTACAGAATGAATGGTTTGGGTTAGAACTTACAAGTTATGAATGGCGGATACAACACACCTGTTTTTAAAAACGATACAGTAAATACACTTCTTTTTTATAAGATTGAGCTGTCATAATTTATCAAAAATAGCCCCTTAGAAATGTTATTCCTATATCATGAACATACAGTACACGCCGAAAATCTCCGCAACACGATTACACGATTTATTTTTAGGATTACACGGTTTACACGATTCACCTGAATCGTGTAACTGTGTAATCGTGTAAATTTACACGATTGAAGAATGTCGCTCTGAATCGTGTAATCGTGTAAATAGTTAAGTGCATTGGTCGGATGATTCGACTCGTATCCTGATGACACCAATTGCTTTATACACAACTTACCTTCAGTGTACATCAGTTAATTACTGTACTTTATATTAGTGTATAAACCTCAGCACTTTCCACTAACATGTATCGTATACTAATCCGTGAGACAAGGTAGGAAAACGTCAGAAACAGGAAGACATGATAGATGAAATAGTAAAGGAAAAAAGATAGCTACGAGGAGGAGGGAACATATAAAAGGAAAATGAGGGTTGAAAGGCACGATAAAGATAAACAGAAAAAAAGAGAGAAAAAAGGGAAAACTAAAAAGTTGACCGGAAGAAAAGAAAGAGTGAAATAGAGTGATAAAAAAACAGAAGGGCGAAACCTAGTAAAATTAACAGAAATGAGAAGGCTATGAAACGGAGAGGAAAAGAGACAAATAAATAAGGTAAGAGGGGAACATAATGAGGGAAAGAGAGGTGAGAAAGATATGGGGGAATGGAAAGATATTGAAAGAAAGAGAGAGAGTGAGAGAGAGAGAGATAAAAAAAGCTTTAGTTGAAAGAAAAGGGGCACCGATCAGATTTTAATAGGGGCATTTATCGGAGTTGATGGGGGCATTTATCAAAAGTGAAGAGGGGCACTTCTTGTACTTATAGAGGGATACTTACTAGAGATTAAAAGGACACTAATGAGAATGGAAAATGGACACTTATTGTAAAGGAAAATAGGAACTCGTCGAAGGAAAAGGGGTGTGTGTCAAAAGAAAAGGAGCACTTATCAGAGTTGAAAAGGGGAAGGGGCACTTTTACAAATTAATAGGGACACTTGTCAAAGTAAAATAGGTACTTTTCCTACATACAAAGGGGCACTTTGGGGGAACTTGAAAAAGTGGGGGGGGGGGGGGGACACTGTGCCGCTAGCTAAACGTAACTCAAAGACAGTTGGCCATTCACTTATTCTATTCATTCTCGGCTTGCAACTGTTCCCTACACTCTGTAGCCAGTGGCTAACATACTTACGTACATGTAATACCTATTGTTCAGGGGGATCCTATGTTCAAGGGGAACCCCCTGAACAATAGGTATTATGTAAGGATCTCTGCCTGTAGCTAGAGCAACGGCCTTTGTCCCCGGCGAGGGTCAATGGCAGGCCACATTCAGAGTAAGCTTCTTTTGTATGTGACAGGAAGTGTGCCCTTAAGCCTTGACCGTAGCTCTTTATACATATAGCTGAATAATGCAATGTTCTAAAAGGTAATTTACGAAAATGAGGAACGCTAAAAAAGCAATAAGTGATCAAAGTCTAAGGCCCAAATTCACAAAGGAGGTTTGTCGACAAACCTTGGTTTTCGTGCGTCATATGACGCGTTTTTACAAACCAGGTTTGTAAAATGGATAATGATTGAATAAAAAAAAGTATAACGATATTCATAGTAACGAATGAGCTAGTGAACCGTAATTCTAATTGGTAAAGCCTTGTAATGTAAGAGTATCACAACATACTTAATTATGTTAGCCCTCCTTTACATTTTGTAATCATTTTTACTTATTTACAACTTAGGAATAACAAAATTCCCCCCTTCCTTCGTCGTTCATCGCTTTTTTCTCACCGAGGATTAAATCCGAGAGTGCTTTTCGGGAAGTGGACTGATTTTTTTAACTTTCAAACATTCTATAATAAAACTAGAGACAAGACACTGCAATTAAAAATATATACAAGAGAAAGAAAGCGTAATCTTCGCTATCCCCTCGTATCGTCCACGTTGTCCTCGTTCAACCAAGAAGTAACTTCTTGCTTTTACTGAACTAGACGTCCTTAACCTGCTCACCATCACCACTGAAAATAAATTGTAACACAATTCCAGCGAGCAATCGAATCGTGTAAATTTTGAATCGTGTAATCGTGTTGCGGAGATTTTCGGCGGGCAGATTACACGATTACACGATTCGACCTGAATTGAGGAATCGTGTAATTTTACACGATTACACGTTTACACGATTCAAATTTCGCTTCATTGGCAAAAAACGAATCGTGTAAAAATTAATGGTTACACGATTCCCGCGAGCAGTCGAATCGTGTAAATCGTGTTGCGGAGATTTTCGGCGTGTACTGTAGTTCAATTTCATGATTTTACTACTAAATGCATAAGAAAAAAACAATAATAAAAGTTAATCTTTGATATTGATAGTAGACTACAATGATAGTAGAATGTACATGAAGTTACATATGAATTTTGTGAACCCTCAATGGTTTATGTAGGAGAGACATATGAAATAATCTTTATATGATTTCCCAGCCCTGAAATTGAATCAACTCCTTTACCTCTTAATGATCAATTTTTAAATACTTATCTAAAGATATGGTAGCTGTTTTAGGAGAAACAACTGGTTCTGTAGCCCTACCTAGACTCCACAGACTCATGAAAGAAGACCCTGTTGGAAGACAAATATTAGAGTAAGTCTGATAACTATGTAAATTATATATATGGAAAAGAATCACCGCAAAATATAATCATTGCATACTTTAGGACAGAGAGTACAACTTGTATTGTATTTGATGATTTAAAGTCTCCTGGACTACAACCCTCCAGCAGACTACAACTGGGGGGGGGGGGGGGGGGTAGTTGTCCAGGAATGGTATTCAGTTATGTATGATACAATTTTAGATGATCACAGTACTAAGTGATAATCCAGTCCGTTCTATTTTAATAACCGAAAATTGCTTAGGATTAATGACAGCTAGGGAATGATTAATTCACTGTTTACAAAATCGTTCATTATTTGGTGCCAGTAATATGATTTATCGTATGTATCAATACTTTCCTTCAACATGCATGTATCTTGAAGAGGGAATGGAGCTGCAAGAAAATTATCAAATGTATCCTTGGAATATAAAACAAAAATTGTATCTGTACTTCTGTAGTAAATCTTAGAGACATATTTTTGGTTGATGTTAAATGGGAATACCTACTTGAGTGACCACCTGTCTATATATTTGTTCAAGTTTCCTTTTAAACAAAACCATGACTTCTCGTTGAAACATGCAATAGATGAATTGGTCATTAAAAAACCCACATGCCTTTAAAGACCACATTTTTTCTCACCTGTATTAAAGTGGGACTGCACTCCTTGTAGCTACTTGCCCCCTCTATACAGCCAACAATGCCTAAGCGGTACCCGTTGATCCCCCATGGTCCCCTTTTTCTTATGTTAATTGAGAGCTGATTTGATGAGATAACCACTTGCCAGTGACCATGCAGGAAGGTTTAATTCCTCCTGGCCAAACCAGTGCAGATAGGCTTTAAAGCGGTCTTTATATAATTATACAGGTTTTATTTTACATATATTTGTTTTCATGTTCTGTACAGGGAGAGGCCTCGAATCAACAGTGATACAGTGGATATGAAGTACCTTGCAAGTCTGCCTGATGATACCTTTGGGAAGTTGTATCATGATTTCATGAAAAAAAATGTATGTAATCTCTGCTCAAATTTGTTATTTCAGTAGTTATCACATTGAGAACATTATTGTAATCAGGGCTCAACACCAATTTTATTATATTTGATTTCTCTTTAAAGTTTGGCTGATTTTGGGAGTTAGGTAGTTGAAGTTAGATTTTGTTTTACAAAATTACAATTTTCAAATGCATTTCATTTGGAGGCGCGATAGCTCAGTCAGTAGAGCAGTGGTCTCGTAATCCGGTGACCCGGGTTCGAAACCAAGTCGATGCGCTAGTGCCCTTTGGTAAGGCATTAATCCTCATTACCAGGTCCCTCGGAGAGGACCTAAAGCCGTCAGCCATCTGGTTGCTTACTTACAAGCATTTGTGCTTTCTTAGCAGTCAGGTAAAATAACCACCACCATCAATGGGCGATTTGTATAATGTAGCTAAAACTTTGAAAAGAAAATGATATGCAACTGTATATAACTCATTTAAAGAAATAGACCGGTATTGGTAAAATTGCGGTTCAAGGGTTTTGGGTGCAAAATATCCATTCAATATTGTTTATATATTGCCTTCAGAGGTTAAGATGGCAATACTTCAACCTAAATTCTCAAAAAAGCAGAAATATATGCCCAAATGTTCAATGTTGAAGTGCATTTGCGATATCTATCCCGGCCGGATCGATATGATAATTTACCAAATATATCAATTAGTAGGCGATTTCCCGGCAAAATTTGTATCATCACGTATTAGTCAAAACATATTCTTTCACATGATTGGTAATAAGAGCTTCCATTTCATTTTTTGAGAGGGGGCGTTTCCAAAACTGGTCTATAGGCTACCTTTAATAGATAGTTCAGGCATATTGTAGCTTCATGCTTTGATTTGTATTTACCGGTAGTTAAAACTAGAAAGGTCATACTAATATTCTATTAGTATTTCATTTAGATTTCGTTCATGTATCCTATTCCTTAGGTCATGAATATCTTGTCATTATTACCATTGTTCAGAAAATATCAGCCGACACTAGAGACCCTGTACGCTTTGTGGATGACCCAGACCTCGCCTACGTGCTCCAGCGCTACAGGGAGGTGCATGACTTCTACCACACACTCCTAGATATGCCAACCAACTTCATGGGGGAGGTTGTCATCAAATGGTTTGAAGTCATCCAGACTAGACTACCCATGTGTGCCTTGGGCGCCATATTTGGACCAGTCAGGCTATCTGCAAGGTGACTAATAGTAATAATAATATTAAGTTTTTATATAGCGCTTAATACATCTCGGACGTCTTTAAAGATAAATACCAGTTACGGTCATGCGATTGCATTGTGAAAGAAACGTTGTGAAATCGATCAGAAAAGGTTGATCATCTAGCATAGATGTAGGTATGCATTATAATCCAAGACGACGGCCCGCATGTTTTGGCTCTGCTCTTAGACCAATATTATTAATTTCAAAGTCATGAAAAGGCACTAAATATCAACAAACATGGTCTTCAACAACTCCAAATGACAAAATAATTCCAGCTATGTTTTTTTTTAAAGCATTTGATAGCCAAAAACTTGAAAATTTTCGTCATTAAAAAAAATTAAAAATACCTACATTATAATCCAAGATGGCGGCCCGCATGTTTTGCCTCTGGTCTTAGACCAATATTATTAATTTCAAAGTCATGAAAAGGCACTACATATCAACAAACATGGTCTACAACAACTCCAAATGACAAAATAATCCCAGCCATGAATTTTTTTTGAGCATTTGATAGCCAAAAACTTGAAAATTTTCGTCATAAAGAAAAGAAAAAAAAAAAGATTCTGTCGATTTTTTTCTGATCATTTTAATTGATCGGCAATCGGATCGGAATCGCCGATCACCCCTGATCGGATCGGTATCGGCGTCCGATCCGATGATCGTTTACAGGGTTAGTTTTGGAATCATCAAAATAATAAGAAATTTGTCCCAGTCTTCATAAAGTTACAAGTACTGTACACAGAAAGATGTAATGGGACCAGGGGCGTAGACAACGGGGGGGGGGGGATGAGGGGGATTCATCCCCCCACCTCACAAGGTGGGGGGGGGGGGGGGATGGCATGTACAATCATCCCCCCCCCCCAGGTTCTTGGGAATGATATTTGCTTACTTAATAAGTCATAATGATGATAATAATAGTAATAATAATAATGATAACAATTATAATATTAATAATAATAATAATTATGATGATGATAATAATCCTCCTCATCATTATTGTAATTGTGTTTATTGTTATTAGCCGCATTCACACGGTGAAAGCCAATTCAGACGGTAAAAAAAAGAAAATCTTACAAGTATTTTGTGGTTATCTTGTGGTTTGGAAACCACAAGATAACCACAAGATTAAACAGCCGCGGATCTACGGGGGGGGGGGGGGGGGGGGGGGGGGGGGGGGGGGGGGGGGGTTTAGGGGGTTTAAACCCTTGAGAAGATATTCAACTCATCTGGTAACTCAACCAAACACATGATAACTCTGGATATAACTGTGTATTTAACTGTTACTTGATTTAAAAAGACGTTATCATGCACTGCTTTTTATGGTCTCCATTGTGTTAATAGATGCCAGGAAAACATCACTTACGGGGTTCAAATAAACACCCCAAAAAAAAAAATCGGAATCGGCTCGCCGCTTCGCGGCTCGTGGACAATGCTCCGCATCGTCGTTATTTTGGTCAACCCCCCCCCCCTTAGCAAAAAGCTAGATCCGCCCCTGAGTCATCCCCCCCAGGTGTACGAATCTGTCTACGCCACTGAATGGGACTACGCACACATGCACGACACGTGCATTTTTATCTTTCACATCATGATATATAAACTAATTTACCAAATGTATCAATTAGTAGGCGGTTTCCCGGCAAAATTGTTATCATGTATTATTCAAAACATATTCTTTCACATGATTGGTAATAACAGCTTCCATTTCGTTTTTTTGAAATTTGGGCGTTTCCAATACTGGTCTTTACCTTTAAGTGCTTTACAGATATACTATTACCCTGGTCATTGGATTCAGTGCTTGCCCGCACACACTGTGTGCACAATCTCCACTCCCTGAGGAGCATTCTAGCCAGGCATGACTTGACGCTCAAAAACTGTTTGACCAACAATGCTGGTCGCATCCTACCGGGTACCCATTTTAACACTTGGGGGGAGAGTAGCAAGTGCAGGTTAATATCTTGCCAAAGGATATTAGTGCCGTGTCAGGATTCGAACCCTCAACCTTCGCATCTCCAGTCGAGTGCCTTAAACCACTCGACCAAGACACTCCCATAATGATACCTGTTCTTGTATATTGGATACCACAATATGATATAACATCTCTATGCATTTCCAAAAGACTTTGGATATGATTACCTGTGGCCGCGCTCTTTAATAAATCCTACCTAATACCCACTTACTATGCCTGGGTCGAGTGTGGCAAATGTAGATTTATGTCTTGCCAAAGGACATTTGAGGTTTAAACTCTGTACCTTGTGCATATGGACTATTATATAAATTTGATAAAGTGTTATGGATAGCAAGATAAACAAAGAATAGCAAAAAAATGGAAGAAAACAAAAAGAGAAAAGGCAATATTTGTATTTTAAACAAAAAAAACATGCAATTTTGGTCTGGTATTTGCTGAAGGGATAAAGAGAAGAAAAAAAAATGAAACTCTTTTATGATTTAATACTTTTGAGCATTTATTTTAAAAAGATAGGACGATGTTCAGCGAATTCGTTGACCAAGGAAAGACAAATGGCCTTTGTTTTCCAAATTCTTAAAATGTTATTCTCTTAATGACCACATTGCCCACCAAATTTAGGTCAAAATTTACATATGATTAAAGGTATAGACCAGTTTTGGAAACGCCCCCCTCTCAAAAAAAGAAATGGAAGCTCTTATTACCAATCATGTGACTAATCTTTCTGTGTACAGTGCTTGTAACTTTACCAAGACTGGGCCAAATTTCTTATCATTTTGATGATTCCAGAACCTTGCAGTACACACCAATACTTATATGCTAGATGATCAACCTTTTCTGATCGATTCCACAACGTTTCTTTCACAATGCAATCGCATGACCAGAACTGGTCTATACCTTTAAAGAGGTTGAGGTCTAGTGAATCTAGGTAATTGTATGGTAATTTGCATTTCCTTTTCATTCACATTTATCTGATTTTTGTTGTTGCTTATATCTATCTCTCACCTCACTATTTTCCTTATCATTTTCCTGTAATCTAATCCACTGTCGTATGATATTTACATTTCTCAGCGATCGCAGAGATCTCATCCAGTACTACATTCCGGAAGTCTTCAAGATGGCTCCTCAATCCAAGCTGCTTCTCAACATCTATTTTGAGAGGCACTGGGAGACGTCCATCGACGAGCTTCGAGAGGAGATGAGAATACATCCTCTTCGTAAATAATTAAATGACAGTTTAAACAATACCTGGGGGGTGTTTCACAAAACTTTTCATCAGTGACAAATGACAGTTTTTGTTAAAAGCTAGTGAAATCCTTGCTTCTGATTGGTCATCATCAGATTTGTCACCGATTTTTGTCATTTGTCATTGAAAAAAGGCTATGTGAAACGCCCCCTGGTTTACCAGAAGCTCGATCTTCACACTTGCTGGATCAGGAGTGGATTTAAGGAATATATGGAAAAAAGAAGGGGGGGGGGGGGGGGTCATAATTTCGAAGACAAACATCATCCAGGGGGCCTTTTTTTAGGTTCAGTTATGCACTCAAGTGTGCAAAGTGGGTTTCTTATCAAAGAGGGGGAGGGGGGTAGGCCAGTTGTGTCCCCTCCCCCTCCTTCCTCATCTACTACCGTGGTACAGGTCCCCATAATTTTGTTCTATTTTGCATCTTTTAGTTAATGAGATAAATTATATTAACCTGTTGTACATATACTTTTTTATAGATAACAAGTTTGATTGATGAAAATACATGTAAAGAGATGAAAAACAATTGGGCTTACCTTTGGCTATTCAAGTTTGTCAAAACCATTCAAATGCTAAGCTTTTGAACATGCACTTGAAATTAATATATGCTCAGTTTATGATATTTATATTTAAGACGGAAGTATTTGTTGAAACAACCATTTGAGAGCGACTTTGTGGTGGTCATATGCGTAATATGTGTACTCCACTATTCACCAGAAGTATGTTAGTCTTGGAAGTGGCTCTTAATTATGTCCAAGAGGCTTACATCCTGGCTTATTGAGCGTATTGGCAATAGCGAGAATTGATATGACTTTGACTTTGAATTGACACCTGTATGTCAGTGATAAGGAGAAAACATGATAATCATGTATACCTTAACTTTTTTTCCAACAATCTTATTTTGCTTCTTGGTTATGTTTGCAATGTTTTAATTGCAATTTATGGCAATAGATTATGAGGCAGTGAGTTTGAATTGTTCAATAAATATTTATACCTGAATAAAAAATGCAGTTTCCTTATGTCTTTGTTTAGTGTGTCAGCTTTCAAGGTAGTGCAGGGACCCGTTTTCACAAAGCCTTTATTTCAATGACAAACGACAAAAATCATTAACAAATCTGCTGATAACCAATGAGAAGCAGGGATTTCACTAGCTTTTAACAAAAACTGTCATTTGTCACTGATGACAAGTTTTGGGAAATGGGGCCCAGGATTGTAAACTTGCTCTGAAGTATTATCACCGAGGCATCCACTTTTTCACTTTTATTTACAACGTATGGTGTCCATTGATTATACTGCACAGAATGTCTTTTACTAGTACCATTTTAAAACAATTTACTTTAGATATAAAAGCAATTCATAAAGAAAAATAATACATATATATATATATATATATTGCCCTAACACGGTAAAGCTCTGCTTTGCCTAGTTTAAAAACAAAACAATGCTACGAATGGACAAATTTTGCTGTAATTGTAGCACGTGAAATGTTTTAGTTGTGCAAGTATTATTTGATAACTGATAATAAGTCATAGCATGTCATAAACTACATTTAAACTTGCGCAAGTGGATGCCTTGCATGAAATCTTATGTAACAAATACAGTATTAACACTTAAGTCCATTTTATAAACAAGCTACTTTAAATTATTGTTTTTACATTCCTGCACATGTAATTTTTTCTTCTTTCAATCCTTTCAACCCCTCTGTTTCTCCTTTGCATTTAGCTGTTTTTTTTTTCTTCTCTCATCTTCTCTCTGGCCTGTTATTCACTTCCTGGTTCCCTGAATTCTTTCCTTCATTCCTCTTTCCACTCATTCCTTTTTTCTATCTTCTTTCTCCCTTTCTTATCCCCTTTCCTTCCATTTATTCTCTTTTTTCCTCTTACTCTCTTTCTACCAACTATCACTCTCATTTTACTCATCCTCTCTCCATCTCATTTCTTCTTGCTCTCTTTCTTTCTTCCCTCCCATCATAATTCTCTCTCCTTCAGGTCTTCACATTGTCTCCATATCTGGCCCATATTCTCTCTTATCCTAGTACTTTTCTCTCACCTTCTTTTCTCTCAGTCCTCTCTTGCATATAGTATTCTTTCCCCTTCACTGCCTCTGCCTATTATCCTATTTCAACAACATCTGAGCCCCGTTTTATAAAACTTGTTATCAATAACAAGGCTAACATTGATATATTAGCTGTCAGCCAATCAGATGCCACGAATTTAGTAGCTTATATTTTGACTTGCTATTGATTACGAAACGGGGCCCTGATACAGTTCTTGTTTGGGTTGTTTCCGATATGATCCTCTGAAAACAAATCGAGCATACAATCAGGGACTTGATAATGCCTTCTGTGTGTCATACACAAATTCTTTTTTAATCTCTCATTACATACAAGGATTGTGTTACTGTTAACAATGTAACTTTAACATGTTGTGCAAACGATTTTCAATTTGACTTTTTAATCTTTCCACTACAGAATTACCACTCCCTATAAACGTAAAATAAAGGAACAACCCCCTTCCCGCATGCGATGTGTTAACATTCATGTGGTGTTGCTAGCATTCAGCTGATAGGTTAAACAGTGGTTGGAGATCAAAGAGTATCTTTAGACCATACAATTAACTCTGCCGAGTTACATTTCAAAACAAGATTTGACGTAGTACAGGCTTTTTATGAGTAGCTAAGCTTTATTGCATGTACAGGAAGTACAAAGTATGTAAAATAAATGATGGCATGGTCTTGACAAATCTTCTAAGATTTCCATTACAATGTACTTGTAATATTCTGCCTCCAACTATAAGCAGTGCCATTTCATGATAGAATACACCAACAGGCTTTTCACAGAGTCTACCAAGTGATGTTAAAACAAATTAAGCTTGAGAAATGTCAAGATGGCCAAGGAATTATTATATGGATTTGGATTCCTTCACAAATACATGTATTCCTATGATCCTAATTATAAAAGTGAAAGAAAAATGGTATATAGTTCCAGTTTGTCTGGGACACAAAATCGCAAACTACATGTGCCATGTATCTCATCATATTTTGCCACAGGCATTTTGAGAATAAAATCATTGAATACGGAAACAAGCCTAAAATAGTAGAAATATATGGATACATGCATGTACATTTCCCAACATTGTTATTCAAATGTTCTGATTACACGATTGCTAGGACTTCGTCGTCCTTCTAACGCCAGTTAATTTTGATGGGCAATAATATGATAACAAAACTTCTATGACCGTAAGGATCAATGATCAATGATCGAGACGACTCACACATCTTATTCATAAACAGAGTAATTAAAACTACCAAGGACAAAATGCACTATAAAACGATCTGACTCTCTATAACAGTGTACAGGAAAAAGTCACAATTGGACAAATGAATGATGAATAGTCAATCATTTTGATGGGCAATAATAGAACAAGACTATGCAATTAAAAGGTCAATGAGACGACTTACACATTAATTATTCATAATTTACCAGTATATACAGTAATTAAAACTACATACTAAGGACAAAAGGCACTAAACAATCTGACTATAACAGTGTACTATATAGGATAAAGTCAACTTGTTGAAGAAGAAAAATGCTCAAATGCCATTGGCTCTTTTACCCAGCCATCCTGGTTCTTGCCACCAATCTATGAGGAAAAGTATTTAAAAAATGCATTAATTAGTTTGATTTAAATATATGATAGGTTCCAGCTCATTTAGGTCCTAAATCAAATCTTGTCAAAATGCCGCCCCTCCCCCCCCCCCTTTAACTCTGGTTTCAGGATTCCTTTATGCACTTTCTCATGACTGAAACAACATATAGCTTTAAATAATCTGTTCTGACATTAATTTTATTTACTACATATAACACAGTGGCGGATCCAGGGGGACATAAGGGGCACGTGCCCCCCCCCCCGGCCAAAAAAAAATGTTGAAATCAGCCTCAAATTCGCCAAAAATGTACTGAAAAACAGGGACGTTGCCCCTCGACCCCCCCCCCCCCCCCAAAAAAAAAAAAAAAAAAAAAAAAAAATTAGTGCGCACTCCCCCCCACTTGCGACCGGCGCGATTTTCAAATATTCGGGAGCAAAAAAAAAAAAAAAAAAAAACTCTTACCCCCCCCCCCCCCCCCGCTTATTCAGCGGCTGGCCGAGTCGTTGCGATTTGTGCCCCCCCCCCCGGGAAAAAATTCCTGGATCCACCCCTGTAACATGTAAGCCAGCAGGTCCATAGACAACAAAGCCCCACTGCTAGCGTACTGATTTAATATATCGTTGACCGAATCAGTCTCATCGAACCCTCAACTATGATCATCAGTAAAGGTTTTGATTCATTATCACTGATATTGGACATAATATAGGGAGCTAACTTAGCTGGTCGACCTGCTCAAATGAACATTCCAGTTTGAAATATTAATTTACCTGGTTGTCAAGGAGAGGCTGCACGAGGACGCTAGCACCGTACGTCTAACGACCCTAAGGATACGTGGACACAATAGAATTACCTGCAAGGTGTGAAAGAAAGTTTTTAAAAAAAGGAGTGTCAGTGCAGGTCTAAACTCAGTGGCGGATTTACAGGGGGGGGGGGTAACTCCCCCCCCCCCCCTCCCCTGGGCTGCCAAGTGAAAATGTGATTTGCATAGAAAAACGCCATATTATGACGTCCAGACCCACACAGTATCCACATCGTCATTGGGTCACCCCCCCCCACCCCCTTAGCGAAAAGCTAGATCTGCCCCTGAAACTATATCATCTCTTAGGAGAAGAGGATGGGATCTGTGTTACAGGAATCAGATTAACCCTCGGTCACACCGATGAGACTGACGACAACACATCAAACGGGCGGGAATTAACATATGACATATTTACCAAGAATCGGTCAGTTTGGAGCAATTTGGCAGTTCGTCTGAACATCAAAGGCAACACTTTTCGGGTTATAGACTGGTTCCCTCTTATTCCGTATTCGTTTTGTGCACACCCCCACCCCCGTCACGTGCCACCTTGGCCCCCCCCCCCCCCCCCCTCAGATAAGAAAGACCGATAGATACATAGGTAACTGACCTTGTCCATCACGCCCTCTTAGAATGATATTAAAATCCTTGTAATGGGGGAGTATTTTTGTGTCAATGACGTCTGCTATTTCTGCGGTAGACATCGCCCTGTGCTCTTCATTGGTGAACATCTAGTCAAAGTTAAATCGGATTAAAAGATATAGTTTAATATAGTATATAGATTAGCACTGGCATAAATCGCACATATACAAATCAATACGTTGGGAGGTGGTGATTGCATCATTATTCTAAAATCAAAAGATAATCCTGCTTATATAATGGCATTTCATGAGCACTATTAACAAATAACAAACATTTCTAAAGATATTTTCTTGAGATTTTCTAGAATTATATATGAATCTCTTTGTTCCAACAATATCAATGTATTAAAGGTACTATGTCCCATTCGCAGGCCAACAAAATGAAAAAGGTTAAATTTCACCGGCATTTGAAATATAATACTAATTTAGAACTTTCCTCAAAACGAAAGGGCTTGAAAATGTATTTTTGTGGGAAAAGACCGACCATTAGTTGTCTAATCGACTTATGGGATTTCTTTTTTTCTTGATTTGATTTTGTTTGGCAAATCAGTCACAGTTGGCCATTTTTGCTACACACTATTTTATTATTATTAATATATATACATATTGAATACTAGGACACTGCTAATGTTTAAATTTCACAGATGATTAAAACTTTTTTTTTTTTTAAGGAACTCAGAAAAATCCACTTAATAAATGTAATTCGCTACCTGCAGATATTGCTGAGGGGGGGGGGGGGGCGGGGGGTTGAGAGATACAAATATTGCTTCTCACAATCGTTTTGCTGTTGATAACACTTTTAATCGATTTTCTGTTGTCACGAACCATGGAAATGCAGCCTTATATCACTCAGCTCAACATTGAATAGGAACACCTAAACTGTATTATTAATTACACATTTGGAGAACATACCGCTACTGCAGCTTGAAGCAGTTGAAGCACGGCAACACCATTGTTACCAGTACATGTCACCGATGTTTCTGGAGTTCTGAAGAAATGAAAATATATCATCATCACTATAATTAATTCATACTTGCAGTTCGAATGAGTTCAAGTTTCTTTGTTCTCGAAATTTGTCACGGAACACTGAAATCTAACATAGGCTACATGTAGAAAAGAATTTGGATCTTTATCGTCAATGTTTTTTTTAAATAGTTTTTTTAATCAAACTTTATTATTTTGGTCAGTAGTTAATGATATAAATATGTGATATGTGAGTTTTTGGTAATTTTTTATAATAAGAATACAAAATTAGATTACAAGACAATATGCAACGTATCATCTGTTGAGAGCCAAAAGGCCGAAGAGGTCTTTAGTTTGTGTAAACATATTTGAGTTAAAATCCGTCTGGCTCTATATAAAAACAAGATATTAAAGCTTAAATTTACTGTTATTTTTTTTTGTATTCTACTCATTTATTTAAACTCCTACCCGGGGTCTAGAATCATACTTAACATAAAAAATTAAAAAATAAGACCCCAGGCCGACTAACTATACCTTTTTTTTTAAACCCTAATTTTGAAAAAAGCCTATAAACCCAGGGCAAAGTTTTGATTTGTGTAAAATCAGGCCTAGTATTTGTACGGTACTTACAGCGGAACAGGTTGAGCCATGATTGTCCTGGGAAGAAAAAAAAGGGATAATATCTAATAAAATATCATCTGATACAATTAAGAGATATTTTTTATTTGCACGATGGTCTAATGAACGAAACAATAATTTTTAATTGGTTGCAGATTCACTTTGAGTGCAAAATAAAACATTCATTGTAGGTGTATACTCATGTATAGCCATTACCAACATTTGCAAACATTGATATACACTGTTGGTCATAATGGTGGAATATTTTTTTTTTTTACCCCGATTTATGGAAAGATTTTAACAATGATTTATTCCCACTAGATCTAGATAATAGTATACATTTTCAGATTTTATTGAATAATAATTTGTGAGTGTTTGTTTTGCGTGACTGCTAAAGCATGTGTATGCTACTATGCTAATCTACTAGGGGACCTATGTCCTTAAGTCATAACTGACATACTGCAAAAAACAAAGTGTTAAAATTAACACCAAGGGTGTTCAATTTAACACTTTCTTGGTATCTATATCGGACAACTCATCTGGTGTTACTTAACACCACTTTCTGGAATTAGATAATTTCAATTCCACTTTTGGTGTTGACAACTCCTACTGGTGTAAATTAACACCAATATCTGGAATCATAACAAATCCAATTCCACTCGGGGTGGTAATATTTGACAACTCCTACTGGTGTAGATTAACAACAATATCTGGAATCATAAAAAATCCAATTCCACTTTTGGTGTTTATATTCTTGTTCCATATTTCCTATTATCGACCATTATCGACCAGGGTAGAAGAACCAATGGTAAACTGATAATTCATAATCGATGTTGGCAACTGTCCATCAATAGACCTGTATATTCGAATCTCCAACTCCATCTGAAGTAATTTCAAGATTAACATTTAAATGATATAGGCTGGTACACGAATATTTAATAAATATGCATGTTGTTTCTTGGTTAGTGATCTTATAATCAATATATCTATTGCTAAAAACGTTAATGTAATTGTAACAAGATCGGACAAATAATCTATTGGTCAATATTTGCCAAAGGAAAATACAAATCACAAAATTGATGTGCATTGTCATAATTTGCTTAACAAATCATGATAAATGTATTCTTCTGTGAACACGTGTAAAGTAATCATTAAAACAAAGAAAATGCAATAATTTTTTAATAATTTATTGCATTTTGCCCCGACCCCTAAGATGAAAAAAAATCTTCTATGTGGGCATGCCTTGACCCATAATGCATTGCCCTACATATGAATTTTTAATGTTGGGGACCGGGCATTTTCTTAGTTTTTCTTTGTTGTATTTGTGGGGGCGGCGACGTACCCTAGCCCCCGCTGCATACAGTCTTGATTCAGTGGCTAAGCAATGGCCTCGTAACTGTGAGGCCCCATAATAAAAACCGTATCGATCAGCTATATTAGTGCCCTTTTGTGAGGCATTAATCCTCATTACTGACAGTTATTACTTAAGGACGTAGGTCCCCTAGTTGATTAGCATAGTAGCACACACATACTTTAGCAGTCACGTAAAACAAACACTCGCAAATTATTATTCAATAAAATCTAAGAATGTATACTAGTATCTAGATCTATAAGAAATAAATCATTGTCAAAATCATCCCATAAATTTGGGTGAAAATATTATTCCACCATTAATATGACCAACAGTGTATATGGAGATGGTTACCAATGATTATATAATCATATCTTACCATATTATAGCGATTAGTGTAATAAAGCGTGAGCGCTGGAGTCGCTAAATTCAGCGAACTCCTCTGCACACGCCTAATTAGTATACTAAAGTAAAGTAATCACTATTATCGTAGAATATAAAATTGGCAGCGTGGAAACAGCTTCTTTTTTCGTTTTTTGGTACACTGTGTGTATTTGCATTTCCTGCAGAACCAGCATAGCAAACTTGTGTTAGAGGTCAGAGTTTTTGTAATGTATATCGCATGTTAGCTCATCATCATCAGGAACATGTGGAAGGGAGGAAATCGCTATCACTCTGCTATTTAATTTTCACATTTTTTGTTAAATTCTAGATCAATTTCAAAGTACTTTGTATGTGAAGAAAGAAGAGTCCACTAGCGCACTCCGAAGCCAGTGTGGATGGTTCGTTTGGTGCCGGAATATGGGTGCAAATTAAAGTTAGGTGATATCAATATAAATTATTATACTGTATTATTATCACCTATCACTGATCAGAGACAGAAAAAGCATCACGACAGAGAGGAATATAGAAGAAAATCATTTAGTAAATTTCATTTCCATTAGTAGACATAAGGCTTCCCATCATAAATTGAATTTGTGCATAATTAAAGAATAATAATTCATTTGATTGATCATGTTGATGCTGATGAGGCACACAATTTCGCAACATAGAAAATGTGAAAAAAGACACAGTATTGCCATTTCGCCTTTTTTGGTTGGCACTGTTTGCACAACCTGTCACGGTTTCGAAGGTAAATGTTATATTTTATACGACAGGGCTTGTAACAAAGGTAACAGAAGAAAGAAAAGAAAAAACATTTGAATTAAGGAACTTTTTGAAAGAAAACGTACCTTGATTGATATCATTTGTTCTGATGTTCATGCTGGTAGGTTTTACATAATAACAAAATCATTTTATGGTCATGCACTGATTGTAACCTGATGAGCGTGGGTGCTTAGAAGCTCAAAAACATGTTTTTCTCATAGATTCTTTAGAGTAAAATTACAATAGAAAAAATGTTTGAAGTGTAAGCATGTACACAATTTGGGTACTACTTCGTTCCTCTTTGATACAAATAGTCCTCGCTAATAGAATATGCGAGAAAACTCAGACAGACATATAACTTATAAGTGAAAAATGGAAAGAAATATTTGGGTTCTATTTATGACACTTTACCTGATATTCTGGTCCAGCATCCTCAACAAGATTCCGAATATATAGGCGTGAAGAAAATGGTCTAGGAACGTAGCTGTACTTAACAAGTTTATTATATATATATATATATATATATATATATATATATATATATATATCATAATGTAATTAAGGAAATAAGTGGAAACCCTAAAACGTAAATACCAAACTACATGTATGTATTTAGCTATGGTATGCTATACTTGAACCTAAGATAATAGGGCTTTTAACCGTTAACTGATGTTGAGTAGATTGAGAAAACCCGAATTTTACAGAAACATTTTTTTTTGCATCGTTCTACATTAGTAAAAGAATATCAGAACTAGACAAAGTATATCTTACATACACTGGCGCTCATATAATATAGTTTGAATATTATTGTTTTACCCCAATTTATGGAATTATTTCAAAAATAATTTAAAAATAATAAATCTACATAATAGTAAACATTCTCAGATTGTATTGAATAATAATTTGCCAATGTGTGTTTTGCGTGACTGCTAAATAATAATAATAATAATACATATGATTTATAAGGCGCCAAATCCACTTGACAGTCAAATGCTCAAGGCGCAGCTTGTGCAAAAGATGAAATACATACATGATACATTTATACAAAGTGCGATAGGAAAGGTACAGACATGAAAGGTAATGGTAATCAATAATTATAAGCTAAATTAAACAGATATTTCTTAAGATTGTTTTTTAACACCTCAGCAGAACTGCTATTCTTAACCCATTGAGGGAGAGTATTCCATAACGAAGGCCCAGCATGAGCGAAGGTTCGTTCCCCCCACTTTGTTTTAACCCTAGGAGTAACAAGTAAGCCAGAGTTTTGAGAACGTAGCTGTCTAGAAGGAAAGTAATGCTTAATCAAGCCGATGTTATACTGCATGTGTATGCTACTTTGCTTATCAACTAGGGGACCTACGCCCTTAATACAACAATATGTTTATATCAATGGCCATGAATCTCAAATAAAATCGTTTCATGCAGAGTGTGGCAATGATATTTACTTGGCCTGTTTAATTTAATGAAAACGAATCAAGAAATATTGGAATTTTAGGCAATATTATGATTTCAATATTTTTCGATCAAAGTTCAAAGTAGCTTGAGGTTTCATGTGTAATTGTTATTGAAAATCAGTCTAAGAAACGACTGCTGAATTTAGCGACATTCCTTCGCCATTGTTGCTCATTGATGCCACTATGAGAAGCAGAAGCAAACTAATATCTCGGGACTTATGATAAACAGTTCTTTCCACTCTGTTTATTCTATTGTTCGGATTCTTTAGTAGAGAGATATAGAAGTGAGCGTTCTCACGCTTAAAGCCCCTCTCAGTGTTGGGAGCCCCAAATTCGCCAAAGATGTGAGGTCAAAATGTCACTTCAATTGTATTATAACGTGAAAGATGATGTCCTTTAAGACACATTTCTGTGAAGATTCCCCCCCCCCCTATGTATTTGAAGACAAATATAGATAAAAGAACGTATAATTTAGGTTATCTGTTAAACGCAGAAAATCTCAAGTTTGTATTCTTTCATCAATATCCGACTTCAAACACATCTGTTTTGAAAATCCTTGCAGAAATATGTCTTAAATGAGATCCTCTTTCACATTATTATAACATATATGTAAAATGTTGCCATCAAATGTTTTGGGACTCTCAACACTTAAGAGGGGCTTTAATGACGTTGTATTATTAATCTTATTTATATTATTCCAAATTACGAGGAAATGGATGGATTTTTTAAAGGAGTTTTTATTACTACAATTGCTATTAGCTTCTCTTCTCACTCTGTTAGATCACATAATCATGTTTAACTACGTGTAATTGCCACGAACAGTATACCTTACATAAATTGAGTAGCCGATAGAGACAAAATAAGTATATGTGCTAAACTAATTAAATCTGCACAATGTGTAGGTTTCTTTCCCCCGTAAATGTTAAAAAAATATTTTTCTGCAAACGATTAGTGTAACTTACCAATGATATTTAAAGAAAAGCAATCAATTTGAGGAAAGTTATGATGTTAACAGTGTGTAACGTCAATGCACTGGTTCCCAATTGTTTGTATGTATTTACCTTATATCATCAGTTGTTGACATAATATCATTTTGACCCAAGAAAAAAGCATTTTACTTGTTGAAATAAAAACTTATTATTGTGAAAACCTTAATTTAGAGCTACTTTTCACTTTCAAGAGATTCAAAATCTGTATTTTTCAAGATAGAAACTTGAAAATATGCATGAATATCTTTTTTTGAACAATTGACAGCACGAAGTAAAGATTCAAAATCTGTTTGAGATATGCTTTTTTCATAGAAAGTTATTATTGTAATTACTATCATTATAATTGTTATTATTGATCATGATATTTTTCTTGTAATTCTCATTCTTCTTCTTATCTTTAGGCCTACTACCAAATTTGTATTTTGCAATACGCCATGTGCCCAGTATTGAAGGCCATACTTCATCCCAGATGAACTCTCAAAACTGAAATATTAGTAAGAGGAAAGAGGAAATATTAGAATTTTAATATAACGTAAGATAAAAAGAAGAATAAAAAGGAGAATAACGCAAAATATGAAATAGAAATAATAACATTAAGTAAAATATTAATTAGAACATATTAAGGTAAAATACAAGATGAAATAAAGCATAGAATATAAAGAAGACTGCAGAAGTTATCAGAATATATTATGAGAGTATTATGCTTGATTTAACCATTTCTATATATCAAGTGAAGGTTTAGCAATACACGAATTTGCATGGCGCACTACTACAGTAATAACCAGGTCCACGGACCTATTCGGGTTCATGACAGGTTTGTGTATTGCATCATGGAATATACAAAAGATGCGTTGATGAATTGAAATCATGACGCCTTTAGGAGAATACATATCGCCATTAGCAACTTATAAACTAAGTATAGATTAATTGTGTAATATTGCTGCCACGGATACAGAGCTCGGATCTATCCCATCGACCTGACAATATCACTTGATTTGGATAAGCCAAACTTAAAAGCGACTAACAATATTAGTCTTGCAATTTTATATAGAAATAATACATCACTCGCAGTGAATTCTTACTCAAGAAGGGTGCAAATAATCATTTCACAATGGCAGTGGTGTATATCATCAAATAATAATAAATTGTTCAACTACCTATAAAGTCTCGTTGATTTCAATGGATTGCAATATTTCACATGCTGAATCGAATAGAAGATGTCATTGTGATCTATTGATATCTCTTTAGCCTATTGCCATCCACTTTTGAAGGATGTGTATTTCTATAGTATGATATTGAAAGAGAATAATTATTATGATAGGAAGTGAGATTCTTACCTAAAAATGTGAAATAAAAACAGATTTGTTAAGAATACCTTGAGAAACTGTAGACACCTCACGATGACGGAGCGAAAAGAATATCTCTGGCCGAAATGGAGGATAAGACCATACCACTTCTTCCACTGGCAGGTAAAATTATGTTATTATCACCTATTTTTGGTAAGATTGCTAATAACGTTTAAGATACAATTGAGGTAAAGTTGTGAAACATAAAAGAACAATGATTTCTTAATCCATAAATATAATCATATAAGTATCAAAAAATATACATTTTCATTATTCAATAGCGGCATTCCCCTTCCAAAATAATGGAATATGCCAAAATCAAGTTGCAATATTGCTTTTCCCGATATGCTGGGTCCAGGCTGCGCAATTTTTTTTTAGACGCTAGCCTGGCCAGTATCGCCATAATACTCGTAAATGTTGAAAGCCTACACACATATAATCATATAAAGCTTTCAGTTTCAGTTTCATTTATTTCTTCTCAAGAGATGAACAGATAAAAATACATACTTAAACAGAAAAATGTATGACAATACATAGGATGAATTATAAAAAGTGAGGAAGGCAGTGGCCAAAAAGGAAACGAACCTTGTAAGAGGCTAATTACCCTTCAAAAAACAAGATATACAATATGTAACATAAAAACACATCAAAAAGGAACACAAGATAAGAAATGAAGTAGCTATTAAACCTAATAAACGAACTAAAACAAGAGCCTGATATTGAACTTAATATTTAGATAATAACATTTATTTTATATTTCCTTCTAAAAACGGATACTCGAAGAGCTATTGTGATTGTTAAAAGGAATTTGAATTCCATATCACCGGACCCTGGTAATTTTTTATTTTTTTAAGGAAAGTATTGCACTGTGGGGTGTGTGTATATTTTGAGAATTTCTTGTGGAATAACTATATGCCCAGGTGTATTTACCCGAAATAATTCATTAAAGAATTTGGCAAAAGATTTTGTTTATAAGAAAACATAAACAAGGCTATATTCAATTTGTTTAAGTCCATAGTATATACAACTTCCAATGAGGAAAATAAAGGTCCAGAGTGAGAAAGGTAAGGTGAGTGAGTGAGTTATAATTCTCATTGCCTTTTTTTTTTGTAAACGGAATATTCGATTAATATGTATTTGAAAAGTATGACCCCAGGCTATATTAATTTAAGTACGGTATAATCAGAATATTATACAATATAAGTAGGCTGATCACAGTGCATGCATATACATTCTGCCGTGCACGTCAGTGCACAGCAATAGCAAATCTATGCTGAGAAGCCATTTTTCAACTTATGATTTAAAAAATTCAAAAACATGTAACAACATAATTTTTTCACAGATATTTCAGTCATTCTTTTAACCCACTATAATTAAAATCCTGTGGGTGTGGGTATTAGGGAAAGTATTTATTTTATTTTTTTAAAAAGGGATGTTTTTGACACCGCGCAAATTGGGCCAGTGGGTGTGTGCAATCACCACGGACAATACTGGACTAAATATCCCGGCAGATTGGAAAAAACTCCCCTGTAAAAAATGGACTTGCCACCAATGTTTCATTCACTGGATTTCAATGACCTTACCATATATGGTACCTGTGACCTTTCCCTGGCTACCCCAGCAACAGGTACATCGGAATTTTGTTTCTACACGAAGTTACATTGAGTTGAATGAATTTTCAGAAAATGCTCATAAATCCGTAAATATTGCCCGATTTTCAAATCCTAAACTGGTTTTCAGTAGTTTAACATCCATAGTTTCTTGCCACATGCTCCGATTTTTAATCCATCGAGTGAAACATTACTGGAAATTGCTGCGAAAGTTCAGCTCATCATTTTATTCAGCAAATGCAAGCATCTACAAAGCTCAAACTTTCTACAGTTGTTTTATATAGATCAGGAAGTTAGGTGAGAAGGAAAAAAAATATATAAACATTGTCTAATTTGCATAACGGTGTTGCGAATATGTAATTAGCTAATTATCAGCTCATTTGCATAATTAATTAGTTTTCATAAATCTTATTATATAAATGGATAGGGATTCATTAGTTGAAGCTTGCCACAAAGTTGTATCAAACAGACTCATTTAAAACTTGAGATATTGCATTTACGCATATTAATTAGCTGGACTTAGTCGTTTTTTGAACATTTCCAAACCTGCGGATTGGTGAAATTGAACAAAATGTGGTTTTTGTCAATCCGGTGCACCAAAATGCAACAAGTCTGGTTCTTGAATTTTATTTTTCATGCTTATTTCACTTTGGTTTCACAATACATATCATTTTTAAGACCATGTAATACTCTATTATGTCAAAAAAACACCCTTAAACATGTAAAAAAAATCCATTTTTGCCATAATTTGCTATTTGCGGCAGGTTTTTGAATGATTTTACGATATCTTCAAAAGACCATATCTCAGGAATGCCTTGACAGAATTTGAAAATTTTTGCAGCAAAATAAATATATCATTGATATCTTTAATATGACACCAAAATAAAGAATGTCTTATGTGTATTACTTTTTTGAGTGCTCTACCTAATATAAGAAGAATTATCTTAGGCAGCATATGAAGTTTATAGATAATTACAATGTTTTGGGCCATCATAATATTGCAGACGGCACCAGCATGTTCATTACATGTTAACCTATTATCAACAGTGACATCTAGAAAGGTAGCAAATTTAACTTCAATGACAGGCATGTCATTTAAATAAGACATCAATTTTGAAAGACGCTTTATTTTTGTTTGTAAAACCATACAATTTGATCTTCTAACATTTATAGTTAATTTATTGACAATTAGCCACTTAGACACATATTTAGGTTCATTATTAAAAACATTTGTAAAGTATCGATATTTTGGTGAGACGTGATCGAGCTGGGGTCATCTGCATACAAAATGCAATTAATTTTTTTAGAAATATTGCCCAAGTCATTTATGTCAATTATAAACAAGAGCGGGCCCAAGATCGAACCTTGAGGCACTCCACATCTTCTATTATTGCCTGCATCGAGGAAGAATAATTATTGATGGAAACGAATTGATTACGATTCTGAAAATAGTTGTCAAATAAATTGAGTGTAACCCCCCCCCCCCATGATTCCATACTGAGCTAATTTACCATATTGCTCCGGTTGTCTCATTTTCGATCGCTGGACGTATATAGCAGACGACAATCGGCGGATTAGACGACACTTGGTAGTGAATTTGAATGTGAGATTGCTTTGCTAAAATATAAAATACAAGAACATTTTCCATATCTTTAAACTATCATCGATATCTGATAATCCAACAGTTATTAAAATAAACCTACCAAACTACATAATACAATGAAATACTTGACTTAAAGTAGGGGAGTTTGATGTGGTGCACAATTGCACTCCTCTGTAAATAATCGAATAGTCCATGGCGATCATGAATATTCATGTTTATGCTTACCTCGGCAAAATGTTTGCCTATCTTCAATGAAAAAATTACGTTGGGGGGTTGGATGAAATGGACATAATGAACAGATCAGAACTGATCTATTATAATTCATGCTTCTTATCCTTCGTGTGCTTGACCTAAAACCTTACAATCGCTTGGCAAACTGACTTCAAAGTTCGACTTGTTTCACATGTGTTATATAGGCAATGGCGAGCTTGCAACCTATTTTGATCAAATTACGGTGGTCGAACTTTCAAAAGTCAATGGGACATGAGGGTTCAAATGAAAGAGCTAGTGATAATGTACGTCGGGGTGGATGTGCTTTTCGTTTAAACAAAAAATGAATTTTTAACGATTTTGGGGTAAAATTCCTTAGGCTAACATGTTAGGCTGCTGACTCTGACGATAGGGGGCGTTGTCAAATGAGACTAAACGGAGCTATATGGTTACAATAAACTGTGATCGAGTGAATCAAATGCTTTGCTCAGGTCGATGAATAGACCAATCAACGTTTCGTGTTTATCCAATGCACATGTGACTTTATAGACAAATGTTGCTAATGCGTGCCCCTTTCTAAAACCGAACTGATTATCATTGAGAATATTACATCGAGAAATAAAATTATATAACCTGGAGTAAATGCATCTTTCTAGAATTTTTGAAAAAATGGGCAAGACAAAAATTGGACGGTAATTTGAAATGATATCAGGACAACCAGATTTGAAAAACTGGAACCACTCTTGCAATCTTCAACTGGTCTCGGAAGATATCAGTAATTTGAACAGAATTAAAAATATCACATAACGGTTTTGCAATTACATGTATTGTCTTCTTCTTAATGACTCTGACGTCGATCCCATCGAAACAAGCACTAACATTATTCTTAAGACTATAGTTACAATATCAACTATTTCTTTAAGAGATATGGGAGACACAAATAAAGAATGATAATTTCTAGTAATATACTTTAATAAATCAGACTCAGAGTCAATATTACTACTCTGTTTAAATTCAGAGTGTAACTTTGGTCCAACATCAACAAAATATTTGTTCACTATATTACATATTAATTCTTTATATGTTAATACTCGCTGATGTCTAATCTTATCCAGACCAGTTTTTTTCTGAGCACGATCAAGTGTTTTGTTAATCACTTTCCATGTTTGTTTGATATTACAATTTTTCTTGATTTCTTATAAAGCACCTTTTCTATATTTCGTTGGATTTTTAATATATTTAGTATACATAGGCCTATTACATTTTTTCTTTGTTAATCTGCGTATTTATTTTGTCATCTATGGTTCATAATTTCTATTCTTGTTGGTTATAGAACAATAATAGAATGGAAAACATGAATTGTAGACAAGTAAAAAGTTGTCAAAAACTTTTCATAACCTTTGTTAGGATCTTCATCATTAGGTCTCCGATCAATTTTATTTAATTCAAAAATACATTTTGCAATGTTTTGATCTTAAATGTTACGCTTTTTCCCGAATTCACTACTATTTTTACAGTTAAGAATGAAATCACCTAAACAAAAAACTGGGAAGTGATCACTTATATCAGAATACAATGCTCCTGATATAAGAACTCTATAATCATTGGTAAAGATATTGTCTAAGGGAGTGGCAGAGTGATCTGTGACTCTTGTTGGATAACGAATCAAAGAATTTAGAGAATAAGACATTAAAGTATCTAAGAAAGTATTAATCTATAGATTCTTATTCACTTTCATCAAATCAATATTAAAGTCACCTAGTAAATATATTTTTCTACTCTCTCTCTCTAAGTGCCATATCGTTTGACTTTGGCGATCATGCTGTTCCACCACCCTCGGCTCCTAGCTTTCTGTATTAATACCACTCCCTGTTCTTTCACTCCTCTCTCTTCCAACAATTTCCGCAGACTGTCCATCCGAAGTGTCCTCCTTCTTCCCCTTCTCCTTCTTCCCACAATTTTCCCTGTCAAAGCAAGATTCTCTAGGCCTTTGCACTCCAGCTCGTGTAAGAACTTCCTTATTACTAACTTTGTCAGTCCAGGGGATTTTCATAATTCTTCATAAAAACCACATTTCGCAACTTTCCAAATGCTTTTTAGTATCAGAGGCTAAAGTCCATGTTTCACTAATCACTACCATACATAAGTACTGGGTAGATGTAACAATTCAATACTCTTATTATGGTCCTCATACTCATTGTTCGATTTGTCAGAATTTTGCCTAACTTTGAAAATGCAGACTTAGCGAGAGCTATCCTTCTCTTGATCTCTGTCTCACATCTGGCATCCTCGGTGATCGTGCTACCGAGGTAGTTAAACGAGGAGACTTGTTTAATAATCTGTTCTTTCAGTTTCAAGTTACATTTTGGACTGGTCTTCTTGGAGACCACCAGGCACTTTGTCTTGGTATAGTTGATCTCTAGTCCCATTCTCTCACTTTCTTTTACAACTACATTCAGGAGTCTCTGGAGATCTTTCTCTGATTCAGAAAATAAAACAGTGTCATCAGCATACCTAATATTTGTGATTGAATGGCCACCCACCTGTATCCCATTTTCATCCTCCAATTCTCTTAGAATGATTTCACTATACATATTGAACAGGTCCGGCGACATAACACAACCCTGTCTGACTCCCCGTCTGATGTTAATATATTCACTACACTCTCCTTCTACCCTGATGCATGCAAACTGATTCCAATATATACTTTGTAGCAGTCTTAGATCCTTCCTATATATATATCAAGCTTTTTCAGTTCTTCAAAAAGTTCTGAATGTTTTACTTTACCAAAAGCCTTTGAATAATCAATAAAACACATGTATACATCCTTTTGCATTTCGACTGCTCTCTCCATTATATTGCTAACCACAAATATTGCATTTCTTGTGCCCGCATCCTTTACAAAACCAAACTGTTCCCTTCCGACCATGGGACTTATTCTACTTCTTGCTCTCAAAAGCAAAATCCTCAAAATAATCTTAGTGATATGGCAAATAAGGCAGATTGTCCTATATTGTTCACAATCCACGGCTCCCGGTTTCTTTGGGAGAGTAATGAAAATGGATCTGCCCAATTTATCTGGAAATGTTTCGTCATCATATATTTTGTTGATAATTTCTGTTAATCTATCAACACCGTATTCATCTAATGCTTCAAACATTTCAGTGACCACACCATCTGGTCCAGCTGCTTCGTTCTTCTTCATCTTTGACATTGCCCAGCGGACTTCAGATTTAAGAATTTTCTCCCCTTTGACTTCATCTGCAAAACCCGGCATTGCCTCCCTACTATCTTCAAAAAGTTCGCCAATGTATTGCGTCCACCTACTCATTTTATCCTTCATTTCAAACAGGGTTGACCCATCTTTTCCTTTGATACAGCCAGGGTTTGAACCAGACTTTTTACCTGAAATTTCATATATTCTTTGGTAAACATTACTATTCTTATCGAATTGATTTTCAATTTCTGCACATTGTTCGTTTAGCAAACCAGGCGCGGATCCAGGATTTCTTAGGGGAGGGGGCCCAACTTTTGCACCCCCACCCCCCCCCCCCCTTGAGCGCCAGGGGGGGGGGGGGGGCCCAACCCCCAAAAAAGGTAAAAATCACGTGATTTTACATGATTTTTTTCTCAAGGGGGGGGGGGGCGGGGCCCCCGGGCCCCCCCCCTGGATCCGCCACTGTAGCAAACTCTCTTTTGCCTCATTACACTTTTGCCTACTTTGTTTGTCTAGGTCACTATATTTCTTGCATTGTCTATTTCCAATTTTCTGTCTATCTTTCATCATTAAAAGAATCTCCTCTGTCATCCATTTGTTCCTTATTTTTCTCTATTTTATCGGCACATACTCTTCCGCTGTTTCTACCAGAATATTTCTCATCGTCTCCCACGTGTTTTCTTCACTTTCATCTGTGAGCAACTCAAACCTATTCTTTACTTGTACAGTAAATTCTTGACGTATGTCCAGTTTACTCAACTGTTTAAAATCCAATATTTTCACAACTTTTGGTCTCTTGAGTTTCTTTAATTTGCACTGAAGTGTACATATCACCGGCACATGATCACTCCCGCAGTCAGCCCCTGGATATGTTTTTGATTGTTTCACTGCTCTTTTAAATCTACTATTTATGGCAATATAGTCTATCTGGTTTCTGACGATGTCGCCAGGACTCTTCCAAGTGTATACTCGTCTAGGGTGTTCTTTGAACCAAGTACCATGTTCTCCCCCTCACACCACTGAACCCATCTGTCCCCTCGTTCATTTCGTTCACCAATTCCATGCGGACATACTGCTTTGCCCTCTGTACCATGACCGACTTTAGCGTTCAGGTCTCCCAGGACAATGACCATGTCATTCGATTTGCACTGAGATTTAGCTTTATCTAAGGAATCGTAAAAGGTGTCAATAACTTCGTCAGCACTATCTGCCTTTGGTAAACCACTATGATTGAGATGTTAAAAGGGTGTCCCTGTAATTTCACTAGGCCGAGCACCCTATCACTTACACACCAGTGTCCCAACACACCCTTTGAGATATCTGGATCCAGCAGTAACCCCACACCTCTTTCATGCTTTTCACCTCCTGCATAGATCAATCTGTACTCATCTATCACAAACTCGCCGTTATTCAGCCATCTTGTTTCATTTAGTCCCAATATGTTGACATTTAGCCTCATCATCTCTTGTTTAACATTTTCCAGCTTGCCGCTCTGATACAGTGTTCTCACATTCCATGACCCAACTCTGATGGTATCCTTATTGCGAACAGTAGCTGGCTCAGTGACAGTCGGGGCCCACATGTCGCTCATGGGACACCCTACCGGACGAGGTGCTTGTCCCTTGAGGTAGACGAGCCCCCTAAGGGGACATTTTTTTTTTTTTTTTTTTTTTTTTTTTTTTGGAGGGGGGGGGGGGGGGGGGGTCTCGAAATTTGAACATTTGACATTTTGCTCCGTTGGGGGGGGGGGGGGTAAGGTCAAAATATTGGTATATATATATATATATTTTTTTTTTTTTTTTTTATTTAAAAAAAAAAAAAAAATTACCAAAGGGGGGGGGGGTTCCTCCAAAATACACACATACAAATTAGCAAAGGGGGGTTTAAACCCCCCCCCCTGCTTTCGCGCCTGTGTGTAGGCCCTATGCTGGATTTATATGGGAACCTGTAAGTGGTCGCCGGAGTTAGGGTGAGAACTTAACCCAGGTTTCGTGTCAATTTTTTTATAAATACATTTTAAAAGTCAAATTCCGTGATATCGTGCTCTCAATGATATTATACGGTCTATTTCTATCTGCACGTTGTATATAAAGCATATAAATTGAATTTAAAATGGAAATTCCCCAGTCATTTTACGATATGTTTCAGGCATTATAGGCCCTATCAATTATGCTTGATTTCTGCGGGAAGTTCTGAACGGTCGCGACGGAGTTTGGGGGAGAACGCAACGCAGGTTTTGTGTCGATCCTTCTGGTCACATTAAGATTATAATGTAATGCCTTTCATTTCAAATTTGCTTTCCCATGATATGATGAAAATCCCAATGGTCTGTGAAAATTGTAAAAATCATTACGAGTAATATAATTTGTATTCATCCCTGTGTTATATCCCATAAGAGACAAGCAGTAGTACGTTAATTATTTTCATTTCTGGTTATTGTCATCTTTACTTTTACACTCAATTACATATGTTACGCTATAATTTTGAAATTTGTTATCCAATGTTATTAACAAGTAGTGAGTACAATTTTTTTTGTTTTGGCCCTCGAAAATTTGAAAATTTGTTTATATTATAAGTGGATTGTACACAATGTATTAAGTTAATCGCAATATGTTATAATGATGCGTACGCAGGAATTTTTTCGAGGGGGGGGGGTGTTTAAACTTGAAAATCACGCCGAAAATTTCGCAACGACTCAGCCAGCAGCTGAATAAGCGGGGGGGGGGGGGGGGGGGAGGTACTAAACATGACGGCCATTTATAAAAATGGTGTCCATTGATTATACTGCACAAACAAGCTTTTACCTGTACTATTTGAAAACAATTTACTAGGCAAGCTTAGGAATATAAAAGCAATTCACTAAGAAAAATAAGATATATATTTATTTTGCATTAATACGGTAAAGCCCTGCTTTAAATCTTTTAATACCGGTACTAGTATTGGTCAAACTTTGCTGTAATTGTAGCACATGAAATGTTTGTGCAAATATTATTTTTTTAACTGATCAGGCATAGCATGTAATAAACGTGAATGTGGATGCCTTGCATACAATCTTATGTAACAATTGCAGTATTAACACTAAGTCCATTTTTATAAACAAAGCTACTTTAAATTACTGCTTTTATATTCCTGCACATGTAATTTTCTCTTTTTTCTTTCAATCCTTTCAATGCCTGCTTCTCCTTTGCAGTTAGCTGGGTTTTTTCTCTCCCCTTTACCATCATCTATTCCATTTCTTTCACCCATCTTCTCTCTGGCCAGGCATTCACCACTATTCCCCCAAATGCTTTCCTTTCTATCCTCTTCCACTCATTCCTTTCTTCCATCCTCTCGTCATTCCCTCACTATCCAATTCCCCTTTCCTTCCCATTATTCTTCCTTCCTCTTATTTTCTCATCTTTCTACCCACCATCACTTTCCTTTTACTCATCCTCTCTCCATCTTATTCCTTCTTGCACTTGTTCTCTCTGCCCTCCCATCCTTTATCCGCTCTCCTTCATGTGTTCATATTGTCTTGTAATCGATCATATTTTCTCTTATCCCATTTCCTTCCTCTCACCCTCTTTGCTCTCTGTCCTCTCTTGTCTTTCCCTTTCACTGCCTATTATCCTATTTCAACAATACTTTTCAACAAAATCTGGGACCCGTTTCATAAAACTTGCTATCAATAACAATGCTAAAGTTCTATGATAAATTGGCTGTCATCCAATCAGATACCACGATTTCAGTAGCTTATAACAGTTATTGTAACGTGCTATTGATAACAAGTTAAATGAAACAGGGCCCTGAAAAAGTTCTTGTATGATTTGTTTCTGGTATGATCCTCTGAAAATAAATCAGACGTACCATGCAGTCTGTGTGTCGTACACAAATTCTTTTTTATTCTCTCATCACATACAAAGATTGTATTACTTTCTACAATGTAACTTGGAAAAATTGTGTAAACTCTTTGTCAATTCGAATTCTTAATCCTTCCACTACCAAATTACTACACTCCCTAAGGTAAAATAAAGGAATAAGCCCCTTACAGCATGCGATGGGTTTACATTCATGTTGTGGTGCTAGCTTTCAGCTGACCATTTTTATCCCTGAAGAGCATAGGTTTAACAGTGACTGGAGACCAAGGAGTATCTCTCGAACATACAACTCTGCCGAGTTATATTTCAAAACAAGATTTGACGTTACAGGCTTTTATGAATGGCCAAGGTTTACTGCGTGTACATGAAGTACAGAGTCTTTAAAATAAATCATTGCATGGACTTGAGAAATCTTCCAAGACTTTCATTACATTTTAGAATCTTCTTCCTCTAAATGCATCCAAGTAAAGAGGTGCTTTTTCATGAAAGAATAAGCCAACAGCCTTTTGACAGAGACGACCAAATGATGATACAAAAAGCTTAACAAATGTCATGATGGCCAAGGGTATTATTTGGCTTTGGATTCCCGCTTCATAAATACTTGTATTCCTATGATACTGAATATAAAAGTAAAATAAGATGGTACCTAAGTTTCAGTTTGCCTGGAAATTTTCAATGGGATGCCCCATTCTTTCCCACTAAGGGCTCATTCTTATTCAATAAGTTAAACTATCTTGCAAAGGCCCTCCAATGGAAATAAAAGTTACGTCAGTGGTAAACTAATCATAATATTCAAGCATCAAGAAGCAAGATTGTGAGATACAAAACTTGCAAAATACATGTGCTGCATAATTTATCTTGTTTTACCACAGCCATTTTGAGAATAAAATCACCAAATATGGAAATAAGCCCAAACTAATTACCAATATTTTCACTTAAATGTGTTCTGATTATACACGATTGCTAGGACTTGGTCATTCTAGCGCCAGTTAATTTTGATGGGCAATAATGGAACAAAACTATGACCACAATTAAAGGGTCAATGTGACAACTTGACACATGTTATTCATATACAGAGTAATTCAAACTACATTCTAAGGACAAAACGCACTAAACAATCTGACTATAACAGTGCACAGGAACAAGTCACACTTGGAATAATGAATGATGAATAGTGTAAAATATTGTACATCTAGAATTTAAGTGGTCATTTTAACACATTTCATTGCAACCCACGATTGGTTAAAAAAAAAAGAACCAAAATGGAGGACCACGTTAAAACGATGTTCATGGCAGTCTGTGACTGTTAGATGACTTCACAATTTCTCATTTGATGGCCATTCCAAGCTTTGTATGCCTACTCTGAAACCTAATTCAGAAAGATTAAAAAATTCTGATATTTCAACAACAACAAAAACCAATATGTAACTTCTTCCAAAATTCTGTCATAGCCAGAGAGCATAGCATGCTGAGAGCTTTACACTGTACAAACACGTGACAAAAACCGCTTAATCTCATCTAAGAGGGAATCTCTCCTCCTTGCAGCCGTCTTTCGTAAGAACGTGAAGAACGATCCCGTCTCCAGTGTAAATATGGACTTTTAGATTTGCACGATGAGAACGTCGACTGCCACGTGTGACATCCTGTTACGGCAATGTGACGTCCTTTTAAGGCACTGTCGGTACAGTGCCTTAAAAGGATGTCACACGTGGCAGTCTACGTTCTCGTCGTGCAAATCTAAAAGTCCCTATTGACACGCTCAGCTGTGCAGAGATGAAACATCTTTGACGAGAGTAACAGCTTAATTAATCGTTCGAGAGAAATTGGCTCTTTTATAGGGCCCAGCCTTCCGTGTTCTTGCGAACAATCTATGAGGAAAAGTAAGAAAAAAATACAAATTGTATAGTAATATAAATGCATCAGTTTGATTTAAGTATATAATGGGGACCCATAGAGCTCTTTAGGTCCTAAATCAAATCTTGACAAAATGCCCCCCCCCCCCCTCCTTCCCCTTCTATCACTCTGGTTTCAGGATTCGTTTATGCACTTTCTTCTGACTGAAACAACATATTGCTTTACATAATCTGTGCTGACATTTGTTTACTAAAATGATATAGTATCTGGTGTTAGATAGCAGCCCCATAATTGCTTTGCATATGCCATGCATGGGCGTCAATCATAGGGGTCAAATTCACACGTTTTATATCAAAGTTGGCTCCAAAAGTGCGGCAAAATAAGGTGCAGATTATTTACATGGCAAGTAGTTTATTACATGAAGACAAAATGGTAAAATATATGGCACTGAGAAAAGAAAGCATATTCCTGCAACAAATTCACATGGTATTCACACGTACAAATCTTATTTTCAAAGCTTTTTAAAATTATTTTCACACTACCCCCTTCTCTCCTCCCCCCCCCCCCCCCCCGTCGAGCAAAAAAATTCCCCCCCCCCCCCCTGCGTTTGGACTGCTTTGAAGGTACCGAGTGCAGGTGCGCGTACGCAGGATTTTTTCAAGGGGGGGGGGGTTTAACATTTATAAATCGGGGCGAAAATTTCGCAACGACTCAGCCAGCCACTGAATAAGCGGGGGGGGGGGGGGGGGGTAAGAGGACATTTGACATTTTGCTCCGTTGGGGGGGGGTAAGGTCAGCTTTTTTAGGTCAACCATGGGAATATTTTTTTTTTTTTTTTTTTAAATCCAAAAGGGGGGGGGGGGTTAGAGAAATTTAGGGGGGGGGGGGTTTACACACAAAAAATTACCAAAGGGGGGGTATAACCCACCACCCCCCCTCCCCCCCCCCCTCCCCTGTGTACGCGCCTGACCGAGTGTATATACTTGGTAATTTTACTAATGCCCGAACAAAATGATGTGTATTATTTGTTTTATAAGATCATGTTTTATTTGTTTTATAAAATGATGTTTTATAACATGATTTTATTATAATGACCGGTCATTATCCAAATAATTACGCGTTAGGAAAAATGAATGCCTGTTTACGTGTACGCTTTCAAACAATCATTTGAATAGGATCCACGTCATCATCTTATAAAGATATTTATGGCCCTATAACACACTCGCAACAGTTCATTATTTGTATACTAACCTGGTTGTAAAGGAGAGGCTGCAAGAGGGCACTAGCCCTGTACGTCTAACTGTCAAACCTGCGATAGAAGACTTGTTCACCTGCAAGGTGTGAAAGAAAGTTTTTTTTAAGGAGTGTCAGTACAGGTCTAAACTATATCATCTCTTGGGAGAAGACTGAGGATGGAATCAGATTAAACCTCGGTCACACCGATGCTACCGGCGAAAGAATGTGAAATGGGCGGGATTTAACAAATTACTATAAGTGACGAATTTCCCAAGAAACAGTCGGTTTGGAGTCAGTTTGGCAGTTCGACTGAATATCAAAGATAATAATATTACACTCAGAGGCGGCGGAGCGACTTCCAAAGTGGGGGCATCAACGAAAAAGGGCACTTTCTGGAGAAAAAAAGGGGCACCTCCAAAGGGAAATCTCAAAGCAAAAATATACCATTTTTTAGACATTGGTTTAAACCCCTATAATTTTGATTACATTATCAGGGATGATTTTAATATTTGTTTCTCTTTATATTGCTGAAGCATCATACCTTGCAGTTGGGTGTGATGGTCTAAAAATTCATTTGCGAGCGAGCAAACAAAAAAGAATTGTGAGGTCGCAGAGCGAAAAATTACATCTTATAAAGAGGAAAAACCCAATCCCCATGGGTTATAAGTACATTCTCATAACAGAAGACTGAAAAGAACCTTGATAAGTAACATAATTATGACATCTATAATGCGAGCGAGCTTATTAGCGAGTGATCTTTGGGGGATATTGCTTTTTGTCGCTTGAAATTAGGGGCACGTTGAATGATGAGAAGAAAGGGATGACACTTATTCGAAAAGAAAAGAAGCACGTGTCAAAGTACAACGGGTAATTATCAGAGGTGAAAATGGGGCACTTCTTACACCTTAAAAAGGGGCACTCACCAGGGATAAAAAAAAGACACTTATGAGAATGAAAAGGGGGCACTAATAATAAAGGGAAATATGCATTTGTTGAAAGAAAAGAGGCACCAATCAGATTTTAATAGGGGCATTTACCAGAGAAGAAAAGGGGCACTTATGAGAATGAAAAGGGACTATTTGCATAGTAGGTAAAAAGGGGCAATTAAGAAAAGGGAAAGGGGCTCTTTTAAAATGGGGGCACTTATGATATTAGCAAAAGGGGCGCTTATTAGAATGGAAAGGCGGCACATGTGAAAATATAAGGTGCGTTTAACCGAGTTAAAAAGGGGTAGTTATTAAAGGAGGAAGGGGCACTTGTCAAAGTAAAAGGGGCGCCTCTCAGATTTGTATAGGGCAATTATCAAAGGTGAAGGGGGCGCTTATCAAAAGTGAAAAGGAGCGCTTCTCGTACCTGAAAAAGGGCACTTACTAGAGATTTAAAAGGGCACTTATGAGAATGGAAATTGGACACTTATTGCAAAGAAAAAATGGGAACTTGTCGACGGAAAAGGAGTACGTGTCAAAATAAAAGGGGCACTCATCAGAGGTGGAAATGGGAAGGGGCACTTTAACAAATTTATAGGGGCACTTGTAAAAGTAAAAGGGGCTCTTTGTAGCCAAAAAGGGCACTTCTTACAAAGCTAAAAGGGCACTTTTCCTATGTAAAAAGGGGCACTTTGGGGGTTCTTGAAAAAGTGGGGAGGCACTCTGCCCCCCCCCCCTGCCCCCCCCCCCCCCACCTCGGGAGCACCGTCTCTGATTACACTCTTCTGGTTGGACTGGTTCTCCTTCTTGTTCCGTATTCTTTTGTTTGCACCCCTCCCCCCCCCCCTCTATTACGTGCAACCCTGTGCATGTATCAAACCTCTCTCCTAGATGATTAAAACACCAGTACAGTTAATAGGTCAGTTGGTAGAGCAGTGGACTCGCAATCCGTTGACCCGGGTTCGAAACCAAGTCGACGCCAAATGAATTTTTGGTTTCCTCTCTTCAAATTGCTTTTAATCACTCATGCGTGAAATATGCACCATATGAGTTGAATCAAATGAAAGAGGAGGATCTAAGCTTTCCAAATATGTGCCATTTATTAATCAAAATTGTGATTAAGTTATGATAAAACATCGATAGTTCTCGGTTTCGTTTTTTCTGGGACGCACTGTATTGTGCCCTTTGGTATACGGTATTAATCCTCATTACCAGTTAAAATAAATACCACAACCAACCAATTTGTAGGTAACTGACCTGCATCATTAAGCTTTACTAGAACGATGTACGTGTAATTGAATGTCGTTCTGAAGCTGTGTATTTTATCCTCAATCACTTGTGCTATGTCTTCAATAGACATCGGTCGCTGTTCCATCTAGTCAAAATTAAATCAGATAAAAAAATGGGGTTTATTATTGTCTATAGATTAGCACTGGAATAAGTCGCACGTACGACAAAACCATTACGTTGGGAGTTGGTGATTGCATCAGTATTTAAAAGTCCAAACAGAAGACAATTCTGCTTATAATGGCATTTCATGAGCACTATTAACAAACATTTCTAAAAGTATATTTTTGAGATTTTCTAAAATTATCTATTAATCGCTTTGTTCCAACAATATCAATGTATTAAAAGAAATTGTTAGTTTAAAGAAACTCAGTAAAATCCACTTTTAAAAAAAATCGTTATCTATAGATATAGCCAGTAGCGTACGCAGGATTTTTTCGAGGGGGGTTTAAAATTTGAAAATCGCGTCGAAAATTTAACAACGACTCAGCCAGCCGCTGAATTAGCGGGAAGAGGGGGGGGGGGGGGGGGGGGGGGGGGCTGAAGAGCACTTTTTTTTTTTGGTCCAGGATTTGAGGAAAAAATTCGCAACGACTCAGCCAGCCGGTGAATAAGCAGGGGGTGGGGGGTAAGAGCACTTTTTTTTGTCCCGGAAAATTTGGTCGACCAGTATTACGTTCAGTTAGGGGGGGGGGGGGGGGGGTAAGGTCACTTTTGGGTCACCTTTAAAAAAAAAAAAATTATTAAAAAAGTTGAGGGTGTTCGACCCACCCTCAAATTATGTTGCTGTTGATAACACTTTCATTCGATTTTCTTTTGTCACGAACCATGGAAATACAGCCTTATATCACTAAGCTCAACATTGAATAGGAACACCTAAACTGTATTATTAATTAGACATTTGAAAAACATCTACCTCTAATGCGGCTCGAAGATGTTTAAGCACGTCAGCATCATCATGATCACCACCAAATTCCACCAACGTCTTACCATCAGGACTGTTTTGAAGAAATGAAAAGATATCATCATCCCTAGCCAATTCATTCTATATTTAATTAATGTTCATAATTGCAGTTCGAACGAGTCCAAGATTTTATTTCTTCGGAATGTGTTCACGGAACCAGGGAGGGGGGGGGGGGGGGATACTCACATTTGGTTTGGACGGAGGTGTGCCGCTCAAGCCTCGAAACCCCTACCCATTTTTAAGGGTCATTTTGGAGGGTTTTTCTCGAAGTTAAGCCCAATTTTTAAAAACATTTTTCGGGTGTGCAAAAGCCACACACAAAATGGAAATTTTGGAGATTTTGAAAAAGCGGACCTATGTTTAAGGATTTTTTTGGTGAAAAAGTGACCCATTAGAGCGGCACACCCCCGTATGACTTAATATGTGAGTACCCCCCCCCCCCCCCCCCCCCCGGGCACGGAACACTGACATCTACATGTATGTACTTGGATATTTTATTGTCATTGTTTTAATCTTTTCAATTAAATGTTATTATTTGGGTCAGTAGTAACTTATGTAAAAATGTGATATGTGTAATGAGTTTCAGGGAAACCTTTAGAAGAATGATACAAAAGCAAAATCACAAGATCTGTTGAGAGCCAGAAGGCCGAAAAGGTGTTCAGTTTGTGTTAACATATTGGAGTTAACATCCTTCTGTCTCTCAAAACAAGATATTAAAGCTGACAATTTAATATCAGTGCTCTTTAATCTACTTATTCAGATAAACTCTTACCCTGGGTCTAGAATCATGTTCAACAAAACATAAACTAAGACCTTAGAACGACCAACTATACCTTTCTTCAACCTGATTTTGAAATTTATCGCAATTGATTTACCATGGGCAAAGTTTCGATTTGTGTAATATCAGGTCTATTTGTATACTTATACTTACATCATGCGTCTCTTCTCAGAATCGGCCATGATACTGATACTGATACTAGGAAGAAAAAAAAAAAGAGATACTACACTCTAAAAACTGAAATGATAATTTTCACAATTTAAAAGGGCCGATGAGTGACCACTGTTTCAAAATGGTAGAATAACACTTTGAACATGCTGGATCCAACACTTTAAAGGTTGAATCTAGCAGGTTAAAAGTTACAATCTGACATTTTGAAAGAGTGGTCACTCCTCGGCCCTTTTAAACTGAGATTTAACACTTTAGTTTTTAGAGTGTAACTAATACAATATCATCACTTCTGATACAATTAAGAGATATTTTCTATTTGCATGATGGTCTGATGAACAAATCAATAATTTTCAATTGGTTGCAGATTCACTATTGAAAGGGAAATAAAACATTAAGTGCAGGTGTACTAATGTAGCCATTACCAACATTTGAAAACATTGATAACATTGGAGATGGTTCAGTGATAATATAATCATACTGAACAATAATAGCGATTACGGCGCTTTAGCATTTCAAGGAATAAATTCCTGCCAGGTACCCATTTACGTCACTTGGGTTGAGTATGGCAAAATATAGATCAATTTCTTGCCAAAGAACATTTTTTTTCCTTGGTGGGACTCGAACCGCGGACCTTGTGATCCAGAGTCCGATGACGTGATCGGTGACAGACTTTGCCCGATTTATCTTACCAGCCATTTCGCCAAAAGTGCTGAAGGTTTCATGGCAAAGTGGAGTCTAGAAGATAGACCCAAACTAGACCCTAATCAATTTGCTAATAGAAAGTTCCTCTCAACAAACCATTACTTGATAAATATGCTACATTTCTTTTTCCAAAAAGCTGATAAACCCAAAGCTACATCTTCGGTAATTGTAACTGATTTTACCAAAGCCTTTGATAGGGTTGACCACACGATTGCTATTAGAAAGCTTATAATCGACCTTGGCACCAGGTCTGCCATTATTTGATGGATGGTTGATTTGTTATGTTCCCATCAGCAGTATATGCACGCTACGTACTATTCAACGTTTTCTGACTGGGTGTCATTACATGCAGGTGACACGTGTTCCTCGGGGAACTAGATTAGGTCCCATAATATTCTAGCGATGGTTAATGACGTTAATCCATCTTTCCAGAACTCAACTACCTTCCCATATGTGGATGACCTGTCAATTGTGGAATGTAGGTACTGTAACCAACCATCTGAATTACAAAAGTCTATGGACTATCTTCTAGCCTGGTGTGGTCATAATCCTGATATGAAGATTAACTCCCCAAAATGTGCTCAAGTGAATGTTTGTTTCCAACGGGTTCCCCAAATCGATCCTGCAGTTTGTACCGGAAATCATGAACTGGCAACTGTTAAAGCCACCAAAATATTAGGAGTTATTATTCAGAATGACTTAAAATGGGATAAAAACTTAAATGACATCATAAAGAGAGCAAACAGTAAAATTCATATCCTTAGACTATTGTAAAACTAAACGAATGCAAAATAGTGCAATTCCGTACCTCATCCATGCACTTACCCAAAGTAAACGATAAATGATCTTCCTTTTTTATACCCTTTAGGCTTGGCAATTTTATCAGCTTTTTGTTTTGTTTTGATTTGTTGTTCTTTGACATCCTTCTTTTTCTTCTTCTTCTTCTAATTCTTTTTCTTTTCCTTCCTTTTTTTCTTCTCCTTTTATTTCTTCTTTTCTTGGTTTATTTCTAGACTTATTTTCTTCTTCTCTTTCTTCTTTTTCTCCTTCTTCTTCTTCTTCCTTCACTCTTTGATTTTATTGCCTTGCCTTTGCCTGTGTATACACTCCTGCCAATCTTGTATCGTATTTGTTTAATGACTTTTTAAGTACACTGTTGGTCATAATGGTGGAACAATTATTTTTACCCCAATTTATGGAATGATTTTGACAATGTCTTATTCCTAATAGATCTAGATAGTATAGGATATAGACCTATTCTTAGATTTTATTGAATTATAATTTGTGAGTGTTTGTTTTGCGTGACTGCTAAAGCATGTGTATGCTACTATGCTCATCAACTAGAGGACCTACGTCCTGAAGTCATAACTGATAGTAATGAGGATTAATGCCTCACAAAAGGGAACTAATATAACACATCGACACGGTTTTGATCCTGGGGGCTCAGCGTAACGAGGACATTGGTTAGGCACTGAATCATGAATGTACACAGCGGGGGCTAGGGTACGTCGCCCCCTTCCTCACAAATACCCCAAAAACAAAGAAATTGAAATAAATTATCAATAATTTATTGCATTTTCCCCGACCCCTAACATAAAAAAAATCCTCTATGTGGGCATGCCTTGAAACATAATGCGTGGCCCTACAGAGGAATTTTTCCTGTTGGGGACCGTGGGAAAATGCAATGAATTATTGATAATTTATTGCATTTTCTTTGTTTTTGAGTATTTGTGGGGGCGGCGACGTACCCTAGCCCCTGCTGCGTACATTTGTTATTCAGTGGCTAAGTAATGGCCACGTTACTGTGAGGCCCCAGAATAAACACCGTGCCGATCAGCTATATTAGTGCCCTTTTGTGAGGCATTAATCCTCATTACTGTCATTTATGACTTAAAAACGTAGGTCCCCTAGTTGATTAGCATAGTAGCACACACATGCTTTAGCAGTCACGCAAAACAAACCCTCGCAAATTATTATTCAATAAAATCTGAGAACGTATACTCTTATTTTAGATCTATTAGGAATAACTCATTGTCAAAATCATTCCATAAATTGGGGTAAAAATAATTATTTAACCTTTATGACCAACAGTGTATAATTATACTCCATTTTACTATATTTTTTACCACATTGAATTAACTGAATCTGTCATGACAGTAGTTTATCACCCCCTGTGTACCCCATTTCTTGTCCACGTTAGGCATGGTTGTATATGTTCACATTGTTTTGTTCTTTTACTCTTTTAACTCTTTTATCTTTATCTTCCCTTTCTTCTTTTTCTTCTTCTTCATCGTGATCTTCTTCTTTTCCCTTCTCTTCCCTATCCTCCTATATGCATTTTTCCATTTTCGCTTTCTACTGCTTTTTTCTAAACATTTTCCCATCTTAGCCTTTACTCTTCCGTTTTAAATCTCTCCCACTCTTAATTTCAATAATTTACATTGTATTTGCAAACTTTTGAACTTTTCAGTTCTACTCTCGATACTTTCCACCAAATATACTTGCTTCATTTACCATTTACTGCTTACTTCAGTCCTTTTTCTTTCACATGATTTCAGTAAAACTATGTTACTTTATGCTAATTCCGATTTATGTCTAATTTGTGTTTCCATTTGTTGCAATAAGCTATATTTCTCGTATTTATACTGATATATTTTGCAGATGTAATATATCACGTTATGTTATGTAATATATTACATTATGTGTTATTAATTTGTTTATAAACTTTTGTAATTCGGCTAAACGCCGCGATGAAGCTTTTTTTTTAATGAACCATTTCGAATGAATGAATGACTGAATGAATGAATGAATGAGTCCCCTTGACCACGGACCACGACCACGACACCTTATCGTAAATCAAATTGGCAGCATGAAAGCAGCTTCTTTTTTGTGGGTGTACACTGTGTGTATTTGCGTTTCCTGCAGAACCAGCATCGCAAACTCTCATGAGAGGTCTATGTTTTCGTAATGTTTATTGCATGTTAGCTAATTATCATCAAGAACATGTGGAAGGAAGGAAATTGCTATATCACTCTGACTCTGCTATCAAATGTTCACATTTTTGGTTAAATTCTAGATCAATTTCAAAGTACTTTGTATGTGAAGAAAGAAGGGTCCACTCGCGAACTCCGAAGCCAGTGTACATGGTTCGTTTGGTGCGCCGGAATGGGTGCAAATTAAGGTTAGGTGATATCAATATCAATTATTATACTGTATTATTATCACTAAGCAGAGACAGAGGAAGCATCACGACACAGAGGAATTTAGAAGAAAATGTTTTAGTAAATTTCATGTCCAATATTGGACACGTAGGGCTCCCCATCATCAATTGAATAAGTTTGCAGAAATAATTATAACTCATTTGCTTGATCATGATCAAATTTGTGAGCCTCTTGATGGCCGGGCACACAATTTCGCAACATCAAACATGTGAAATAGACATTGTTTTGCCATTTCGCCTTTTTTTTCTGTGGGCAATTTTTGCATAACCTTTGGATGAGATTTGTTGCACATTTACCCATTTGATGCAAGGAATACTATAATTTTAGCTTTCATAGGAACATAGGAGAATTTCACTATTCCACATAAAGTCTAATCTTAACTTACAAAGAACGCAGGCTCCCAATTATTCACTAGCTGAGCTACCTGCAGACCGGTTATGCCATGTAGCCAAACCCTTTCCCCCTTCTTATCTGTATTAAGCACAGGCTGTTTCAATGTCGATTCCAACTGATCTCTCAGTCATACTCAGTAGAAGACTAGTACAGAATAAAATTAAGGTGCCATTTTGTGAGGAACGTCTTTATTACGTCATCGTAGTTACAGGTCATATCACACGTAATGTTCACTACATTTTTAACAAAAAGAGACTTAGAGTGAAAGAGAGAGAGAGAGAGAAGAGTGACTTTGCCTGGTAACCACACAAATCTATATCCGATCCCCATTAGTCATACCACGACATACGGACTGGAACACTCTTTATATATGTCACGGTTTCGAAGGTGAATGATATATTCGGTGAATGATTCGGCTCCATGGGCTTGTAACAAAGGTAACAGAAGAAAGAAAAAACACATTTGAAAGGAACTTTGTAAAAAGAAACGTACCTTGATTGATACTATTCGTTATGATGTTAATGCTGGTAAGATTTACATAATAACAAAATCATTTTATGGTTATGCACTGATTGTAACCTGATGAGCAAGGGTGCTTAGAAGCTCAAAAACGTGTTTTTCGAATAGGTTCTTTAGAGTAAATTCACAATGGAAAAAATATTTGAAGTGTAAGCATGTACAAATGTGGGTACTACTTCGTTCCTCTTTGATACAAATACTCATCGCCAACAGGGGCGTACGCAGGATTTTTTCAAGGGGGGTTTTAAACAAAACAAAGGGGGGTTTTAGGGGGTTTTCTTAAAAATACACACATAAAAAATGCCAAAGGGGGGGTTTAACCCCCAAAACACCCCCCTGCGTACGCGCCTGATCGCCAATATAATACACGAGAAAACTCAGACAGACATAATAACTGAAGTGAAAAATGGAAAGAATATTTTGTAAAAAACACATTTGAAAGGAACTTTCTGAAAGGAAACGTACCTTGATTGAAATCATTTGTTATGATGTTCATGCTGGTAGGTTTTACATAATAACAAAATCATTTTATGGTTATGCACTGATTGTAACCTGATGAGCGTGGGTGCTTAGAAGCTCAAAAACGTGATTTCGAATAGATTCTAGTAAATTTACAATGGAAAAAATATTTAAAGTGTAAGCATGTACAAATGTGGGTACTACTTCGTTCCTCTTTGATACAAATAGTCCTCGCCAATAGAATATACGAGAAAACTCAGACAGACATAATAACTGAAGTGAAAAATGGAAAGAATATTTTGGCTTCTATTTATGACACTTACCTGATAACAAGATTTCACATATATATATGTATCATAATGTAATTCAGGAAACAAGTGAAAACCCTAAAACGTAAATACCTAACTCCATTTATGCTAAGGAATGCTATACTTGAATCTAAGATATAATAGGGCTTTTAACCGTTAAGCGGTGTTGGGTAGATTGAAGAAAAAAACAGAATTTGACAGACACATTTATTTTTGGAGCGTTATAACATTAGTAAAAGAATATCAGAACTAGACAAAGTATATCTAACACGTAAATAATGTATATGGTGAAAGACACGTCGGGTCCGTATTTTAACACTTCACTTGTTGGCACTTCAAATGATCACATTAGATTCCTCCGTCCCCGGTACAAAATAATACAGATATGTGTGCTTATTAATCAATTTTTATGAAATTTATTTATGCTCTGGCATACTCAAAAATAAAATACCAACGACATTCAAGCTACACTGTCGCTCATAAAGTTGGAATATTTTTGTTTTACCCCAATTTATGGAATTATTTTAAAAATAATTTAAAAATAATAGATCTAGATAATAGTATACATTCTCAGATTTTATTGTATAATAATTTGCCAATGTGTGTTTTGCGTGATTGCTAAAGCACGTGAAGGCTACTATGCTTATTAACTAGGGGACCTACGCCCTTAAGTCATAAATGACAGTAATGAGGATTGAATGCCCCACAAAAGGGCACTAATATAGCACATCGATACGGTTTTGATCCTGGGGCCTCACAGTTACGAGGCCATTGCTTTGTCACTGAACCATGACTGTACGCAGCGGGGGCTAGGGTAGGGGGCAGTTGCCATAAATTAAAAGAAACAAAGAAAATGCAATAATTTTTCAATAATTTATTGCATTTACACCGGTTCCCAACATAAACAAATCCTCAGTGTGCCCATGCCTTGAGCCATAATGCATGGCCGTCCAGAGGATTTTGTTATGTTGGGGACCGGGGTAAAATGCAATAAATTATTGAAAACTTATTGCATTTTCTGGCGTTTGAAGATAAAGGTGAGTTCTGGTCATCCGATAGGATCGTGAAAGAAAAGGTGTGGAATGAATCAGAAAAAGTTGATCGTGTAGCATGTAAGTATTAGTGTGTACTGCACAGTTCTGGAGTCATCAAAATCATAATAAGTTTGGCCCAGTCTTGGTAAAGTAACAAGCACTGTACACAGACAGATTTATATGACACTACACAAATGGTGTCGAGGCTACTAATCTTGATTTCCGAATCTGTCTATGCTTATTACTCAGCCAGTATACATTATCTACCAAAATTATTTGGCAAATGACATTTATTTGTTATCTTGAACATTCAGTGTAAGTTTCGTTTGATTCTGTGAGAATTAATTTTCTTTCTTTTTTAACCAGAACTCACCTTTATCTTTAATTACTATTTTGTCAATATTGGCCCAAATCTTGCCCGTGATCTTTCCTAGTCTGATATTGAATTTCACTCAGTTTTTAAAAGAAACACATGGTCGATCAATGTTTTCTTCTCCAGTTACTCCCAACGAAATTATTAAAGGGACTTGTAACATTGTTCAGATGAGAGAAACTGGTTCTAAGGTAGTGACTTCAATGCTAAATGTAGGATATTCAAAAAGGGTTGGGATATTTCTATTTTACTGTTAGAGGGTGTCGCACAGCCCCCTTTCAAAGAAAACCATAAATATCTTTCTGGTTTGAGAGTTTTTTAAAGGATTTTTAGCATGTTTAGAGGATTAGCACAATGGAAGGAATATAATAACTAACATTTCATACAAAAATTACACAGTTTTTTCGTCAACCTTCAACAATGTTACCGAGTCACTTTAATATTGCTAATAGTATGTAAACCAAAGTCCCGGCTACAACGGTATTTCGAATCTTCTATTGAAAAAAATATCATCGAAATTGCAAGTCCTATCACTTATAATTATATACAATTTATCTCTGACGAACGGAAATTTGCTTGAAAATTCCATTTCAGTAGCTTTGTGTAGTGTCTGTAACACCTACCACCCCTGTTGTGTTGCTGTTCATAAAATGATACCCAAGATAGTTTCCTCCAGGATATTGCAGGGTATTAACCCTAGGGTATGGATGAACAATTTGGGGTTGATGAAACTGCTGTTCTGCACACTTCATTTTTGGACCCAAGTGCAAATGGTTTTGCACCCTGACTGTGGCTATACCGAATAACTTATAATTCTAAATTTAAAAAACGAAGAAAGATATTGGAAATTATCATCTTTCTAATAAAATCTTTAAAAACATTGTATATTCTTGTACTGTCTTTTGTCAAAATAAATTTAATATTTTGTCTAGGTCCCAATTTGGTTTTCGGATTTTTTTTTTAAATTATCCATGCTTTACTGATGTTTATCAACAGAGTAGCCAAAGCCACATATGATTTATCCTATAGAGTCGGTATCTTCCTGGGCTTCTCCAAGACCTTCGACACGATTGATCACGATGTTCTTCTCTATAAATTATCTCATTAAAATACGGAACATATGGGAACATCTTAAAGTGGTTCAGCTACCTTACTGGCCGTCAACAATGTGTTTATATCAATGGCCATGAATCTCAAATAATATCGTTTCATGCAGAGTGTGGCAACTATATTTACTTGGCCTGTTTAATTTTATGAAAACGAATCAAGAAATATTGGAATTTTAGGCACTAATATTATGATTTCAATATTTTTCGATCAAAGTTCAAAGTACCTTGAGGTTTCATGTGTAATTTTTAGTGAACATCAGTCTAAGAAACGACTGCTGAATTTAGCGACATTCCTTCGCCATTGCTGCTCATTAATGCCACTTTGAGAAGCAGAAGCAAATTAATATCTCGGGACTTATGATAAACAGTTCTCTCCACTCTGGTTATTCTATTGTTCGGATTCTTTAGTAGAGACAGGCGCGCCGGAAGCAGTTTGGGACTGGGGGGGCAAACATTCCAGGGGGCTCACTTTCAAGGGGCAGTGACGTAATGAGACAAAAAGTTCGGAAGGGGGGGGGGCACACGAAAAATCTGCATCACCACCAGTCTTACACGTTACATGCAGGTCCCGCGGAACGTTTTTCAAAGTGAAGTATTATCGATCAGGTAGAGCGTAAATTGGCGTGGGGTCCAGGGAATGAGCCTCGGCAGGGGGTCAAGGGGCTGAGCCCCCGGAAGCTCAGGGGTTTTAGGTATTTATTTACGGTTAGATGAGCATCCAGGGGCCCTCTGTAAGGCTATTGACGTGTTCCAAGGGGGGGGGGGGAGAGCCCCCAGAAGCTCAGAGGTTTTGATATTTAACTACGGTCAGATGAGCATCCAGGGGCCGTCTTAGGGCCCTTGGTGAGGTCCAGGGGGCAGAGCCCCCGGAAGCTCAGAGGTTTTAGGTATTTATTAAGGTCAGATGAGCATCCAGGGGGCCGCCTTAGGGCACTTGGTGGGGTCCAGGGGGCAGAGCCCCCGGAAGCTCAGAGGTTTTAGGTATTTAATTAAGGTCAGATGAGCATCCAGGGGGCCGCCTTAGGGCCCTTGGTGGGGTCCAGGGGGCAGAGCCCCCGGAAGCTCAGGGGTTTTAGGTATTTAATTACGGTCAGATGAGCATCCAGGGGCCCGCCTTAGGGCCCTTGGTGAGGTCCAGGGGGCAGAGCCCCCGGAAGCTCAGAGGTTTTAGGTATTTAATTAAGGTCAGATGAGCATCCAGGGGGCCGCCTTAGGGCACTTGGTGGGGTCCAGGGGGCAGAGCCCCCGGAAGCTCAGAGGTTTTAGGTATTTAATTTAGGTCAGATGAGCATCCAGGGGGCCGCCTTAGGGCCCTTGGTGGGGTCCAGGGGGCAGAGCCCCCGGAAGCTCAGGGGTTTTAGGTATTTAATTACGGTCAGATGAGCATCCAGGGGCCCGCCTTAGGGCCCTTGGTGAGGTCCAGGGGGCAGAGCCCCCGGAAGCTCAGAGGTTTTAGGTATTTAATTAAGGTCAGATGAGCATCCAGGGGGCCGCCTTAGGGCCCTTGGTGGGGTCCAGGGGGTTTTAGGTATTTAATTACGGTCAGATGAGCATCCAGGGGCCCGCCTTAGGTCCCTTGGTGGCGTCCGGGGGCGGAGCCCCCGTAAGCTCTGGGGTTTTAAGCATTTAATTACGGTCAGATGAGCATTTTTTATACCTTATTTGTGACATTGGCAGGTCACTTATTTTTTTCTCCGTCTTTCTTTCTTTTTTTCTTTAACATACTTTTTCAAAAAGGAGGGGGGGGGGGGGGGCTCGAGCCCAGCCACTTTGCAGACCATGACATAAAGGCTTCTAAATTAGCGTATTTCGCCTGACTGTAATTTGGGAATTTCTTATTTTCCAACAAACGCATAAAAAGGTATGACTTACAAAAGAAATGGAGAAAAAATGCCGGAAAATCATGTCACAACATCAACATTTGTAAATCAATTGTTTCGAATAAGAAATACATCACCCCCCCCCCCCCCATCAGTACGCCAGCGTTCAAGGGCTCATGTCTTCTCACCCCTATAACAAAAAAACGGACACGCTTTCCCATTCTCGCACAATATGTCCACGATATGCGCGTATCGCTATTATAGACACCTCCATTGATAAATACCGTATAGGTGGCATGCGCAATGTTTATGAAATATAATTCCTGTGAACTTTCCGTTTCTTTGAATGGAATTGTATATGTGATTTAATTCAGGTTTTTATTGTTGTTACGTTCTTTTGGATTAAAAATACAAGCCATGTTTACTCCTTTACTGTTTTTTTTTTTTTTTTTGGAGGGGGGGGGGGGCGTTTTGGGGGGGCAAAAATGCGTTTTGCCCCCCCACTTTTTTGACTGGGGGGGCAACTGCCCCCCCCTGCCCCCCCACTTCCGGCGCCTATGAGTAGAGAGATATAGAAGTGAGCGTTCTCACGCTTAAAGCCCCTCTCAGTGTTGGGAGCCCCAAATTCGCCTAAGATGTGAGGTCCTTTAAGACACATTTCTGTGAAGATCCCCCTCCCCAATGTGTTTGAAGACAAATATAGATAAAAGAATGCATAATTTTGGTTTTTGTTGAACGCAGAAAACCTAAATAAATTTTGTATTCCTTAATCAATATCCGACTTCAAACACATCTGTTTTGAAAATCCTTGCAGAAATGTGTTTTGAATGACATTCTCTTTCACATTATTATAAAATATATGAGGAGTTTTAACGACGTTGTATTATTATTCTTATTTGTTCATCGTCTCTACAATGCTATTTGAACAATTTGTTAACATTAAACAACGCAGTGGTTCTATTTTTATGTAGCGTCACATGGCCATAACATTGCAGATAAAGATTATCAGTACCATTTTTATTTTTCTATGTCAAAATGCCGTTCATTCAAATCAGCGTCTGAGCATTCTTAGATTCATTTTAAAGCCCATCTGTACTAGTTTACAGGAGGGATAAGACCACCCTGCAAGGTCACTGCACAGGTGGTTATCTCATCAAATCAGCTCTCAGTTGTTATAAGATAATGAGGATAATGGGGGACCAATGGTCACCGATTAGGCATTGTTTGCTACATAGAGGGCGCAAGTAGCTATAAGTAGTACAATGGGGATTTAAAAGGTGCTGTATTTCAAAGCCCAAAATACTTTCTGTGTTTGTCTTGATATTCATTGTACATTAAACTTGTCTTTTACCATATTAAAGTATTTTATAGACTTTAGTTGTTTAAATGCTTGACAATCCCAATTATTATTAAAAAGAATTTTAAAAAATGGGGAAAAAAATCTATAAAAAAAAAAAAAAAAAAAAAAAAATGACACACAAAAAATGAAGTTAAAAAAAAATAAAAAAATAAAAAATCCGCCCGCCCGCCCCAACCAAACAATTTTTTTTTTTTTTTTGGGGGGGGGGGGGGGCCTTATGGGAACACCTTAAAGTGGTTCAGGAACTACCTTACTGGCCGTCAACAATATGTTTATATCAATGGCCATGAATCTCAAATAAAATCGTTTCATGCAGAGTGTGGCAACGATATTTACTTGGCCTGTTTAATTTAATGAAAACGAATCAAGAAATATTGGAATTTTAGGCAATATTATGATTTCAATATTTTTCGATCAAAGTTCAAAGTAGCTTGAGGTTTCATGTGTAATTGTTATTGAAAATCAGTCTAAGCAACGACTGCTGAATTTAGCGACATTCCTTCGCCATTGCTACTCATTGATGCCACTATGAGAAGCAGAAGCAAATTAATATCTCGGGACTTATGATAAACAGTTCTTTCCACTCTGTTTATTCTATTGTTCGGATTCTTTAGTAGAGGGATATAGAAGTGAGCGTTCTCACGCTTAAAGCCGGCCCTCTCAGTGTTGGGAGGGCTCGGTGTAAAAATGTCAGAGGAAAAAATGTCAGAGGTAAAAATGTCAGAGGTAAAATGTCAGAGGTAAAAATGTCAGAGGTAAAAATGTCAGAGGAAAAAATGTCAGAGGTAAAAATGTCAGAGGTAAAAATGTCAGAGGTAAAAATGTCAGAGGTAAAAATGTCAGAGGAAAAAATGTCAGAGGTAAAAATGTCAGAGGAAAAAATGTCAGAGGTAAAAATGTCAGAGGAAAAAATGTCAGAGGTAAAAATGTCAGAGGTAAAAATGTCAGAGGTATAAATGTTAGAGGTATACAATAAAAACAAAAGCATGTGACAAGCTTGTTATAATTACACCCGGGTTATATATTTAATTAGGCTTATCGAAAAAGAACAGCGAGGGATATTCTGCAGTCGGTATTTCACCGCTGCTTTATTTTCCACTTTCCCAGTTTAAATTTATTTACCTTTCGGCCCAAAATTGTGACTTTTTGCCCGATTATGGCCGAAGGAAGACGGGGGGGGGGGGGGGGGGGGAGGGTATTCTTCTTCTGGGGCACGGTGACCCGGCTGCTCTCCCCTTCCTCTTATATATACCCATAGGAAAGAAATGAGCCTGCCGCATACTCCTGCGGCAGACTTGCCGCAGATCTGCAGCAGACCTGCCGCAGACAGTCATCTTTTTCACATGCAAATTAGTTTTGCCGCAGACTTGCCGCAGACTTGCCGCATACTCTTTCAGTATGATGAAGAGTCTGCGGCAGGTCTGCCGCAGACTTGCCGCAGACTTGCCGCATACTCTTTCAGTATGATGAAGAGTCTGCGGCAGGTCTGCCGCAGACTTGCCGCAGACTTGCCGCATACTCTTTCAGTATGATGAAGAGTCTGCGGCAGGTCTGCCGCAGACTTGCTGCAGACTTGCCGCATACTCTTTCAGTATGATGAAGAGTCTGCAGCAGGTCTGCCGCAGACTTGCTGCAGACTTGCCGCATACTCTTTCAGTATGATGAAGAGTCTGCGGCAGGTCTGCCGCAGACTTGCTGCAGACCTGCCGCAGACTCTTCGTCATGAATATTCATATCTCATATAGACCTGCTGCAGATCTGCCGCACACTCTTTCATATCCAGTACGTGGCAATAAAGTATGCATGTAGAAGAACCAGTGATAAACTGATTGATACTTCATAATCGATATTACCAATTAGGTAATACCAATATATACCAATTAAGTATATTCTATTCTCAATTGTATTAACTTCATCACATTGATCATATGAAGTGTATTCAAGAGTAACATTTAAAGTGACACAGGCTCGTACACATATAGGGTATTCTTCTTCTGGGGCACGGTGACCCGGCTGCTCTCCCCTTCCTCTTATATATACCCATAGGAAAGAAATGAGCCTGCCGCATACTCCTGCGGCAGACTTGCCGCAGATCTGCAGCAGACCTGCCGCAGACAGTCATCTTTTTCACATGTAAATTAGTTTTGCCGCAGACTTGCCGCAGACTTGCCGCATACTCTTTCAGTATGATGAAGAGTCTGCGGCAGGTCTGCCGCAGACTTGCTGCAGACTTGCCGCATACTCTTTCAGTATGATGAAGAGTCTGCAGCAGGTCTGCAGCAGACTTGCTGCAGACTTGCCGCATACTCTTTCAGTATGATGAAGAGTCTGCGGCAGGTCTGCCGCAGACTTGCTGCAGACCTGCCGCAGACTCTTCGTCATGAATATTCATATCTCATATAGACCTGCTGCAGATCTGCCGCACACTCTTTCATATCCAGTACGTGGCAATAAAGTATGCATGTAGAAGAACCAGTGATAAACTGATTGATACTTCATAATCGATATTACCAATTAGGTAATACCAATATATACCAATTAAGTATATTCTATTCTCAATTGTATTAACTTCATCACATTGATCATATGAAGTGTATTCAAGAGTAACATTTAAAGTGACACAGGCTCGTACACATATATATACTAAATATGTATATTGTTTCTTGGTTAGTAATCATAATTTCTTGGTTAGTAATCTATATATCTATTCTATTGCTTAAACGTGAATGTAATAGTAACATGATCAGACAAAATAATCTATTGGTTAATAATGGCAAAAGGAAAATAGAAATCACAAAAATGATGTGCATTGTCTTAATTTGCTTAACAAATCATGATAAATGTATTTTTCTGTCACACGTGTAAAGTAATAATGAATATGCATGAGATGATTGTTTTCAATTGGCCCTATTAGACTTTAATGGGATTTCCTGTGGCAGACCTGCCGCAGACTGTTCCTGTGGCGTACTGGTATGCGGCAAGTCTGGAGCAAAGTTTCGCCCTGCCGCAGATCTGCCGCAGACTGTTCCTGTGGCATACTAGTATGCGGCAAGTCTGGAGCAAAGTTTCATCCTGCCGCAGATCTGCCGCAGACTGTTCCTGTGGCATACTAGTATGCGGCAAGTCTGCAGCAAAATTTCATCCTGCCGCAGATCTGCCGCAGACTGTTCCTGTGGCATACTAGTATGCGGCAAGTCTGGAGCAAAGTTTCATCCTGCCGCAGATCTGCAGCAGACTGTTCCTGTGGCATACTAGTATGCGGCAAGTCTGCAGCAAAATTTCATCCTGCCGCAGATCTGCCGCAGACTGTTCCTGTGGCATACTAGTATGCGGCAAGTCTGCAGCAAAATTTCATCCTGCCGCAGATCTGCCGCAGACTGTTCCTGTGGCATACTAGTATGCGGCAAGTCTGCAGCAAAATTTCATCCTGCCGCAGATCTGCCACAGACTGTTCCTGTGGCATACTGGTATGCGGCAAGTCTGCAGCAAAATTTCTTTCTGCCGCATACTTCGGCATACTCTTTGCCGCAGACTAAAAGTCTGCGGCAGGTCTGCTGCAGATCTGCGGCAGGTCTGCGGCAGGTCTGCGGCATACTTTTCACTTTCCTATGGGTATGCTTTGCTTTATATATCCTTCCGAACAGTGGTCAATGCCTAGGCAGAGCAGGCAGACTAATGGGACATGGTTTCTACTCCGAGTTTCGCGCCTTGCAAGCAGTCATCAGGCAACTGATAGCATTCTTAAAAGTACATGATTATCCTACAACCTTGGTACAAATACCTCTAAAAGACTAAAGACTTAACTAATAAAAATACAATTGGTATTACTCATGAGTATTCTTATTGCATTGTATTCAGGTATTGTAGTCTTATTTTTCATTTCATTTCATTTATTTTCATATTTCTCATAAACATACATTTATTTCAAATGAAGTACAAAATTGTTTTTATTTTAATAACAAATAATAATAACAAAGATAAGTGGTCAATATGAATTTGTGATTTAACTAAGAGAAATATGATGGGACCTACATGAAAGCAAGCTTGTAAGGCTGTAGGCCCCAGTAAAGTAATTGTGGTAATAAATGGAGGACGGATATACATGTATTGTATATATAGCTCTTATTTTGAGCGTATTTGTACCAAGGTTGTAGAGGAATCATGTACTTTGATGAATGCTATCAGTAATTTGTCTGATGATCGCTTGCAAGGCATGAAACTCGGAGTAGCAACCATGCATGTCCCATTATTCTGCCTAGTTCAATATTGATATACCGGTATATTATGCTTTTGTATAAGCAAATGGTACTGGTACACTGAGCAAACTTCCGGGGGGAAGATTTCTAAAATCGAGAAGTTTGGCCATGTTTTATAGGCTGAGTTGTCGCTCCATGGTGTAATCATTAAATAAAAAGAAAAGTCAGTACAGCCCACTAAATAGGATCAGATAAAGTACAAAATTGTTTTTATTTTAATAACAAATAATAATAACAAAGATAAGTGGTCAATATGAATTTGTGATTTAACTAAGAGAAATATGATGGGACCTACATGAAAGCAAGCTTGTAAGGCTGTAGGCCCCAGTAAAGTAATTGTGGTAATAAATGGAGGACGGATATACATGTATTGTATAGCTCTTATTTTGAGCGTATTTGTACCAAGGTTGTAGAGGAATCATGTACTTTGATGAATGCTATCAGTAATTTGTCTGATGATCGCTTGCAAGGCATGAAACTCGGAGTAGCAACCATGCATGTCCCATTATTCTGCCTAGTTCAATATTTATTTACCGGTATATTATGCTTTTGTATAAGCAAATGGTACTGGTACACTGAGCAAACTTCCGGGGGGAAAGATTTCTAAAATCGAGAAGTTTGGCCATGTTTTATAGGCTGAGTTGTCGCTCCATGGTGTAATCATTAAATAAAAAGAAAAGTCAGTACAGCCCACAAAATAGGATCAGATATCTATGAACCCCCCCCCCCCCCACTTCTCCTTCACTTTTGAAGATTGTTGGACATTTCAACTGCGTGGCAATGACTACTATTATATGTAATTTCCAATAAATGCATATTTCCGACAATTCCACTTTCTTGTGGGCTTGGTATTTTGATACTCTGAAAGTAGGGTCCATGCTGAAACAAAACAGAAAGCCATGTTATCAGTGCTAACCGCACCATCACATTCCCGAAGTGCGCACGTTGCAATAAAATATTGTCGATTACTATATTGCGGTATAAAATAGTCTGGGAAAAATCAATAAGCAGCTTTGTTACTCCGATACAAAGCAGAAAGCCGCCCACGTTACATCAATTAAAGAGAAAGTTGAGTTCTGGGGAAAAGTGAACAATAATGTGAGCGTTTGTTATCATTCTTATTATGCAAGTGTGGAAGAACATCAAAGAAAAAAGTTATTCCTTGAAAATCTATTTCAAATGACTTCATATCCCAGATAAGACAAGTAACAGCTTTAAAATGAGGCCCGATTTGTATGCCATATGTTTGTGTAGTCCCATATCAATATCTTTCTGTGTACAGTGCTTGTTGCTTTACCAAGACTGAGCCAAAGATTTTATCATTTTGATGACTCCAAAACCTTGCACTACACACCAATACTTACATGTTTATGCTAGATGATCAACCTTTTCTGATTGCTTCCACACCGTTTCTTTCACAATGCAACTTCGCAAGACCAGAACTCAACTTTATCTTTAAATGCCAACCGCACCATCACATTTTAGAGAAGTGCGCGCTTTGCAGAGGTTCGGTTTAAATGACATCGTTATTTATAATTGTCGGAGAGTTTAAAATGGGGATGAGCTTCTGAATCGAGATAGTCTTTTACTTTTTGGAGCGGGTTTTTAGTTTTCGGAGCGACTTTTTACTTTTCGGAGCGACTTCTTGATTTTCTTATTCTTACTCCACTTCCTTTGCCGCCATTAGGTGCTAAAGCTTTAGCAGAGTTCGGGGCGCCCAGCCCTTATATGTAACTTTTCGTGATTCCTCGGGATTATGTAACTATTTTGTACTAAATGCACTACTCACTTTAACACTTGACTTTTGTCGAGAATTTTCATTTCTTCGTTTGGACTTTGTTCGTCTCTGGAACGTTACACGGGCTATGTTGCAGGCTGCCACCGGCTAAACCGGTCCGTTTCACAAACATTAACACATCAACCAAATCAAAATATCAAAAAATGTTAGACATTCATTATATGCAAGCCTGATCACAACAAAATAAATTTCAAAATCTATTTTCCACATTGTATTATCCTCAGGACATGTACGAAACACTTTGCTAATTTTTTTGCTTGTACCTCTGACATTTTTACGACTGACATTTTTTCCTCTGACATTTTTACGACTGACATATTTACCTCTGACATTTTTACCTCTGACATTTTTACCTCTGACATTTTTACCTCTGACATTTTTACCTCTGACATTTTTTTCCTCTGACAATTTTACCTCTGACATTTTTACCTCTGACATTTCTACCTCTGACATTTTTTCCTCTGACATTTTTTCCTCTGACATTTTTACCTCTGACATTTTTACCTGGCACCGTTGGGAGCCCCAAATTCGCCAAAGATGTGAGGTCAAAATGTAACTTATATTGTATCATAATGTGAAAGATGATGTCCTTTAAGACACATTTCTGTGAAGATCCCCCTCCCCAATGTGTTTGAAGACAAATATAGATAAAAGAATGCATAATGTTGGTTTTTGTTGAACGCAGAAAACCTAAATAAATTTTGTATTCTTTAATCAATATCCGACTTCAAACACATCTGTTTTGAAAATCCTTGCAGAAATGTGTCTTGAATGACATTCTCTTTCACATTATTATAAAATATATGAGAAATTTTGCCATCAAATGTTTTGGGGCTCCAAACACCTTAGAAGAGTTTTAACGACGTTGTATTATTATTATTCTTATTTGTTCATCGTCTCTTCAATGCTATTTGAACAATTTGTTAACATTAAACAACACAGTGGTTCTATTCTTATGTAGCATCACATGGCAATAACATTGCAGATAAAGATTTCCAGTACCAGGTTTAATAGTTCAAAGAAAACTGAATTCGAACCCAGGCCACACTCTCTTTCTCTCTCCCTCTCTCTCCCTCTCTCTCCCCTCTCTCTTTCTCTCTCTCTCCTTTGTCACAACCTTCATTTTCCCTCACTTACTTCCTTATTAACACGGAGCATGTAATTTGAATGCGCATGCCTCAATCATAGATAATATAATCACTAATATCGCTAAAATGATTCTTCTCCTTACCCCTTCTTCTACCTAGTACACTGTCGCTCATAACGATGGAATATTTTTTTTAACCCTAATTTATGGAATTATTTTGACAATTATTTATTCCTAATAGACCTAGATAATAGTATACATTCTTTTATTTAATTGAACAATAATTTGCCAGTGTTTGTTTTACGTGACTGCTAAAGCATGTGTATGCTAATACTTGATAAGCATATTAAAAACAAAATGTTCAACTTCGCTTTATGCCCATGGTATCCCTGAACAGCAAAGTCTTTATGGAATTTTGTGACAAAATTGACAAACCATTTTGGTTGGAGCTGAAAATATATTTAGCCACACGCAATATGTCTTTTTTTTTACCCTAATTTATGGAATTATTTTGACAATGATTTATTCCTAATAGACCTAGATAATAGTATACATTCTTTTATTTAATTGAACAATAATTTGCCAGTGTTTGTTTTACGTGACTGCTAAAGCATGTGTATGCTAATACTTGATAAGCATATTAAAAACAAAATGTTCAACTTCGCTTTATGCCCATGGTATCCCTGAACAGCAAAGTCTTTATGGAATTTTGTGACAAAATTGACAAACCATTTTGGTTGGAGCTGAAAATATATTTAGCCACACGCAATATGTCTTTTTCTATTGATGATTAATAAGCATGGGTGGATCTTAAGTAAAGCTAACAGTTATCTGAATCATCTCCTGTATTTTGAATGAACAGTGCAATTGAAAACGGTGTTTCTGTAAACAATGGAGACCCTCGTATAACCCACTAGAACAATAAATTTATAAGATTGTAAATGGTTTGAATACGCTTTTTGGTTACTCCAATTGAAAAAGAAAATATAATTAAACTATAGTAGTGGTAATATAAGAAATATACTCAAAGTTGAAAAAGATGTCTCATTTTCCGTAAACACTTTTGTAACGTCCTAAACAATTTCCATTTTAAAGTAGCAGAAAATATATGAACTGCAGGACCTATCTTTCATTAACAAAAATTAACATCTCAAGGCAGCTACCCAACAAAACAAATAAATTTGCAATACATTATTTCATTACTATATCATAGTAGAAACCAATTTTCCGTTAACAGTTATAACGTCCAAAACCAATATAAAACATCCGAAACAAAAAATACCAATCTAATGGTGATAATTCATATTTTATGGTATCTGGAGTGAATAAATCATTATGAAATCAGTTATTGTAAGTCTTCACACAATTCAAAACGCAAATCAGGTCTTTCAAATCCAATAATTCTCTGTCAGCAAAACAAGGGTGTTTCAGACGCTACACAATTTCCTGTTAACACATAGTTTGCAAAATTGAATTAAATTGTGATCATATCTCCAAGTTACAATTTCACAATGTACACTCCTGTTAAGAAAGCTATGTTGATAATGCTATGATTTTTATCATATTCAAACGGTTTGAATATGAAAAAAAATCAAGGAATATGATGTTAGAAATCAATTTTTCTGTAAAATATCTAAACTTTCTGCAAAATTGACTAACAACACATACAATATTGAAGCCATATCTTGTGATGCAAAGCACTGCTGGCTGCTTCAGTATATCCTTAACTCTATTTTTTCTGAAAAAGTCTTTCAAAAAGTGACTTATACAAAATATTTGGCCATTTTAACAGCACTTTCTGGTAGCTGTTAGCACATTTCGGACGTCACATTATACTGTTAACAGACATTTTCATACTTTAATATATGAAATGGGAGGAGGGCAAAGATAGATGTAAGAATAGCAGATTTCAATTTTCGACCTCTCCTCTCCATGCTATTTACATTGTTGTGTTTTTGCAAATCATCAGGTTGTCATTTTTATAGAGGGTATTCCAGATGATGTCATATAACTAAAGATTGTATGGTCAATTCAAACTATTTGGTAAGTTATACAAACTCAAAATCACCTAGTTAAACAATACCCAGTGTATATTTACATGAAATGAATATGCTAAAGGCTTAAAAAGTTGATAAAATCAAGCAAATTAAATTGTTTATCTCAAAATATGGATTTTTCTCTGAGAACAAAAGAATAAAGGGCAGTAAATAAAAAAATCTGTGTAAAAAAAAGTATTCCTACTGATATTATTCAATACTTGAATTGGCATTTATTATTAATGAAAAAAAATGTATCAAGTGATTTTATGAAACGGGCTTTCGCGCTACAAGACATATTGGTTGCATACGTGTACCATTGATGAAGACGAGGGTTTCCAGTATTTATTTATAACACAATAATCAGTATCCTATTCGAGAGACTTGTAAAACATATGTTTAAATGGCTGTAAATCTGCCAAATCCACTTTAAAAGGATGAGTATTTATATAGTATAGTATTGAAAGAGAATAATTATTATGATAGGAAGTGAGATTCTTACCTGAAAATGTGAAAACAAAAAAGATTTGTTGAGAAGATCTTGAGTACGTGTTAACACCTCGAGATGAAGGAACGAAAAGAATATCCCTGGCCAAAATGACGGAGAAGATCATACCATTTCTTGCACCGGGAGGTAAAAGCTATGTTATTATCACCTATTTTGGGTAAGATTGCTAATAATTTTTAAGATACAATTGAGGCAAAGTTGTAAAACATAAAAGAACAACGATTTCTTAATCCAGAAAAGATAATCATATAAAGTAACAAAAAATATACATTTTCATTATTCAATAACGGCATTCCCCTTCTAAAATAATGGGATATGCCAAAATCATGTTGCAATAATGCTTTTCCCAATAAGTCCAGGTGTGGGAAGGGCCAGTTTGGGGGGGGGGTGATGAGGAGAAACATTTGCTCGGAAACGTTTTATATCAAAAAACATTAGTGAGTTAGACTATTACTGTTTCGTATTATGCATCTCTGCTCAAAATGCCGTCATCTCTGATGTATATCCGGATTTGCCCAACAAATATCAAATACTAACAGTGATAGTGATATCATGTGCCAATATATTTTAGGGTGCTGCTTATCTCTTTGAGAACAGGGTTTTATTTTATAGCTAAAGTGATTAATGAATTTTAGGTTTTGCATGGTGTTTTGCGGTTTCATTATATTTTGTTAGTCGTGAAAAGAAATGTTGGGTTTAAACGGGAATAGAAGATAAAAGAGAGAATTAAAGAGGGGTGTCCTATTTTATGCGACGCTGTTAAAAAGGTGCAACCATAAAATGTCAATTGTAATATACATAAATTACTTGACGTTAATAGAAAGAAAGAAGATAAGAAAGAAAAGAAAAGAATGAAATGTAGAGACATCTATTCAACTGTTCAATACGGGGTCGGGGGACGCCTCTCCTTTGAAAATGTCTGAAATGATCTTTATAAATGTTGCAAGATATCGAAGCGACCGAGGAAGAGAGACATTTTATTATCCTTAAAATTGTAGATCCTACAGAAATTAAATTTAATAATGGTTTTAACTCGATCGGGGTAAATCAGATTTTTTTTTTCATAAATAAATTTATATCACGGCACCCCAAAGGTGTAATGCGACATCCCAGTGTGCAGCGGCACCAACAGACGCTGACCTAGGCAACGAGCGAATATGACGTTATTTGTTAATTTACCACTTGAACGGCATGGGAGCGATAGGGGGATCTGAGAGGGAAAACCCGCCCGGCTTTGTAATATGTTATGTCGAAGTGAAATACAAAGGGCTCGGTGTAAAAATGTCAGAGGAAAAAATGTCAGAGGTAAAAATGTCAGAGGAAAAAATGTCAGAGGTAAAAATGTCAGAGGTAAAAATGTCAGAGGTAAAAATGTCAGAGGTAAAAATGTCAGAGGTAAAAATGTCAGAGGTAAAAATGTCAGAGGTAAAAATGTCAGAGGAAAAAATGTCAGAGGTAAAAATGTCAGAGGTAAAAATGTTAGAGGTATAAAATAAAAACAAAAGCATGTGACAAGTTTGTTATGGTTACACCCGGGTTATATATTAGGCTTATCGAAAAAGAACAGCGAGGGATATTCTGCAGTCGTTATTTCACCGCTGCTTTATTCTCCACTTTCCCAGTTTAAATTTATTTACCTTTCGGCCCCAAAATGTGACTTTTTGCTCGATTATTGTCGAAGGAAGACGGGGGGGGGGGGGGGATTCTTCTTCTGGGGCACGGTAACCCGGCTGCTCTCCCCCTTCCTCTTATATGCTTTGCTATATATCCTTCCGAACAGTGGTCAATGCCTAGGCAGAGCAGGCAGACTAATGGGACATGGTTTCTACTCCGAGTTTCGCGCCTTGCACGCAGTCATCAGGCAACTGATAGCATTCTTAAAAGTACATGGTTATCCTACAACCTTAAAGGGAAAGTCCATCCCCAAAATTAGTTTGTTTCGATAGATGCAGAATAATAAGAAAATCAGGTGAGTGAAAGTTTGAGCAAATTCTGAATGAAAATAAGAAAGTTATGAATTATTGAAGTTGTGATCAATCAAATACAAATTGGCAACTCTGTGACTTATTATACGAGCTCTCCTTCATTTGCTTTGTGCATAATATTCCATAAAATCATGTTTTCTTTGTTATTGATGACGGAATATATATTTGTTCCTTGCAGGGGGGTATAGAAACATATTTGCAATTATTATATTTAGGGTGCATGCATGGTTGAAATTTTTCTTGAGGGAAAATGAAAATTTTAGATTTTTTTAGTACTGAGCAAATGGAAGTTGAGCTCGCATGATACGTCATAGAGTTGCCAATTTGTGTTTGATTGATCACAACTTCAAAAATCCTAACTTCCTTATTTTTAATCGGAATTTGCTCAAACTTTCACTGACTTGTTTCTCTCATTTTTCTACTCCTATTAAAACTAACTTAATTTCAGGGTGGACTTCCCCTTTAAATCGGTACAAATACCCCTAAAATAAGACTTAACTAATAAAATACAATTGGAATTACTCATGAGTATTCTTATTGTATTGTATTCAGGTATTGTAGTCTTATTGTATTGTATAGCTCTTATTTTGTGCGTATTTGTACCAAGGTTGTAGAGGAATCATGTACTTTGACGAAAGCTATCAGTTGTCTGATGATCGCTTGCGAGGCGTGAAACTCGGAGTAGCAACCATGCATGTCCCATTAGTCTGCCTTATTCAATATTGATATACCGGTATATTATGCTTTTGTATAAGCAAATGGTACTGGTACACTGAGCAAACTTCCGGGGGGAAAGATTTCTAAAATCGAGAAGTTTGGCCATGTTTTATAGGCTGAGTTGTCGCTCCATGGTGTAATCATTAAATAAAAAGAAAAGTCAGTACAGCCCACAAAATAGGAACAGATATCTATGACCCCCCCCCCCCCCCACTTCTCCTTCACTTTTGAAGATTGTTGGACATTTCAACTGCGTGGCAATGACTACTATTATATGTAATTTCCAATAAATGCATATTTCCGACAATTCCACTTTCTTGTGGGCTTGGTATTTTGATACTCTGAAAGTAGGGTCCATGCTGAAACAAAGCAGAAAGCCATGTTATCAGTGCTAACCGCACCATCACATTCCCGAAGTGCTCACGTTGCAATAAAATATTGTCGATTACTATTGCGGTATAGAGTAGTCTGGGAAAAATCAATAAGCAGCTTTGTTACTCCGATACAAAGCAGCAAGCCGCCCATGTTACATCAATTAAAGAGAAGGTTGAGTTCTGGGGAAAGGTGAACAATAATGTGTGAGCGTTTGTTATCATTCTTATTATGCAAGTGTGGAAGAACATTAAAGAAAAAAGTTATTCCCTGAAAATCTATTTCATATGACTTCATATCCCAGATATGACAAGTAACAGCTTTAAAATGAGGCCCGATAATAATGTATGCCATATGTTTGTGTAGTCCCATATCAATATCTTTCTGTGTACCAAAGATTTTATCATTTTGATGACTCCAAAACCTTGCACTACACACCAATACTTACATGTTTATGCTAGATGATCAACCTTTTCTGATTGCTTCCACACCGTTTCTTTCACAATGCAATCGCAAGACCAGAACTCAACTTTATCTTTAAATGCCAACCGCACTATCACATTTTAGAGAAGCGCGCGCTTTGCAGAGGTTCGGTTTAAATTACATCGTTATTTATAATTGTCGGAGAGTTTAAAATGGGGATGAGCTGCTGAATCGAGACGGTCTTTTACTTTTTGGAGTGGGTTTTTAGTTTTCGGAGCGACTTTTTACTTTTCGGGCGACTTCTTGTTTTTTCTCATTCTTACTCCACTTCCTTTGCCGCCATGAGGTGCTAAAAGCTTTAGCAGAGTTCGGGGCGCCCAGCCCTTATATGTCACTTTTCGTGATTCCTCGTGATTATGTAACTATTTTGTACTAAATGCACTACTCACTTTAACACTTGACTTTTGTCGAGAATTTTCATTTCTTCGTTTGGTCTTTGTTCGTCTCTGGAATGTTACACGGGCTATGTTGCAGGCTGCCACCGGCCAAACCGGTCCGTTTCACAAACATTAACACATCAACCAATTCAAAATATCAAAAAATGTTAGACATTCATTATATGCAAGCCTGATCACAACAAAATAAATTTCAAAATCTATTTTCCACATTGTATTATCCTCGGGACATGTACGAAATACAACACACAGCCATTTATAAAATTTACATTATGGAAGAAAGGAATATAATAGACTAGCCCATGCAGTAGCAGTACGTCTCAACATTCTGTGTGATAAAAGTGTTGAGATATTATGACGGCACTCATTTTTTTGCTTGTACCTCTGACATTTTTACAACTGACATTTTTTCCTCTGACATTTTTACCTCTGACATTTTTACCTCTGACATTTTTACCTCTGACATTTTTACCTCTGACATTTTTTCCTCTGACATTTTTACCTCACACATTTTTACCTCTGACATTTTTACCTCTGACATTTTTACCTCTGACATTTTTACCTCTGACATTTTTACCTCTGACATTTTTACCTCTGACATTTTTACCTCTGACATTTTTTCCTCTGACATTTTTACCTCTGACATTTTTACCTCTGACATTTTTACCTGGCACCATACAAAGAGATATTTTCCACGATCCACTTAACCCTAGGTAATTTACACAAAGAAGGGTGTAACATCAAAAATTCCTCGCATTCATGAAAAAACATTTGGTTTACGCCGTTTTCATTTCTAAATTTTTACACACAAAAGAACACTGGTGGAAACAGAGCGAAACAGATTAACATGCACGCACAGTAGACTTATATTGAATCAATACTGTAGCTGAAACAAAAACAAGTTTCATATCCAAGTTTACAATTCTACCAATTGTGATCATTTCAAAATTACAGGATAAATCTGTGCTTTTACCTAACTAACTAGTAAATCTCTCTGTTATAGTTACGCACGTTCCCATGTACATTATATCTCTTTACATATTTCAGGTTTTTGCGCATATATTCTGTTATAATCTTAGTCATGTATAATTGGTAAATTGTACTGTTTGTCCCTGTAAAGGAAACTTTGTAATTTAGTCTGAAATTTATAATCGCTTTCCCTTTGTCGTCTTACATTAATCATCATTCTTCTTCTCCACGTCTTCACAGTTCCATCTGATCCATTCTTCCCCTACTGCACTACCTCTCTATCTCTTCTATCTGCATTTCTTCCTTCTTCTTTTTTTCTAACTTAACCCTCTCTCTTCAAAGTTTTATCTCCCTAACGCTTTCTCTTTCTTTCAGTATTGTTTAATTATGTTTCTATGATAAATCCTCATATATTGTGTGTGACTGTTGAATTACATTATGTTGTAGCATTATAGATAGGCATCCAATTTGCATTTTATTTTGGTCCAAAATCAAACAAATCTTCAGGTATTTACTTTTCATAAACTCAATTGATCAGCCTCAATTTTTAAAATATGAATATTCCTCACTTAACAATAATAACAAAAATAATAATAATGACGAATCTATTCTATTTGTATCATCAATTTGTTTGTGAGTAAGAAATATGTAATAAGCTGTGATAATAATAATAATAATAATAGTTCGTCCTTATCAGCGCATTTCAGGCCCTCTCACTGCGCTTTACAAATATATATTATTACCCCGGTCATCGGATTCATGCTTACCCGCACACAGGGTATGCTCGTTCTCCACTCCCTGGGGAGCATTCAAGCTAGTCGCCATTTTACAAGCGCCATTGCTAATAAAACCACATTAGCTTTCGCATTCTATTTTACTGTGTATTATTTGTACTTGTCTATATCTAAGTTTTGTTGAATTGCTTTTTTAAACTGGACTTGTAAAACTTGCAATGAAATTTAACTCTCGGGCTACCATTTTCCAGTTGTTCTAATAAAACCATTTTACCTAGCTATCTAGCTACATGTACCTACTATCTTCAAAACGTCTCACCTGCTCACAAACTTTTCCAATGTCCATCACTCCTTTTTATCACTACCGTACCCAATGGAGGCGCGGTGGTGTGTGTGTGTGTGTGTGCGTGCACTTGTAATGACCGTCAATCGGGGAGGTTCATATGAATACACAACTTCCAACTGTGGAGACACAGCAAACCGTGGAGCTCCACAGTTGCAGAATCATTAAAACGAGATTTAAATCAGCTTTGGGACATCTCAGTAGTACCCCATCAACGTTCGGCTGCGATTTAACTCCATCCCCGGTTTCCCACTTTGGAGTCATAGCTTGCAGCCTGAATATGTGTATTATTTTCCGATCTCAAGAATAATATCAAGTGAAGAGCGCCAGCATGAGGATACACACTGCACAGTCTGTATCTTATTAGATGCAGCGCATGCGCAGTGCTGGTGCAGTGCACCTTGCGACGTGCCTGTTAACGTATATGGACATGTCATGGCGGGATTAGTACAGCCACAACTGGCAAAAGTAAGTAGAACTAGTCTAGATCTAGAAAGTTTACTTTCATTTTTAATCCAGTCTAGGCCCATTAATATTCTATCAACTTTTTAAAGAATTCCTTAGGCCTATAGATCTAGTTCTATTCATGATATTGGGTACAAAAAACTCATACATAGTCTAGATCTAATCTAGATCTAAGTATGTAGATCTAGGCCTAACGTTAGGCCTAGAACCTAGACTAGTACTACTAGTCTAGGCTACTAGTAGTAGTAGATCTAGGTCTAGTATAAGTTCTTCTTAGGCCTAACTTTAGAGTTAAACTAAAGGAATATCTAGTAACGTTAGATTCGAAGGTCTATTTCACATCAGCCAGATTTAGCCTAAGTGTGTGCATGGGAAATGTGGAGCCATAGGTCTAGGCCTATATGTAAATAACTCACATGGGCCAGATGTGTATAAATGTGTGCATGGGAAATGTGGAGCCATAATAATCTGGGTCAGATGTGTATAAATGTGTGCACGGGAAATGTGGAGCCATAACTAGATATAGATCTACATGGGCAATATGTGTTTAAATGTGTGCATGGGAAATGTGGAGCCATATATATATATATAGATCTATATTACACATGGGCCAGATGTGTATAAATGTGTGCATGGGAAATGTGGAGCCATATATATATATATATATATACACATGGGCCAGATGTGTATAATTGTGTGCATGGGAAATGTGGTCCCATGTTTATCTCAACTATTTAAGGTGGATTGAAGATTTATAAATGTGTGCATGGGAACTGTGGAGCTATTATACATGGGCCAGATTTGTATAAATGTGTGCATTGGAAATGTGGAGCCATATCTATATATTTTATACATAGGCCAGATGTGTATAAATGTGTGCATGGGAAATGTGGAGCCATATCTCTATATACATATATATATATTACACATGACCCAGATATGTATAAATGTGTGCATGGAAAATGTGGAGCCATGTTTAACTGAACTATTTAAGGTGGATTGAAGATTTATAAATGTGTGCATGGGAACTGTGGAGCCATTATACATGGGCCAGATTTGTATAAATGTGTGCATTGGAAATGTGGAGCCATATCTATATATTTTATACATAGGCCAGATGTGTATAAATGTGTGCACGGGAAATGTGGAGCCATATATATATAGATCTACATGGGCAATATGTGTTTAAATGTGTGCATGGGAAATGTGGAGCCATATATATATATATATTACACATGGGCCAGATGTGTATAAATGTGTGCATGGGAAATGTGGAGCCATATATATATATATATATATACACATGGGCCAGATGTGTATAAATGTGTGCATGGGAAATGTGGAGCCATATATATATATATATATATAATGGGACAGACGTGTATAAATGTGTGCATGGGAAATGTGGAGCCATATCTATATATATATATATATATATTACATATGACCCAGATATGTATAAATGTGTGCTTGGAAAATGTGGAGCCATGTTTAACTGAACTGTTTAAGGTGGATTGAAGACTTATAAATGTGTGCATGGGAACTGTGGAGCCATTATACATGGGCCAGATTTGTATAACTGTGTGCATGGGAAATGTGGAGCCATATATATATATATATATATATATAATGGGCCAGACGTGTATAAACGTGTGCATGGGAAATGTGGAGCCATATCTATATATATATTACACATGACCCAGATATGTATAAATGTGTGCATGGAAAATGTGGAACCATGTTTATCTGAACTATTTAAGGTGGATTGAAGATGTATAAATGTGTGCATGGGAAATGTGGAGCCATATATATATATATTACACATGGGCCAGATGTGTATAAATGTGTGCATGGGAAATGTGGAGCCATATATATATTACACATGGGCCAGATGTATAAATGTGTGCATGGGAAATGTGGAGCCACATATATATATTACACATGGGCCAGATGTGTATAAATGTGTGCATGGGAAATGTGGAGCCATATATATATTACACATGGGCCAGATGTGTATAAATGTGTGCATGGGAAATGTGGAGCCATATATATATATATATATATTACACATGGGCCAGATGTGTATAAATGTGTGCATGGGAAATGTGGAGCCATATATATATATATATTATACATGGGCCAGATTTGTATAAATGTGTGCATGGGAAATGTGGAGCCATATCTATATATATTATACATGGGCCAGATGTGTATAAATGTGTGCATGGAAAATGTGGAGCCATATATATATATATTACAAATGGGCCAGATGTGTATAAATGTGTGCATGGGAAATGTGGAGCCATATATATATTACACATGGGCCAGATGTGTATAAATGTGTGCATGGGAAATGTGGAGCCATATATATATTACACATGGACCAGATGTATAAATGTGTGCATGGGAAATGTGGAGCCATATATATATTACACATGGGCCAGATGTGTATAAATGTGTGCATGGGAAATGTGGAGCCATATATATATTACACATGGGCCAGATGTGTATAAATGTGTGCATGGGAAATGTGGAGCCATATATATATATATATTACACATAGACCAGATGTGTATAAATGTGTGCATGGGAAATGTGGAGCCATATATATATATATATATATTATACATGGGCCAGATTTGTATAAATGTGTGCATGGGAAATGTGGAGCCATATCTATATATATTATACATGGGCCAGATGTGTATAAATGTGTGCATGGAAAATGTGGAGCCATATATATATATTACAAATGGGCCAGATGTGTATAAATGTGTGCATGGGAAATGTGGAGCCATATCTATATATATATTACACATGACCCAGATATGTATAAATTTATGCATGGGAAATGTGGAGCCATATATATATATATATATATATTACACATGGGCCAGATGTCTATACATTTGTGCATGGGAAATGTGGAGCCATTTATATATTACATATAGGCCAGATGTGTATAAATGGGTGCATGGGAAATGTGGAGCCATGTTTATCTCAACTTTTTAAGGTGGATTGAAGATGTATAAATGTGTGCATGGGAAATGTGGAGCCATATCTATATATATTACACATCAGCCAGATATGTATAAATGTGTGCATGGGAAATGTGAAGCCACATTTATTATTGCATATGGGCTAGATATGTATAAATGTGTGCATAGGAAATGTGGAGCAATCTATATCTATTGCAAATGAGTCAAATATGATAAGATGTGTGCATGGGAAATGTGGAGCCATGTATTTACATGACCCCCTTGATGTACATCATAATGGATGTGTTTCATAATACCTCATGATTTTAACAAATAATATAATAAAATTGAGCATGGATATGAGTAGCAATATTTTGGCAAATTCCAGTATGATAAGGGGGAGGATGTGGGGGGGGGGGGGGTGTAATATTTAGATATTTTCTTCCAGCTTGCTCACAGCTGTGTTTCTGCATAATATTACTAATATTTACTTGACCTGTTTCAGAATCGGATTCTCAGAAGTCAAACCAGACAGACAGTTCCAGATATTTTTAGTGAAGTTGATCCTGAAGGATTTACAGTGAAACAGCTGCCTGACAAAGGTGAGTGAGGTTACATACATGTACATGTAGATTGTATTAATAGTGAAAATTCACTGTAGCATAGATATCTAACATTAATATGCTCAATAAAATATTGATTCAGAGCTAGACTATGCAAGGAACGCCTGGTATGGTTCTTTGATCACACCTCATCGCCTATTGTCTGAAAATCACCAGCTCTTTTCAGAGTAACTTTGATACCCTTCGCAGTTAAACAGGTCAACTTCTTTAGTAAAATCTATACCCTTTCTGTATATTTTATTAATTTCATGCAGTAGAATATTTGATATGCTTTCCCTCATATTTTTCTGTTTTTATAATCTTAATTCAACACTTAATTGCGTGAAGCAGTCTTCAATGGCAAAGTGTTGAAAATAGAATCAATTACCACTATTGCATTTTCGTCTACAAAATACTCAATAATCTAGCCCCTTATTTAGAATCTTTTGGTCATAATCGTCCAGTTTACTTTGTTACTTGTCATTCTACCTTAAATCCCTTATTTATCCTGAAACCAAAGACTGAATTTAAAAAACGTTCTTTTTCTTTCACTGCTCCAAGCATCTATAACAATCTACCGACTCATATTCGCACGGCAACTTCACTCCAAATGTTAAAAAACCAAATTAAGTCACTCCCTCTATCACTTTAATGCATGCACTGGTACCTAATGTTATATCATGACTTTTACCATAAGTTAGTTTTGTTTGTTTGTCTGTTTGCAGTTGTGTAGTCTATTTTTACGGCATGTGTATTTTTTAAAATATTTTTTTGGTCATTTTTCTTTGTATCAATAATATCTTAAATGTTTAATATTTAAGGCCTTCTGTTCATTTTGATCTAGTTTTTATTTTTTTAAAGCTTTTTTTAAAATGTTTTCTACAATGTATTCTATTTTTTTGTAAATACTTGTATGTACAGGGCTCTTTTATAAAGCAGGAGGTATTAAACTTGATTTGGTTAAGTGTTTAAAGGTTAGACCTTGAAATGAATTTTAATGCCTCCTCATGGGGTTGAATGTCAAAAAGTTTTTAGAAAATCTAGAGAAAACGTCATGTTCATCATGACATGCATGACATTGTAATTTAATATCTGCAGCATACTAATATTAAATACAATGTGTTGCTTACAAGTCTGCTTGATGGCAATGTGACCAAAAAGACACACAAATGTTATTTAAAACTCAACCAATTTTGAAAATAAGTGCCTTCTTACAAGTACGAGTCCGAGTTACTTATCACACCTGAGCATTATCTTAAATGACAGACAAATATACTTGTAACATCATATTCTCAATGTTCAAACTCGCATGATTGATCTCATGAAGATTATGTATTTCTTCAATCACAGGTAGAGCAGTCTTTACCACCAAAACGTTTGAAGAGGGAGAATTCCTTTTGTGGTACAGAGGAGATCTGGTAACCAGAGATGTGGGGGAACAAAGAGATGCAGACTGTGAAACTTGCTTCAGATACTTTTTCACATGGAAAGGGACGAAATGGTGGTAAGTCTACATACTATGACGACTTGATTTATTGAAAAGTATATTTTGTAATGATAGGTGTTGAAAACAAACCTAAGGGTATATGCTTATGACGTAGTCGTAAACATGTGGGTTGACAGGGCAACATATTTTCTACCAGTGGTTTTTGTTTTTTCCCTAGAGAAAGATCGAAAGCTAGTCATATCTGTCAAATTCTATTCCGTGCTTTTGAATAAACCCGTGGACTGACCACATACAGTACACATACATTTTTCTGCAGAAAGTATCAATACGGCAAGGACAGCATAGAACAAATATGCAACTTATATTCTTCTCTATCTATTCAAACCTGTTTTAGCTATCATACAAAAAAAAAACAATCTTACCAATGACAATTATTCAACCTTGTCAGTCCAACAGATCATATTCCATTTTGGAGAGCATAAAATGAGAATATAAAACAATATTTGGTACAAATATTGGATATAAAAGAAAGGTGCATTACACTGAAAAGTCCATGTTTTTTTTTTGTACACTCCACATTTCATCTTACAGATGAAACAGATTCGGAAATTTCTATGCAACTTGCACCACCTCCCTCTCCCTCCAGTGAAGTTTTAAATGATGAAACAGATTCGGAAATTTCTACGCAGCTTGCACCACCTCCCTCTCCCTCCAGTGAAGTTTTAAATGATGCTGGTTCATCAGTTCCCTGCAATATGTCATCGGAAGACTCTTTTTCTACTCCCCCTTTCTTCTACACCTCATCTTCACTTCAGTCTGATATTACTTCATCTGTTCATTCATTACTTCCCCTAACACCTCCCCGCACCCCCCAATCAACCCCTCACACAACCCCTCCCTCAACCCCTCTCCTAACCCCTCTCCCAACCCCTCTCCCAACCCCTCCCTCAACCCCTCTCCTAACCCCTCGCTCATCAACTCCTCATTCAACTTCTTCATCTGCTTTGTCTCCTCCTCTCCCTTCCCATCCTCCTAATTCATTTCTTTCAATGTCTGTTGTCCAGCGTCATCCTCGCATTGTAGCTGGATTTCTCATTTCGCTACTCCTGCTTGTTGTCTTTATACATCTTCTGCTTTTAATTTCTGTTATCCTTCTTTGTTAAATGTTCATCATTCATTTTGTAATTTCCCAAATTTCCTCTTCTTTATAATCTGGGAAGATGATCTGAGATGGGCCAACATATGTCAAATGGTAAGATTTATTGAAAAATCATTTGAAAACTTGAGAACAAAAATCATACAGTTGGTAAACATAATCTTCATTGAGGATGTAGTTTTCAATGCACAATTCAAACCCTGCATTGGATTTCCTGCTTTCTTTGCTCATTCTAGAATAATATAACACTGCATACATGTTTGGTCCGTTTGATATGAATTCAGGTTTGTGCTAGTAGCCACTTTTTATATTGTATTCTTTATTTGCTTTTTGGAGCTACGTTCCACTTTTAAAGATTAGATAGATTATTTTCTTCTTTCCCCCCTCATTCTACACGTCTGTTCTTGTTTATCATAATGCTTTTTTTCCTTTTTCCCATGCTATTTTTTAATCTTTCCTCATCTCTCCCTCCCTTCTTCTCCTTGGACTCATCTTTCTTCTCCGCATGTTCCTTCTCCCCTGCCGAAGCCTTCTTCCATCTCTCCCACCCGGTGTAAACATCTTGTGGATAGATATGTCCGAAATTGTACATTTTCCCTTTAGTCTGTTGCCTCTCCTTGCCCTTTCCCCAATTTGGTCGCTTCTCTCTCTTTTTTGTTATTTTTGTTATACCATGTAATGTCTTTGGCTCTCGTATTTCAGAGGGTCTTGAGAGGATATATTTTGTTCGCAATGCTGTTGCCCGTGGCTTGTAGGGCGTGTCGTTATTCGACCTTTGTGTTTTTTTTTTGTTTTTTTGTTATTTGTATTTATATTGAAAAAATCTTCCACGGTTAGTTCGTCGTCTTTTTTCGCCTCGGTACTCTTGTCTGATGCACGGTGACATTTTGTAGCATTACAATTTTAAGGCAAATCTTGTTTTATGAAAAGTAAACATATGCATGTTTAATGTTCATGATATTGGTTATGATTTCCAATGCCTACATGTAATGTTACCTATTTGTTTCCTATGTTACTTGTATTTCAAATTTCCTCCTAAAATTAACCATGCGTTAACAAAAATCATGACTGTAACGATTCTTCTTTGAGTGATACCCTACTTGAAAAGTAACAGTTAATCAAATAATATCTGACAACAGAGAAAACCTAAAGTGAAATCACAAATTGTAACCCACATATACTTGTATGTTTCAGTGATTCATTGTAATTTTAAACATTGATGAATCTAATGTTTTCATTTTTTTCAATTTCATTTCCAGTAGGGATGCATCAGTCGAACCAACTAAACAACAACTGGGACGACTCGTCAACCATGGTTGGAGGGGTGAAGTCAACAGCAGAATGAAGATTAGAGAGAACCCTCACAATGAACCAGAACTGGTTCTCTTCTCATTGAAGAAAATCAAAGAAGGTGAAGAAGTGTTATATGATTATGGGGTGGGAGATAATTTTGTATTCCCAAGTCCTACTCAATTACACAGTGGAGTCCAAGATGAAAAACCTGAAATTCTGCAAAATTCTGCAAACCTCCCACCAGACCCAGAAAAAGTTTGTTCACCATTCTCCGAGCCTGCCACACAAGAACTAGTGGAACCAGATGGAAACTTTTCACAGTCCAATGTTCGAGCTGATGATGATGAAACATCTGAAGATCGATGCAGAAACCCCCCTAATAACGAAACAAATTGGGAACCATCCCCTAAGCCTGCCACACAAGCTTTAATGGAATCAGATGGTAAGATTTCACAGTTCAGTGTTTCAGCTGATAATGATGACACATGTGATGATCCATGCCGGAACCCCTCTAATAACCAAGAACATTGGGAACCATCCCCTGAGCCTGCCACACAAGCGTTAATGGAATCAGATGGAAAGCTCTCCCAGTTTGATGTTCCAGTTGATAATGATGACACATGTGATGATCCATGCATAAACCCCCATAATAACCAAGTGCATTGGGAATCATTTACTGAGCTTGCCACACAACCTTTAATAGAACCAGATGGAAACCTTCCACTCTCCAATGTTCTAACTGATGATGCTGAAACATCTGATGATCTATGCAGAAACCCCCCTAATAACGAAACAAATTGGGAACCATCCCCTGAGCCTGCCACACAAGCTTTAATGGAATCAGATGGAAAGATTTCACAGTTTAATGTTTCAGCTGATAATGATGACACATGTGATGATCCATGCATAAACCCCCCTAATAACCAAGTGCATTGGGAACCATTTACTGAGCTTGCCACACAACCTTTAATGGAACCAGATAGAAACCTTTCACTGTCCAATTTTCTTGCTGATAATGATGACACATCTGATGATCTATGCAGAAACCCCCCTAATAACCGAGAGCACTGGGAACCATTCCCTGAGCCTGCCACACAAGCATTGATGGTACCAGATGGAACCCTTTCACAAAATATTTTTTCAAGTGATAATGAGGACACATTATCTGACCATAATGATGATAGTGATGATGATCCAGACTATGTCTGTGATTCTCAAGGAGATTCTGACTCTTCAGGGAAGACTTCATTAAATAATTCTCAAGCATCATTGCCTAAGGCTAAATGTACATCAATAAATGGCATCACTCGATCACTGAAATCTCTGTCATCAGATCAGTCATTGGAGGCATCATCAAGATATGGAGGCATTGATGCTGACCATGAGGGGATAACTGTGATGAAGACCAACAATCAAGGAGGGCGAAAATATGACAAGGTAGCTTATTGCATGATGTGTGAGAAGCCCCACAAAAAACTTCCTGATCACCTGCGGTCACAACATTCCAATGAAATAAAGGTGGCTCAATACATGGCAGCAACGAATCGAAAAGAAAAGGATAAGCTATTGACATTGATAAGAAATAAAGGAAATCACATGCACAACTACAGGGTCTTCGAAAAGGGTCATGGAGAGCTTGTGGTCGTATATAGACCTTCTTGTGAAGCAAAGCCCCGTGATTATCAGCCTTGCAAAGATTGTTTGGGATGGTTTGCGAAAGCCGAATTGTGGAAACACCGCTGCATTTTGAAGCAAGAAGAGCCGGCTAAGGAGCAAAAGAAAAAACGAAGAAGACTATTAGCACAAGGTCGACTCTTGCTTCCACCAGTGCCCTGCACATCAAGAGATTCTATAACACACAAAGTACTGAGTGGTCTCAGCGATGATGAAATCAAGGCCTGCATTCTAAATGATCAGTTGATTCTAGAATTGGCCAAGGTGTACTCTAAGAAATTGGGCCATGACGAAGAACAGCACAACCACATCAGATGCAAGTTACGAGAACTAGGAAGACTTGTACTTCAGTTTAGACGTTGCAGCTGCAATGGCAAGGCAAGTCTGACTTCCCTGATATCACCAAATGGTTTTATGACTGTCTTGAGTGCTGTCAAGAAAGTGGCAGGCTTTGATGAGGAGAACCACTTGTTCAATACACCAAGTCTAGCACTTAAGCTGGGACATACCTTAAGAAAGGCTGCCTTTGTGCTCCTGAGTAAGGCTTTGATGGACAGAGATGGGGATGACATGCAGAAACTTGTAGAAAAGTTCATCAAGCTGCTGGACACTTGTTGGGGATCTGAAATCTCTACTCATGCTCTACGAACTTTGTACCAGAGGAAACGAAACCAGCCCAAACTCCTACCCCTAACGAGTGATGTTGTGGCTTTGTCAAGACACCTAGAGGTACAGGCTGAACTTTGTGTAGACAAACTGTCATCTGGGACCGCAATCGAAAACCATAGCACATGGAGAGAACTCAACAAGACCATGCTGGCTCATCTCATTGTGTTTAATAGGAGGAGACAAGGGGAAATCAGCAAGATGACTCTTGATGACTACAATAAAATCAAGAAAGGTGAATCTCATATGGTGGAAGGACAACTAGAGATGCTGAAAGACTGGGAAAAAAATCTTGTAAAGTTTCTCTGGAGAGTTGAGGTAGTAGGAAAACGTGGCAGGACAGTGCCGATCCTTGTGACAGACTCCATGAAATCATGTGTAGACACCCTTGTATCCCACAGGGAGGAAGCAGGTGTAAACCCAAGCAACAAATACCTGTTCGCTGTAGCCAATAGTGACACTACATCTCATGTTCGAGGGTCAGATGCTCTCCGTGAGCTGTCAGAAGCATGTGGAGCACAAAATCCTTCAACACTTCGATCCACAAAATTACGGAAGCATGTAGCTACCATGTCACAACTAATGAGCTTGAGGGACCATGAGATGGACGCCTTAGCAAACTTCATGGGCCACGATATTAGGATACATAGGGAGTATTATAGACTGCCAGATGCTGCTATGCAGGTGGCCAAAATATCAAAGATCCTGTTCGCCATGGAGGGAAAAGCTGGGAACCCGGTCCAGCTGATTGGCACTGCAAAAAGTCTGGATGAGCTTCAAATCAAGTTAGATGAAGGTAAATTTGTGATGAGGGTAGAATTATACAGTGGGGATCTCAATCCAAACCCTAATGAGATGAGAAACATCATGGCGAGGGATGAGTGGGATGAATAACAAACCATGTAGCATGTACTAATTTTAAGAATCAAGTATTTCTGATTTCCACTCAACTTGACAATTATCAAATACAAAATATGTAAATTGATAAACATGCTGCAACATTATTGAATTAATGAAAAGTGTTGTTTTCAAATGAACCATGCAGTTAAATATTCCTCACTATATTGTTCACTTGTTTGTTTCAATTTATTTAGATTAGGGGTAATTAAGGCATTTGTTTGACTCGATCCACACATGTGGCATATACCTGGTGCCAATTCTACCATGTTGTATTTAGAAATAATTGATTATATTCTTTTGTTTTAAATTACAAGTATGTTTTCTTTGCAGTTGACCCAGATTTTCTTTTTGGTGAATATTATTGATTATTATTTTATGTACAGAGATCGACACTGGAGAACAGGGACCTGAATCATGTGATGACAATTGTGACAGCGATGTTGATTCTGGTGATCATGATGTCGAACGTCAGCTACCTGGATGCTCCCAAAAAGGTATGACTTTAAGTCCAATGAGAGCATCTAAAAATTTCTTTTTGCAAACCTAAATGTTAATTTTGCCTATTGTACCGCACTCTCAATCATCCTCAAAAGCCAAAGTGAAACCAAACTTTTTCCTGTTGAAATCACCACGTACCAATATTTGTGCATTTTGAATTGTTAAAAATTATAGCACAATTATAATTGTAATGTAGCCTCACAAAAAGGCTGTTGCCAATGACGGAGAAAATCTATTAGTGAATTTAATTGGTCTCTATATCTAAACTTCTCTAAACTAAAAAAAAATTGTGTACATACAATAATATAGACTCAGAAAGTATTATGTGATCGTGGCCCTTTTGTTCTAGACTGGGAGTCAGGGGTTGTCAAGGTAATACAAAATGTACTTTTTTTCATGCACACAGCAATCACTACAATATACTAGGAAATGGATGAAAATGGAGGCAGCCAGGAGCCCCTCCCAAATAAACCCAAAACTGAGCTAGATTAGCAAAATAAATGACCAATAGAAACCGGGTAGAATATGTGAAACATAACCCCATCTGTCATGACACTGTCAGATAATTTAAAGACTTGTTTGTGCCCGACTCCCCTAAACGGTAGATGCCCATAATTTCACGAAATATGAGCTTTACAAAATTATATGATGGCTTTCTTCCCGCAAAAAAAAATCGTTTAAGTGTATTCCTCCCAGGATCACACTCTATTCTGCATCACTGCAAAAGAGGATTTAAATATTCTTCCTCTCCTTCCATCCTCATAACAGTAATGCACTCTTCAAGTTCATGGGTCAGAGACTCAGAGAAACAGTATGTGATACTGCATTTATTATTCTGCATAGTATAATTGCAACATTTTTTTGTTATTGTCTTTCATTAGGTACCAAAAGGCAAAGGAAAACGCAACATGTACTGGAAGAGGTTGATGAACAGCCAATAAGGAAGAAACGAAAGACAGCATGGAGCGATGCGGAAAAGTCGGCTGTCCAGAGACGTTTAGGAGCCTTTATGACTGTTCATTCTAAGCTACCTGGCAAGAGAGCGATAGACGAATGCTTGAAAGCTGAAGCTGTGCTGAAACACAGAACGTGGGTCAACATCAAAGACTACGTAAGAAACTCGAAGGTTACCAAAAGCAGAAAAACACAGCCTTGGTAAAAACATTCCCTTTAATATCAAATCACCATTTTTATATTGAATACACACATGCTTTTGTTTTGAGTCACCAAACTGCTGAAAATGCTCATAAATTACAAGGCATGTTCTTGTTATTACAGTCTAAAATGTGTATTCTTTTATATTTGGTTTCTCCATGTATTCATAAAATGTTTACCCACTCTACTGGCAAAGGAGTTGTTATTTTGAGGTTTTATTATCATTTTTGTAGGCATCCGGCAATTTGTAATTGTGTTAGGGTCTTAGTGGACCTATGCTTGGCCACTCCCAGATATCAATGACAGGGAGCATATCGTTTAGGCAACATGTACTGATTACAATGAGAATTTTGCAGCATGAGTTGGAAATATCCTATTTGAACAAGAAAAAAACCCATAGATTTTTTAACGAAATAAATCAGTGGAAGTTGTAATCAAACAGTCAAGTATTTGTATTTACATACCATAATGGCAGCATAAGAAGGCAGTAGGGGAATTGACTAGTGTAATGCTTGTACATTTGTGACACAATTAAAACTTAAACAACATTTATTATGAGAACACGTTCAGTATAGTGTATTAATATCATCATCAAGGGAGAGTGCCCTTATTATGTGTAAAGGGTGCCCCTTTTCATTTTGGACAGAACTTGTGTTGTTTCTGATATTATTATGGGGTTGTACTAAACACTCGGGTCGCGGCGCGCTGAAAAACACTCGGGTCACGGCTCGTTTGGCCATCTTTTTTTAAGTGTCTTCAAATCGGCTTTTTAATATAAGGGGGAAATCTTATTTCAAATTAGCGACTGTTTTTACACTCGGGTCGCGGCTCGCTGGGCCATTTTTTCAATGATGTCTTCAAAGGGGATGCGTGGAGAAATTTACTTTAAAAACGAAGTTGTAAGTTGTGATTGTTTTTTGTTCAATGATAGACAAATAAGAAGATTATAATTAAGGCTGACATCGGGAAAGACAAATATACTAGGTGGGTAAAGTGGATTTTAGATAAAGTGTAATAGTACATAGGTATATGATCTATTAATATGATAGAAACAAGGAAGAATGGATACAGTGAGAAGATGAATTGTGGGAAATTAAGAACTACCAAGAGAGGAATACAAAAACAAAGAATGAAAGAATGAAATGAATATTTCCATCATTCCTTGTAATATCCTATCAAGTTTTATTCCTCGCTTTATTTTCATATTTGTCAGTCTTTAAAAAATATTCTTTCTAAATTTTATTCTACCCCTTTATTTCTCATCTTTTTTCTATCATGTAAATCTTTATTTCCTCCACTCTTTTCTTTATATCTTTATCACTGTTAAATCTGGCCAATGAATTCTTTCAATTCCCTTTTTATTAAATATTTGTTTTCTTTCATTCTTTGTTTATGTAATCCTCTCTTGTTAGTTCTTAATTTCCCACAATTCATCTTCTCACTCTATCCATTATTCCTTGTTTCTATCAAATATACAGTTCATTTCCCTTGTAGTATTACACTTTCTCTAAAATCCACTTTAATCACCTAGTATTTTGTCTTTCCCAATGCCAGCCTTAATTCTAATCTTCTTATTTGTCTATCATTAAAAAAATAATAATCACAACTTCCAACTTCTTTTTTAAGAAAATTTCCCCACGCATCCCCTTTGAAGACATCATTGAATAAATGGCCCAGCGAGCCGCGACCTGAGTGTAAAAACAGTCACTAATTTGAAATAATATTTTCCCCCTTAAAAACCGATTTGAAGACACCATTTTGTTTAAATGGCCAAACGAGCCGCGACCTGAGTGTTTAGTACAAGCCATTAATATGGGATAGTGTAGAGATAGAATTTGTACACTTTTGTTTAATTAGCAATGCAGTAGTTTCTGCAGATTTAGTATAATTGTGGCAAAAAATAGAGGGGGAGTCAATGATCAGTGCCCCCTTTAAAAAGTAAACCGAATGTATGTTTGTTGTGAATTAATAAGAACAGATCTGAATATTATTCTCATATTTCCCACATACATAAAATATGTCAATTTAGTGTTTAAGCACTAGACTATAGATGATGGTTGTAATGTGAATAATTAGTTGTGATGGGGGTCGGGGACCCAAAACCTTTTTTTTTTGTAATACCTTTGCAACAAAACAAATAAAAAGGGCTATAATAAAGGGTTGGTTCCAGTATAATCATATAAACCTACAATATTAATATGATTCACCTTACTTCTTGCTGATTCAATTTCATCCCTGGTCCCTTTTTTTGGGGGGGGGGATTTGTGATGTCAGTGAGTTCTCCTTCATTCTTCATCATTGTTCAAAAGTTGGCTTCTCCAACAAATTTGTATGCGTCAGATTTGTGTTAAATGTATAGCACACAACTAATGATGATGCTATGATAGGAATGTAAAAAACAGATATGCTGTGTAGCTTTTTTAACCTTAGGTACTGTTAAACTCTACGTAATTATGTTCATCAAACTAATATCTGGAATCTTTTACATCCATTTTGCCCCCAAATCAAACTCCATCATGTTTAATGGTATCTTTGGAATGTAATATTGTTACCACTGACAAATATTCATATATAATATTTGAGAAACTTGGAAAAATGGATATTATTAATTTTGTCAGACTGAAAAGGGAATTATCCCTCAAATACTAACGCATTCATATTTATATGTATCACATGATTTTACAACAAAAGAAAATAAAATGGTATATAAATCAGGACTTTCTAGCAAACTGTGTGGTGTGCTAGTACTCTACCTAGGGGCTGCTATTTTCTTAGAGAGCAGTAGTGACTCTTGACCTTCAGTTTCAGTTTAGTTTCATTTATTTCACACTAAATAATTTCGAAATTACATGTGAAAAAAGGAACTTAATCAAAAGCATATAGCTTGTAGAATTTAAGTTCCTCAAAATAATGTTGACACAGTGTCATTCATTATAAGGTAGAAGTATGATGATACAAAATCAGAGTATACAGATAAAACAATGAAATGATATGGATGATGGATGTAAGAAAGAAGAGAACTAGGAAGGGAAGGTAAAGCATGGGGATCAGGAGAAGAATGAGGAGAGAGAAAAGGAAGTTTTTAGAATAGAATATTCAAGGTCGGGAGTCACAGTCCAGAAAAAAATAGTATACCTGTGCATTACATGTACAAATTTAATACTAACAATTTGATATGTTTTTTAAAGCTGCAACAGTTCTTAAGCTATTTGAGATTCGGATCAATGGTGCTTCAGTAGTTTGGTCCTGTGTATGAAATAGTTTTTATGGCGAAAACTGCCCTGGTTAGGGAGGATGATAGTTTGTACGTGTTGCATGTCGTGTTTGGTATGTGTGTAAAGCATCATTTTTTGTAAAGCGTTCAATTATGGCTGATGGGAGTATTGCTAAATAACATTTAATTATTTTTTTTGTTTAATATTCAAGGAGACTTTGTTTGCCTGGATCCAAGAGAGGGCTTTTGGCTTTCTTGCTGTGTGTTTACAGCAGTGGGCTCTTTTTTTCTTCATTTCTAGTTATGAGTTATGTTGTTCAAAGTTGTTACAGATGTTATCTTTTGTTTTCATTAATTGGTTGCTTAATTTCTTGTTATGGTTTGAGGTGGGTTTTGTTTTTAGGTTTTAGAATTCTAGATTTTTTTTTAGAATCCCTGGGGATTTTGCGGTAGTAAACCCCATTTATTTAAGTGGCAGAATTCATTTTATGCCTCAACCTTTCATATCATTCCAAACACACAAATATACTATACATGTGTATAAATTAAGGATGGCCGGCCAAGAATGAACAGTAATATGATCTGTTATTTTAACAAGACCTCAAAGAAATCATGAAATATGCGTAGGCTGAGTTGATCAATTCTCCAAGTAAATGATATCAATATAATCTATTTTGCCTTCGTTTGTATTCTTACCTCATTTTCTGTGGCAATGTCAACTTCACAATATTGCACCATTCTTTTACCCAGGTGATGTTAGAAATAATTCTTTATTCGTAATCACAATTATAAGACATTTTTCTACTACATGCATGTTTAATCTGTAGATTTTTGCAAATGTGGTGCAATGCCTGTGGTTCAATTGTATTGATTGGTACTAATGCCCTTTTTATGTACACGTTCGGACTTAACTCCTAATTGCATATCATCGCTGGACGTGTTTAACTTGTCTCTTGTAAATTTCATGATTTGCATGTGCCTTTGAAGACTGTCAAATAATTGTATCGAAATAAAGTATATTTTACAGAAATTCAAAGAAGATAAACTATTGTTTATTACAATTGGCATTTATTTGATTCTATCTCGTCTTTTTCCTCTGTAGTACAATACACCTGCTGGTGTATGAGATATTTATAGAAATAACATGATAATTCTGTGATTTTTGTTTTCCCTCTTTAACATAAGTCATATTTTAAAATTAAGAAAGAAAATGATTTGCTAGATAATACTGCATAGTTTTAAAACTGTAATTATATCCAATTTTTTTGTGGCAAGTATGTATATGTTTGCAGGAGGTGTGTTAAAGAATTTAATAGAATTCGAGGATGAAAGGAAAGAAAATATTCAGGGAAAGTGGTTTGATACCACATTGATCGAGGAATTGTTAAAACATGTTGAAAAAGATGACAGTTTCGTCCTTAAATTGAATGAAGATATAGTTAGAGAGAGAGAAAGAGAGGAGCACAGGAGAAAGTTTTGCAAACTTTTTGTGTGGTGGTGTCATTAAGTTCCGTTGGTACGTACAGTGGAATTATTAAAGTTAATTTCCTTCATTATATCTTTCCCAGCTTATCTATTAATAATTTCAACGTGTGCAAGCACTGTAACATCATTTGCGATATAGTGATTCCTTACAGTTAAAATAATGAAGACATATCAGTACGCAATATAGTACAAACAAGCTCAATCTTTATTTTGTATATGTGTCTTCTTTCTTCAAAAGACATAAACGTTATTCACAAAACATAACATTTTCACAAGTCGATACGTCAAAATGCAAACATGTATAAGAAAAGAATAAATGTTACAAACATATTTTGATGATAGTAAGAGAACAAAAGGAATCTCATACAAAGAAGCAATGATATTAATCCAAACTCTATACCACTAGTGATAACGATTAATTTAAAAACATTTACAAATATGAATTGTATTCTTTCCTTGAATTGCCGAAATCTTCCCCCTCCCCCCGAAAACAAAAATAAAGAAATATAAATATCCCTATGATAGAATAATGGTTTTTATATACATGGGGGGGGGGGGGCTAGAAAGAACGGAACACCTGGGATCTACAATTACAACTTCATCATTGACCTAATTCTTACTTCATTAAGAAGATCATTCTTTTTCGAAATGATAAAAAATGATGTCAAGATCATCAACTTTGAGTCATTATGTCATTGTAATTGGAAATATCCGGTTTTCTTTCTTTCTGAGCCACACAATATAGTGTGACAGTTCATGGGCAATCCCTTTAAATTACCTTGATCTCTTGACACTGATAAAAGCTAAGCCAACATTTTTATTGAACCTGAGTAAGTGGAACTGATGTTGGGATTCCTAGGATTACATTTGTAATGGCTTTCATCAGGGGCGGATCCACGTAGCGATTTTTCCGGCCCGGCCCCCCCCCCCCAGCCCCCCAAAACGATAAAAAAAAATAGGATAATAACGTAAAGTTAACCTTTATAAAACAAAAAACAAAAGCGCCCCATCCCCCCCCCCCCCGCTTATTCGCCGGCCGGCTGAGACGGCACTAAATTTTGTATTAAGATTTGGCTACCCCCCCCCCCCCATTGACGCCGGCTGGATCCTCTGCAGGCGTGGATCCACGGGGGGGGGGGGGGGTGACGGGTCAACAACAACAAAATCTCACGAATTAGGTCACACAAAAAAAATAGTGGTCTCATCCCCCCCCCCCCCCCCCCCGCTTATTCACCGGCTGACTAAGTCGGCGCAAAATATTTCCTGAAAAATTGCACCCCCAAAAAATGCTTCCTACCCCCCCCCCCCCCCCGCTTATTCACCGACGGCTGAGTCGCAACTAATATTTTCTCACGGATTGGGCCCCCCCCCCTCTTCCCGCCGGCTGGATCCGCCACTGGCTTCCATACAGTAAATCAAGATCATATTTATCAAGACTTTTTACATGATACACAACGGTCAACTGTTGACCATAACTCTTGTTTCTAAGATTGATATTATATTGTGGAAATTAAGATTTGAAAGACAGCATTGCCTTCATTGTTTTAAATACAAGCAAACATAATAATATCCTTTTTTGCATGAGTTAGTTCGAAGTTTACAAGGAAAAGATAAAAATCGACAAACTCCACGTTTGCTAGGTCTTATGCCTACTTCCCCGATTGACAATGACTAGATGCAGACACCGCACTTTCATAGCTCAAATTCAGACGAATCATGTGTAAGAAGAAGTAAACGTTTTTTAGTATCTTTTGACATTGGAATGGGCTTATTGTGATTTTCTTTCCTCAAATTTGATAAAATATTGCTTATAAAGCCTATATTTATTACCTCCACAGTTTCATGGTGTTTTGCCTACCTCCCCGATTGAAGGCGTTTACATGTCTGCGTGTGTGTGTGTGTGGTGTTTGTGTGAGGGATGGGGGCAGGGAGGAGCAGGACTTTGTTCCTAGCAGTAAAATAACTTCCAGTTTGTTAATTTTTTTTATATAAAGACTGAATAACATTTACAATTGAATTACAAATTATGTTTATGTACTTTAAGTTTTCTTTTGTTGCTCAGTTATATATATACCGCAAATGAGTTTTTTTTAAAATATGTTTAAGCAATTAATATTGAAAACGTTTATTCATTTTGTACAGTTGTATATGTTTTTTGTTTTTGTATTACATTTGGAGGAATAAAACAAAATTACTTTTACAAAAATATTTAAAAAAATGTGCGGGGCAGTGTTTTGTTTAGGATTGGGTAGTAAGGGAAGGGGTTATAACTTGTTTGTATTATAACTGGATTCTTTTCAAGATGGGAGTTCCTACAAGATTTATTATGATATTTCAGTCTGCCAATGACATTGTGGGCAATAACTTTCATGACTTTAGTTGTATAGCGGGAGGGTCATACCAAAGTGTCATATTTAGAGCGGTATAATAATTTGTTAGAAAAGCAAAGAACTTGGAATTTAGATATGATATGAACAATACTTATGGTTTTTCAAAAATTTCCAAGTCAGCACTTATCATAATTCTTTAAATATAGATAAATATGTATTTTGGGGAAATTCATATTTTTGGAAGAAAGTGTAAAACTCACATTTATTGCTCAAATTGTAATGCAAATTATCCTCAAACCTATAAAATGGGATATCATCTTGAGAGAAATTTAATTTCCTTTCATATGACCTGTCATGCATGGTTATATGAGTGATGTCCAAAATCGTTCAACAGTACATGGCGGCCATTTTGAAAAATTATCAGGCATCCACCTTTTCACTTTTATTTACAACGTATAGTGTCCATTGATTATACTGCACTGACAGTCTTTTACCTGTTCTATTTGAAAACAATTTACAAGCTTAGGATTTTAAAAGCAGTTAATTAAGATAAATAATATATATATATATATATATAATATATCGCTTCAACACTACAAAGTCCTGCTTTGCCAAGTTTTGTATAAATGTTAGTGATCGAGCAAACTTTGCTGTACTTGTAGCACATGAAATATTTGCGCTAAAATTATTTTTTTAACGGATGAGGCATAGCATGTAATAAACTGCATTTGAACATGTGCAAGTGGATGACTGCATGAAATCTTATGTAACAATGACAATATACACTTAGTTCATTTGATAAACAAAGCTACCTCAAATTATTGTTTCCATATTCCTGCACATGTAATTTTCTCTTCTGTAAATCCTTTCAACCCCTCTGTTTCTCCTTTGCATTTAGCTGGGTTTTTTCTCTCCGTTTCTCTCACTCTTTCTCTCATCTTCTCGCTGGCCTGTTATTCACTTCCTGGTTTCCTGAATTCTTTCCTTCATTCCATCCTCTTTTCATTCCCTCACTATCCAGTTCCTCTTTCTCCCTTTCTTATCCCCTTCCCTTCCTCTTGTTCTCTCATCTTTCTACCTATTATCACTCTCAGTTTCACTCATCTTATCTCCATCTTGACCAGGCTCTTTACCCTCCTCCCCTTGTTTTTATTTTATGCTTCCAATGGTATACGACAAATAGTTTGAATAATATTATATATGAGGGATGGACTCTTGCAAAAGGACTATACTCCTTTTTTAGCTCATCCTTTCACTCTTATTATTTTATGTTTTTTGTTTGGATGTACGATATTATTCTGTATTTGTAAATATTGACTATTTTTTATATATTCTGTATTTTTAATGATTAGTGTTAGATAAATGAACTTGAACCTTCTTGTACTCTTCCTTTCTTCCCTCCCATCCTTTATCCTCTCTCATTCATGTCTTCATATTGTCTTGTAATTGACCATATTTTTCTCTTATCCTATTTCTTTCCTCTCGCCCTCTTTTCACTCTCTCGTCTCTTGCGTATTCTTTCCCCTTTACTGCCTCTGCCTATTGTCCTATTTTCAACAATATTTTTCCATAACATCTGATACAGTTCTCGTTTGGTATGTTTCCGATGAAAACATATCAAGCGTACTATGCAGTCTGTGTGTCATACACAAATTCTTTTTTATTCTCTCATTACATACAAAGATTGTATTACTTTCTACAATGTAACTTGGAAAAATTGTGCAAACTCTTTGTCAATACGACTTTTTAATCCTCCACTGTCGAATTACTACACTCCCTAAGGTAAAATAAAGGAATAATCCCCTTCCAGCATGTGATGGATTTCCATTCATGTGGCGGTGCTAGCTTTCAGCTGATCATTGCTATCCCTGAATAGCATATAGGTTTAACAGTGGATGGAGACCAACAAGTATCTTTCGAACATACAACTCTGCAGAGTTACATTTCAAAATAAGATTTGACGTTACAGGCTTTTATGAATGGCCAAGGTTTACTGTGTGTACATGAAGTACAAAGTCTGTAATATAAATCAAGGCATGGACATTGTACAATCTTATTCCTCCAAATGCATCCAAATGATAGGTAATTTTTCATGAAAGAATATGCAAACAGCCTTTTGACAGAGGTGACCAAATGATGATACAAAAATCTTGAGAAATATCAAAATGGAAAGGGTATTAATTTGGCTTTGGATTCCCGCTTCATTGATACTTGTATTCCTATGATACTGAATATAAAAGTAAAATAAGATGGTACATAGTTTCAGTTTGTCTGGAAATTTTCACAGGGTTGCCCTTTTCCTTCCTATTACTAATGGCTAAATCTTATCCAAGAAGTTAAAATCTATCTTGCAAAGGCCCTCAGATTGAACATTAATCAAAATATTCCTGTATCGAGAAGCAATGCTGTGGGATACAAAACTTGCAAAATACATGTGCTGCATAATTTATTTTGTTTTACCTAAGCCATTTTGAGAACAAAATCACCTAATGTGGAAACAAGCCCTGAATAATTACCAATATTTTCACTTAAATGTGTTCTGATTACACGATTGCTAGGACTTGGTCCTTCTAGCGCCAGTAAATTTTGATGGGCAATACTAGAACAAAACTGTGACCACAATTAAAGGGTCAATGTGACGACTTGACAAATCTTATTGATGTATAGAGTAATTCAAACTACATACCAAGGACAAAATGCACTAAACAATCTGACTATGACAGTGCACAGGAAAAAGTCACACTTGGAATAATGGACAATGAATAGTGTAAAATATTGTACATCTAGATTTTAACTGGTCATACCACATTCAAATGCAAACAGACGATTAGTTCAGAAAAATCATCAAAATAGAGGACCAAAATAAAACGATGTTCATGGCAGTCTGTGATTTGTAGCGGACTTCGCGATTTCTCTTTTGATTGCCATTCCAAGCTTTGTATGCCTACTCTGAAACCTAATTCAGAAAGATTCTTAAGTTTGATATTTCAACAACAAAGAACCAAATGTAACTTTTTCAAAAATTCTGTCATAGTCAGACAGCATAGGATGCTGAGAGCTTTACACTGTACAAACACGAGACAAAAAACGGTTAATCTCGTCTAAGAGGGAATCTCTCCTCCTTGCAGCCGTCTTTCGTAAGAACGTGAAGAACGATCCCGTCTCCGGTGTAGATATCACGCTCAGCTGCCGAGATGAAAACATCTTTGACTAGAGCGACGGCTTTATCGACAGGAATTGGCTCCTTCACCCAACCTTCCTGGTTCTTGCCACCAATCTATGAGGAAAAGTAAGATAAAAGTTCAAGTTTTCTAGTAATGTAAATGCATCAGTTTGATTTAAATAAATGATAGGGCTCTTTAGATTTTAAATTAAATCTTGTCAAAATGCCCCCCCCCCTTTTATGACTCTGGTTGCAGGATATCTTCATGTGCTTTCTCATTATGATTGAAGCAACATATTGCTTTAAATAATCTGTGCTTACATTTGTTTACTACATACAACAAATGTTCTAGTATCTGGATTATTAAAGCCAGCAGGTCCATACAACAAAGGCCCATTGTTTTGCATGCCATGCAAACAGTGCCCATGGTGTTTGACTCAAAGAAGCATACGATTTTATCGCCGGCCAAATCAGACATATCGAAACCTCTACTATTATCATCAGTAAAGATTTTGATTCTTTATCACTGATATGTGACTGGCCCTGTAGGGAGCCTGGCTGGTTGACCTTCTCAAATGAACCTCCAGGGGGGTGTTTCACAAAGATCCTAAGTTTAACTTATCTCTAAGTTGGACTTAAAAATTATGGAGAGCCATTTGAAGCCTTAAAATAAAGCATATTTAAAAGCGGAATTTCAAGTATTTTAGACTTTTTATAAATTCCACATCAGGAACATAAAATCTCCTTGATAATAGAAAACATGAAGAATTTGAATCAAAATTTTAAGCCTTTTCAAATAACTTTTACAAAATATTTTCATAGATGCTAACAGCTTTCCATAATTCTCGCTACCCCAAATAGCGATTCTGCCGAGATCCGGGGAAAATCCTGAAAACGCGCATTGCATTATGGGATAGCTTTTCGACATTACAGCTTCCTGTGCAGGCGCTATATTACTAGGCGCGATAGCGCAAACGTAAAACGCCGTCGCCACACAACGTGTATGCACCGAATATGTCGTCTGCTCGGTCTTGTTTTTTTTTCGCAAATATTTCAACGTTTATTTGAACATTTCATTCGTTGTTTTTTGCGTCTTTTGACATCAGTGACGATGGTTTTCTTTTGTGAGGCTGCACAGTGCTGGGCTCATGATTCCAAGCGTAAGAACCCTGATTTTAGCGTGCGTGAAAACTCTGCACAGCGAACACAGGCGCTAGCGCCAGCGGGATGGGACTCTATACCGGAAGTTGTAGTGACGACCCGAGAGAGTGAAAATTACCTTGTCTCGCGAATTTCGAGATTTTCGTACCTATTTAGGGTAGCGAGAATTGTTGAATCCAACTTAGAGTTAAGTTCGACTTAGGATCTTTGTGAAACAATCCCCAGTTTGACATATCTACTGACCTGGTTGTCAAGGAGAGGCTGCAAGAGGGCGCTAGATGATCCCGCAGCCCTGTACGTCTCACGCTCGTAAGAACCCACAGGGTCAAAACTGTACACACAACCTTTACCTGCAAGGTGTGAAAGAAGGTAATAATATAATGATAATAAATACAGCATTTGAAATATGCGCCATTTACCTAGTAAACTATTCTGAGGCGTAAAGGGACAAAATTAGAACGAGTTACATAGAGAAATGAGAACAAATATATGCATAGATGTACAGTCAACATATAATCAACTAAAATAACATGTGAACATATATGACTTAACATTCAATGTTGTCTCAATAACATTCCTTACATGTTTCTTCCCTTTGGTCTCATCATGGTTGCCGGCCATAATCCGGGACAGAATCAAGATAGTGATTTTACACATCTTAATCTACATGCGCAGAAGATAATTACTTGCCTAAATCATGGAAAATAGATGTGCAGTTCTGGCTTATGATCGGAAATTGTTGTTCCGTGTACTGTACATGTATTTTTTTTTTGAAAAACATGTTGATATTACCATAGAGGTTATTTTTGGATTTTTTGGTTGTGATTTCAAATCCAGTTTCCCCCTATTTCCTCATAATATTCCAGAGTTACAACACACAGGGCTGATACAGATCATGGCCTTCTAATTGTTTTATAAGGTCATAGGTGTGTGCGAAAGTTTGCGAATCAGTAATAATAAATTTCATATCACCAAAATCGTCTGCTTTTCAACTTCGATGCTCCCCATTAAGGATGCTTTTATTTAAGACACACTCTTACAGAGCACACCATCCAACAAAACCCAAGAGAGGGAAATTGCTCCTTTGTCAATGACCGAAAATGCTTACGCAGTCGTTATTGTTAAAACAGCTGAATGTTCTCATTAAGATGCACATAATCAGAAGGCAGCGACTATGATTGGATCAAAGAAAGAATCACGTTGAATGTCCATCCGTATTAAGTCCATGGTCACACCGATGAGACTGCCGACAACTAATCAAACGGTCGGGAATTAACATTTTGACAAATTTCCCAAGAATCGGTCGGTTTGGAGTCGATTAGGCAGGTTGTCTGAATATCAAACGTAACACTCATCGGATTAGGCTGGTTCTCTCTAACTCCGCATTCATTTATTACACCCCCCCCCCCCCTTCACGTGCCACCCTAGGCATCTGCATGTACCACCCCCCCCCCCTCCCCAGATAAGACACACCACTGGAAACAGTAGGTAACTCACCCTCTTCATCAAGCCCTGCTAGAATGTTGTAGGTGTAATATGGAAAGAATCTCCTGTAGTAGAGGATTGTAGAAAGCATCGCTGCTATGGCTGTAGTAGACATCTTCTTGTGGTGTTCATGCTCGTACATCTAGTCAAATTTAAATCAGATTAAAAGACAGAGATTGATATAGTCTATAGATTAGATTAGCACTGGCATATATTTCACATACTACATATCAATATGTTGGGAGGTGGTGATTGCATCATTATTCAAAAATCCTATCAAAAGATAATCCTGCTTTATAATGGAATTTCATGAGCACTATTGATAACAAAAATTTCTAGAGATAGATTCTTGAGATTTTCCGGAATTATCTATAAATCTCTTTGTTCCAACTATATCAATGTATTAAAAGAGAAATTAAAAATTAAATTCTAAAGGAACTAAGAAAACTCCACTTAGAAAATGTAATTTGCTACCTACAGATATATACATGTAGCTGTAATATTTTCTTCTGGGGGTTTGGGGAGATAAAGATATTGCTTCCCACAATTATTTTGCTGCTGATAACACTATCATTCAATTTTCTTTTGTCACGAACCATGGAAATACAGACTTATATCACTAAACTCAATATTGAAAAGTGGGAGCACCTAAAATGAATTATTAATTACACATTTGGAAAACAATTATAAGAGCCATTGATATGTCAAGAAGTATAAGAACATCTACCTTTAGTCTGGCAGTAAGAACTTTTGTCAATGTAAGCACGTCACCATGGAAACCAGCACATCCAAGAACTGTACCATCGGTTCTGAAGAAGAAAAAAAAATATATTCATCAATTTCATCTCTAATGAATGAATCTCATGTAAAGTGTACAGCTCTATATTTGACAATAAAAAAGGTTCAGAGTGGTTTCCTTGAAATACTGTTTAACCCTATTTTAACTGGGCTATTTCAGACCAGGTTTTTACTGGGGGGGGGGGGGGTCAATTTGACCCCCCCCCCCCCCCCTAAGATCTCGGCCGTTTCACCGCCGATCGTCGCGAAAGTTTGCATGCATGTCAAGTGAAGTGTATAGATTACTATGGTAACTTCAAATTTTTGAAAAATTCACTCATTTGCATATTTATGGTAATTTATGCAAATAAGGTCATCAAATTCACATTTCTGCCCATAAATCATAGATTATTCATGTTTACGTATTCTTTTTCACTACATATATTTATTAGACCATTTGGAATAATAATACAACACAAAAAATTGGAAGAGCCATGTTATTCCTTATGTTATCTCTTGTTTTTATAATTTCTTATGTATTTCATTGTTTTTTTAACTTATGTATTTTATTGTTTTTGTTGTTTTATTTCATTTATAACTACAATTCAACTATTTTGACACCAAAACAAACATCTAAACTTTAAACAAGACTGAATAACCAATGTTTTATCTATTTTTAAGAAAAATGACTTTTACATATGTTTTGTACACAAATCACGAAAATGAGCGATTTTCGGGCTGACATGCAAAGACAAAAGGTCACGTGACCATGTAACCGTAGGTCCGATTTTCGAAAAAAATCGTTTTAAAAGATGCGTAAGACTCGAAAGTAAAAAGTCATGGAAGGAAAAATTTATATCTGCCGCGGTTTCGGAGTAGTCGCGAAATTTCTACAGGGGGGGGTCAAATTGACCCCCCCCCCCCCCCCCCCCAGTTAACATAGGGTTAAGCTGCATCGTCTCAAAGATAGAGACAAAGATAAGTAAGTTATCCCTGAAACAAGCCAAACTGCCCCTATTTCAAAATTGCATCATTCATTTATTTTCCATTTCTAAACTTTGAATATTCATCTTTCAAAGTTATATCTCTTGCATTTCTCAAAATTTCCCTCCCAAAAAATAAAGTTTGGTCTCAGGCTCTTAGCTTAACACCAACTTTATTCAATTCAAATGATTTCATACTCGCAGTTCTAATGAGTCCAAGTATTTATGCCTTCAATTATTTTCATGGAACACTGAAGTCCAACACAGAAAATAACTTCAATATTTAATGTTGTTATTGTTTTTTGTTTTGTTTTGATTATTTTGGTCAGTAGTTACTATGTAAATATGTCATACATGTATGTGTATTGGGGGAGACCTTTAGAATAATACAAATGTACATGTAGAATCACAAGAAAATATACAACGTATCATCTGCTGAGAGCCACAATTTCAGGCCGAGACGGGTGTTCAGTTTGTGTTAACGTATTGGAGTAAAGATCCTTCTGTCTCTCAAACCAAGATATCAAAGCTGACATTTACTTTCAATGTTCTGTATTCTACTTTAATATTCAGTTAAACCCCTATCATGTTTAACAAAACAAAAACAAAGATCTCAGATCGACTAACTTCCTAAATGTTAAACCTGATTTTGAACAAGAGCTATCCCCGGGCAATGTTTACATTTGTGTAAAATAAGGGCCAATCACTACAAATGTGAATACTTATTACTTACAGCCGATAATTCTTTGGACTATCCCTGGTGTGTATTGAGAAGCCCTCACTCAGCCTAGTGTCCGAAGCAATGATTGCATAGTCATCACCAGCCATGGCCATGATAGTCCTGGGAGAAAAAAAGGGGTAATAAAATATCATCAGATATACAAGATATTTTCTATTTGCATGATGGTCTGATGAACAAAACAATAATTTTCAATTGGTTGCAGACTTGCAGATTCACTGTTGAGAGGAAAATAAAACATTAATTGCAGGTGTGCTCGTGTATCCATTTATTACCAACATTTGCAAATTGCAAGTATTGAAAACATCGGAGAATGGAGCTGGTTACAAATGATAATATATATTATACCGTAATCATACATGATACTTTACAATCATAGCAAATAGTGTAATAAGGCTTGAGCGCTAGAGTCGCTAAATTCAGCAAACTTGTAGATGCCTTAGTATAGTAAAGTAATCACTATTATTGTAAAGTATCAAATTGGCAAGGTGAAAACTTTCAGGATTCAGGAACATGTGGAAGGAAGGAAATTACTAAAATTTTGCAATCTATATCAAGCTTTCACCTTTTGGGTTAAATTCTAGACCAATTTCAAAGTGCTCTGAATGCAGAAGAAGAGTCCACTAGCAAACTCCAAAGCCAGTGTGCAAGGTTCGTTTGGTGCGGAAATTGGTGCTAATTAAGGTAAGTTGATATCAATATCAATTATCATATTGTCACCAAGTACCACTGATCAGAGACAGAGTAGGCATCTCAGAGTCAGAGGAAAATGCATTGAACTTAAAAGAAAATCTGGTGCTTGTTCACAACTGTCAACTGTGACCATACTTTGGAGTCTCCTCTGAACCCATAACCTTATTATAACGCACCAAAAATTATATAAATCTTCTACAATTGTTCAAATAAATGATTTTAAAAATTATTATTAGCGACTGTCTGTAATCTCAGATCCTCGTTAAATTCATGCAAGTAATTCAATTTAAGAATTGATGATGATCATTACGGTTGCTAACTTCGGCGCTAGTTAAGAAGTCTATTCAAACTTTGACCCGTAACTCCGGCGTGGAGATGCCCTACTAAAACATACCCAAAATGAAGTAAATATTCATCACCCGAACTTCGGACCTTTGGTCATTGACGGTCATTACAGCCGCAAAGCGCCGCAGAAAAAACGTGGACGATCTTTAATTTGCGGACGTACATTCTTGATCCTCAATCTTGTACCAGCTCCCCTTATGATCACGTCTTCATGATCATCGTTTTGCCATTTCGCTGTGTTTTTTAATTCATCGACATTGTTTTGCCATTTCCCCATTTTTTTTACAGCTTTTAAAAGTTTTATAGATCTAGGTCCTACAGGGGCACTTTTTGCATAAGCTTTTGATGAGATTTTGCACATGATTTACCCATTTGAATGCAAGGAATACTATCAAATTAATGATTAAAGGAACATAAGAGAATTTTAAACATTACGTCAAAACTAATAAAGAGCGCAGGCTCCCAATCGGTGACACGACATTTGCTCCTGCGACAATTGCTCCGAGCTTTATTTCGTCTAAGATGTAGACCTAGGGTTAGGGTTAGGGTTTCAATAGGGTTTTATGTTAGGTTTAGGGTTAGGTTTAGGGTAGGGTATAGTGTTGAATCCAGGGTTGAAGTTAGCCATTCGATTAGTGTATGAAATTTACAGCGCAGCAATTGTCGCCGGAGCAAATGTCATGGAATCTCCCAATCATTCATTTCACTGAGCTACCTGCTGACCGGTTATGCCATAGCCTTACCCTCCATTGAACGTGTACGGATTGAATCTCTGTTGTTCTACTGGATGGTAACTCGGGACGGTCTCGTGTCCATGTGGAATTCCCTGCATGTTGGTATCCTTTTGATTTTGATCCAAACTATTAGCAAAAATTCAAAAATACACACAGTTAACCATGGAACCCTATATAGATCTAAATTAACTTTTGGGGTTCCGAACTGCTCCTCTCACTTTCTGTTTTTGCCAGTCACTCACTCGCAAACTACACTAAGCGCAGTGTTATAGAAACGTAGATGGCGCTATACTACGAAAATCACGGTACGCTCTATTAATTTTGTTTGCTTTGTTCGCCGATTTGCACGGACGTAGGCGTGCCAACTTCGCATTTTTGCACAGATGTATACGAGTCAATTAGACATTCATAATACCGCTCGCAGTGTGTAGCCACGCGTTGCGTTTACTATTGTTTACATTGTATACATCGCACACTTTCCGGTAAACTGTTTTTCTTCATAGTGTTACATTCGAAATTACCGTGTATTTAGCGGTTTTCTTTGGATTTTTTTTACTGATGTTACGATGGCACCTGCTGGAAAACGTCAACGTGTGTTTAGTGTAGAGGAGGCTCGAGATCTTGTTACTATGGAAGCATGGAGCATGGACTCTGATTCCGACGAATCGAGCAGTGACGAAGACTCTAGTGATAAAAGTGTTCCCTGAGAGTAGACTGATAGAATAAGAATGAATAAAAATTAATGAAAGAGCTAGAGATGACAGCAAGAAAGAGAGTAGACTGATAGAATAAGAATGAATAAAAAAAATGAAAGAAGGAGATAGAGATGACAGCAAGAAAGAGAGTAGACAGTGATAGAATAAGAATGAATAAAAATAATGAAAGAAAGAGATAGAGATGACAGCAAGAAAGAGAGTAGACTGATAGAATAAGAATGAATAAAAATTAATGAAAGAGCTAGAGATGACAGCAAGAAAGAGAGTAGACAGTGATAGAATAAGAATGAATAAAACTAATGAAAGAAAGATGTATCCTGTCTTGCCGTCATCTTTATATCTTTCTTTTATTATCTTTATTCATTCTTATGCTATCAGTGTTTACTCTCTTTCTTTCCGTCATCTCTATCTTATTATTATTATCATTTTCCTATCTATATGTACCCTATGTCTTGCCGTCATCTGTATATCTTTTTCTTATTATCTTTATTCATTATTATGCTATGAGTGTAATACTCTCTTTCTTGCCGTCATCTCTATCTCATTATTATTATCATTTTCCTATCTATATGTACCCTATGTCTTGCCGTCATCTCTATATCTTTCTCTTATTATCTTTATTCATTCTTATGCTATCAGTGTTTACTCTCTTTCTTTCCGTCATCTCTATCTTATTATTATTATCATTTTCCTATCTATAATTATGTACCCTATGTCTTGCCGTCATCTCTATATCTTTCTCTTATTATCTTTATTCATTCTTATGCTATCAGTGTTTACTCTCTTTCTTGCCGTCATCTCTATCTTATTATTATTATCATTTTCCTATCTATTATGTACCCTATGTCTTGCCGTCATCTGTATATCTTTCTCTTATTATCTTTATTCATTCTTATGCTATCAGTGTTTACTCTCTTTCTTGCCGTCATCTCTATCTTATTATTATTATTATTTTCCTATCAATATGTATCCTATGTCTTGCCGTCATCTCTATATATTTCTCTTATTATCTTTATTCATTCTTGTGCTATCAGTGTTTACTCTCTTTCTTTCCGTCATCTCTATCTTTTTATTATTATCATTTTCCTATCTATATGTACCCTATGTCTTGCCGTCATCTCTATATCTTTCTCTTATTATCTTTATTCATTCTTATGCTATCAGTGTTTACTCTCTTTCTTTCCGTCATCTCTATCTTATTATTATTATCATTTTCCTATCTATATGTACCCTATGTCTTGCCGTCATCTCTATATCTTTCTCTTATTATCTTTATTCATTCTTATGCTATCAGTGTTTACTCTCTTTCTTTCCGTCATCTCTATCTCATTATTATTGTTATTTTCGTATCAATATGTATCCTGTCTTGCCGTCATCTTTATCTCTTTCTCTTATAATCTTTATTCACAGTAAAGTCCTTTCATTTCATATCACTATTTCTCTCTCATAATGTCTCTCACGTCCGTTCTCCATATTTTATTCATTGCATACTCCACTCGTCAATCATTTCTGATAATAAGCTCTCTCACAATAAAGTAAATGGAAAACAATGCAATATAGTTTATATTTTAAGATTGATTCATTCTTTCTTTGTATATCTATGGCTGTGATAAATGTACTTGAAATCAATTTTATTGAGGGGTAAAGAAGGTGAGAGAACAGATGCGGTGAACATTCATAATGAGACATTTCAATAAGATGCTGATTATGTCATGTATATCACATATAATATATTATGCCTATACCATTTTTACATGCTCATACCAGTGGGCAAAATCAATAACATTCTCTTATTTCTTATTGACTTATCATGGCACAACAAAGAAAAACATCCCCACGACGTCCCTTTTCATGCCCCGCTAAACCGGACATTGACAATAACCTGGGGTAATAGGGATTTCAATGGGCAGATTAGCCCATTGTCAAGGGTGGCTGAGCGGGGTACTTTCAAGTCTCTCCCTATTGAACTTCTTTTCTTCAACAACCTAAATACTAACCTTCTGAATTGTTAGAATACTTGAGCAAGGTATGTAAAGAAAGGTAAGAAGTCCACCTTTCTAATAGATTCGATTTGAAGATGTCTTATCATTGCTAAATAAGAAATTCTAGAGGGATAAAAAACTGCCGTAAATAAGAAAAATTAAACATTATATAATTATGATTATTATAAAAATGATAATTCAAAATATAACAAATGACGGTTCATCGAAAAGCACGTTTTCCGGTCTACAACTTTGCTGCACAATATTTTTCATCATGATCATCCAGTGAAGAGTTATAGCCTCTTGATTCAGCAGAGTCAATAAAGATTCCCTCGAAATGTGTGACCCTAAAAGAATGTGGCACAGGGGGGTTTTTTAAGTGGCGCATAAAGAGTTAAAGCTTAGTCTCTCAGGTCGAAAAATCGACTGATCATGCATGCAATCTTTTATCATTCATCCCGTTTTCTCTTTTCAATGCTGGCATTTCATCTTTAGTATTAGGGTCGGATCCAGGCTTTGCTTATAAGGATGAGGCGGTAATTTGAACATCGCGTAAGTTTGGTGTCCTTATAATGTAGGCCTAAACTTGAAACTTGAACTTGGATGGAATCTAGGATGGTTTTTTTAGGGAAGGTAGGAGGGGGGGGGGGGGGCAGTGGCGGATCCAGGGGGGAGGGTCAGGTAAAACACGTTAATTTTACCTTTATTTGGAAACGGGCCCCCTCCCCTGTTGCTCAAGGGGGAGGGGTGCGATTTTTAAATCTTCGAGGGCAAAAAAAAAAAAAATTGCTCTTACACTGCTGTACACACCCGCTTCGGTCTTGTTGACGTTAAATGACAACGATGCCTCCAAGCAGCAACATCTGTAACAATTAGAGGTCACGGATCCCGCTTCAGAGCGATACTGTGTACCAGCAAAGTGTACATCAGCTCCCTCTTCCCCAGAACTACCAAGGACTGGAACAACCTTCCAGTAGATCCAGGGGGAAGATGCACCCCTAATTGCCTCAATGGATTCAAAGTTTTTACTTGCACCCTGTATATATATGCACAGTGATCCTGGCCAACAGGCTCCTCACATGCACCCACAGAGGGAAATCTTAAGTCCTTGAAGCAGCACTTTCTTGGAAGAAGAAGAAGAAAGGTGGTCAGCTTGACCAATTCCATTGCCAATGTTCCAGATCAGGGGCGTAGACAACGGGGGGGGGGGGGGATGAGGGGGATGGCATGTACAATCATCCCCCCCCCCAGGTTTTGGGGAATAATAATAATTATGATGATGATAATAATAATCCTCATCATTATTGTAATTGTGTTTATTGTTATTAGCCGCATTCACACGGTGAAAGCCAATTCAGACGGTAAAAAAAAGAAAATCTTACAAGTATTTTGTGGTTATCTACTACTATCTTTACTATCCATACTATCCACACTATCCATACTACTATCTTTATAACAAGTATTATTCAAACAAACATATATAATTATGTATAATCATGAATTGTTCAACTTCATGCTCCCACTATAATGACTATTGTTACACTAATACTGATATCAGGACTGACTGGTATACATTAGTTTGTTGTTAAGCTTGCAGCAGCTACATCTTTTCTGTATTGTTAACTATTTATTTATTTTTGTTTTATTTAAGATGCACTTTGTTTTGTATTCATTTAAAGTATGTTGATTGATGCATGAAGACATAAGTTTGAAATGTTTAAAGATGTTTGTTTCATGTAAAGCGCAGTGTGAATTTACCCTGTCTTGAAATGCGAGATAAAAGGAACCTATTAGTATTAGCATTATTATTTGTATTCGTAATATTTTTAATTTGTATTATTATTATTATTATTTTTATTATTAAAAAAAAAAAAAAAAAAAAAAAAAACACCGGAGTGTTGGCTCAGTCAGTAAAGCGTCCGCCTCACAACCGGGAGGTCGTGGGTTCGAACCCCGGCCGCGTCATACCAAAAGACGTTAAAAGATGGGAGTTGTTGCTACCTTGTTTGGCGTTCAACATTAAGGGATAGAGCAACGTCGATCTGGCGCTGCTCAGTGGCTGCCGGGCTCACGATCAATTGGGCAAAAAGAATTTCCGTTTCGGTTTAATAAAATTTGGAGTGGACTATTAGGCTATTATCATCATTATCATTATCATATCATTATCATTATCATTATTATCATCATTATTATTATTATTATTATTATTATTATTATTATTATTATTATTATTACTATTATAAGACTGAGATCAAATAGAAGTAAATAATGCCCTAATTTGAAACGATGCAATGCCGTTATGGTTCCGATTTCTTCACAAACTTACAAAGCAGTATTGTTACTCCATGGATCATAGTGATACTGTTTATGTTTTTCGTATCTGTATGTTAATGAGCCGCCAGCCAATATCCATCTATGGATACTATGCCTGTTTCTTTGAGGTGAAAAAAAAACATAGTATGTACGTATTCATTATGCTTTATAATGAACAGACATATTGTTCAAAGTTTAATCGTTATTTGTTTGTTGTTTATGTGTTCTATTCACAAATGGCCAGAGAGGCTGTTTTCATTCATAACCACATACCCCTATCAAGACAACAAAGACTATACCTGCGTGTACACAGTTGACATTTGTTTTTTTTCTGAAGAGGTGTAACAGCAAAATTCACAGAGATAAATAAATACGTAGTGCGGTTCAATATGCAATACTATGTGTCAGTCCATTCACTGTTAGAAAAAAATTAAACAAGTTGTTTAAAATTTTAAACAATCCCAAGTTAACCGGTGAATCGCTCAACTGTTGTTTAAAAATTAAACAAATTGTTTAATTTTTTTACATTTTGAACACTTAGTTGTTTAAAAATTAGGAAACCTTTTAAACAACAGTTGTTTAGTAATAAAATTGCACAACTCGGTTGTTTAAAGCAAGTTGTTTAAATTTTAAACAATAATGTTTAAATTACTAAGCAACTGTTGTTTATTCAGTATTACTGCACAACTGGGTTGTTTAAAAGGAGTTGCTTAAATTTTAAACAGAACTGTTTAATGGTTATTATCTGGTTGTTTGAATTTGTGAATGACCTACTGGAACCACTCCTGCAATAATCACAACGATTTATACCCTGTTACATGCAGAGCTTGTTGCCAATTTACTTCAACATTTTGTTCATCATATTCATGGCAGTGACAGACAACATTTTTATTTGTCTCTATAACTTCACCTAAACCCCATCGGCGAAGCCGAGAAGAACCAAGTCGTCGCCTTGCCCTTGTTCCGCCATTTTCGTCTGCACTGCACTAGCACAGCACTGCATGCTTGCATGCATGTATTATGTACGTACTTTGTACGTGCATATCGCATGTGTGTGCGCAAATTGCAATCGCGTATCGAGAAAATATCAACGACGCCCCCGGGACTTTTTAAACAACTCTGTTTAATTAAATCTTTTTGTTTTTTAATAGATAGTTGTTTAAGCCAATCGAGCACTGATTTTTCGATTTTGAACAACGTTGTTTACTTTTTTAAACAACATTCTTTTAAACAGTGATATTTTAAACACCGTTCTAACAGTGTTCTGTATTCGTATGCCACGGTGTGTAGATCTTGTCGATGTATGTCTGTCCATTCAAGGCGTAGTATGTGTGTGTGTGTGTGTGTGAGTATGTGTGTTTGTGCGTGCACGCTTGTGTGTGTTATTTACCTCATTAAGTATGCATCAGATTGCACGATTTCACGGTTCAAAATTGCAAAAGCTCCCTACCGTGGGAGGTGGGACACCCCCTCCCACACCCTCCCCCCGCTCGGTCGCTTCGCTCCCTCGCTCGGGCGCTTCGCGCCCACACTAGCGTTGGCAGCCCGGTCACCCCCCCCCCCCCCAGGTGTACGAACCTGTCTACGCCACTGTTCCAGATTAATTCTTAGTGTCCTAAGAATGAACGGATGGGCGAACCTTTTCAGATACTCCCCACTACAAGACTATAGAACATTGCTACACTTACTGTCAGTGGCTCAAAGCAATGTTACTTGCATGCACAAGCTCACCTAGAAAATTGTTAAAAGTAGGCAAACAAAAATCACCAAAAGTCATCAAAAATGTTCCTGTTTGATCCTTGCACCATATAAAAACACTAGGTCAACAAATCAAAATCATGGCACTTCCAAATATACCTACACAACATAGGAATGAAGGAGAACAAATGAGAGTGCTTCTGACCAGTTCGACAGCACGTTCAAAACGACTGATAGTAAGATGTAAAATACCATTACACAAAGCTTTAGAATCTGTTCAATACTATTTTTATATGTTGCCATATTGATACCGGTTCTTTTTCTAATGAACAGGAAATTACTCTCCCTGCTTTTTATTTTCTATTCTTTGGTAACCCCAGGGCCCCGTCCTACAAAGAGTTTATATCAATCGCAACTTATATGCGATTGATATCAATCGCGACTATGTACATAAGAGATAGGAGACTGCAAACTTCCAATTGATTGGAGGACTGAGTTGCGAGTGGTTTGGATCAATCGCAACTCTTTGTAAGACGGGGCCCTGAACTGTTAAGTTCTAACTCACACCAATTATTTCTCTTATAATATACACTTTTGCTCATGTGTGCTTTTTTTTAATGGTAGTCACTCTTTAAAGGTAAAAACCAGTTTTGGAAACGCCCCCCTCTCAAAAAATGAAATTGAAGCTCTTATTACCAATCATGCGAACGAATATGTTTTGACTGATACGTGATCATACAAATTTTGCCGAGAAACCGCCTACTAATTGATATATTTGGTAAATTATTATATCTATTTGGACCTGATAGATATAACGCACGTGTCGCGCACGTGTGCGTAGTCCCATACAGGCGCGGATCCAGGATTTCTTAGGGGAGGGGGCCCAACTTTTTTTTTTTTTTTGCTCCCGAAAATTTTAAAATCGCGCCGGTGTCATAGGCGATTTGTTCCGTGCAGGCGATCGGTTCCTCCTGGATATGTACCCGCCGATTTGTTCCGGATTCGTAGATTCGTTCCGCTAGTCACAGGCGATCGGTTCCGGCCAGGCGATTCATTCCGTGGAACCAATCGGCGGGATATTTAGCCGCCGATCCGTTCCGAATCTCATCGGAGAGCGTGCGTGCTCACGTATTATTGAATACACGCCATGGTACACCCCTAAAGCAAAATGAACTATTCTGGTCGGCCTTTGCAACCAATCAAACTTCTCCAAATTAGCTACACCAACGATTGCCAATTTGAGAACTTTGTATAGAAATGCAGATTCCCGTTGTTCAAATATGTTGATAATTGCGGCCAATGATTGACCACAAACAGTAACTATAGACAGCGCCGTCGCGAAGCGACGGGGACTGGGTGGTCTAGCAAAAAGGGCAGTTGTTGCCATAGGCTTAGTTTGCCTGTAAAAGCAGATGTCGGGGTGTTTTCTAATCAGGCCTTCTAATTTGGTTTGAATGCTGCTTATTATGATATCGTGTTACGTCAACCACCTATTACCGGGCTTCATCACAGAATCTAATTATGCATGTGGGCTGCATGCATGATGTACATGTAGTTTAAATGAAAGAGATGCGGGGTGGGGTGGGGGGGGGGCGGGGTCAACACAAAAAGAAATGAGTGGTCGAGCTGATAATTAAGAAGGACCAATAAAAAAAAAATAAAAAAAAAGAAAAGAAGAGAAAGAAAATTCCTCAAGTAAAAGACGTGTCCGGCAGAATAAAAAAAAAAGAAATAAAAGAAAAACCCGACATATTTTGTTGAATTTTCAACCCTTGGTACTAGCCGACAAAAGTTAGTGTTAAACAGAGCCATAGCATAGTGTGTCTATACCCCCCCCCCCCCCATTCCGCTACATACAGTGGCAGATCTGTTGCGCCCCCTTGTTTGGAAACCACTAATTTCACGTACATTTTCACGTACATGTAGGCCTAATATCAGAAAACTATCGCCTGCCCCCCCCCCCCGTTTTTCAAATTTTCGGGCTGCGCCCGGCCCCTATTTTCGAATCCTGGATCCGCCGCTGTAGTGCGCACCCTTTCCTTACTTATTCCAAGTGCCATTTTAATATCAATTGTCACAGTTGCTACGTGCACCTTATACTTTGACAAAGTGGCCTTTGTACCTTTTATGCATTTCCCTTGTAAGCATGCCCTTTGAATCTGTGATGGGTGTCCCATCTGTAAGTTACACTTTTTTTTCTTTCCCTTTTTTTTTAAAAATTAGAATACTTTAGTCTCAGAAAGGCCTCATTCTCTGAAATTTCAGATAATTTTCTCATTGCCCATGTAACTGGCCTGCATGGAGTGGTTATCTTTATTCTCATGTGCTTTCGATGTAGAAACTGTGAAGCCAGTCAGTGTGGTGTAAGGAAATACTTGTGATTAACTGATCATCCATAAAAAATTAAAAAAAGAAACCATGAGCCTGCATGCATGTAACGCAGCAAAAAAGAAAAAAAAAAAAAAAAAAAAAGGGGGATATGGGACAGCGTAACAAGGGTTGCGTTAGTGGGGGGGGGGCAGGGGGGGAAATTTAAATTTTATTTCAAAGGGTCCCAAATGAGAGGTGGTTTTATAAGGGGGAAGGTACCTAAGAGGGACATGTGAAAGGGGAGATGTGAAGGAATTTAGGGAATCATATACACAGTCTACTCCCGTTATAACGAGCACATATACGAGATTCCCTTTTAAAGACGCGCGCGGGTAATTCCGTACGAGGTTATAAACCTTATTATTAAGTAATATTTCAAAAAAAATAATATTGGTTTTCATTCCAACAATAAATACAAAAGTATCAAGATAAAGCTAAAATTTATTTTTACCATGTTTATTCGACACAAGTAATAAAAATATACGCGATTATATAAGCAGAAACGTTCGGCCAATGTCGGATAAGAACGGCGGCTTTCGAACGTATCTGCGAACGAGTCGATCCAGTAGATTCGTTCCGCGGAACAAATCGGCGCGCCGATTTGTTCCGCGGAACCCGGAACAAATCGCCTACCACACCGGCCGAAAAATCGCTCAGTGGTGATGGGGGAGGGGGGGGGGGATGAGGTAGTGAGCACATTATTTTTTTTTGGCCCTCGGAAATTTTAAAATTTGCACTCCCTCCTTGAACGCCATGGGAGGGGGGGGGGGATCTCCCATAAAAGGTAAAAAATCACGTGTTTTGTACACGTTTTTATTCCCGGGGGGGGGGGGGGGGTCCGGGCCCCCTGGGCCCCCCTGGATCTGCCACTGTCCTCATCTGTAATTCCTTTCTTACAAGTATGACTAACATTGCGTATTTCTCTGATACCAACATTGCATCTGAATATCTCTTGCTTTAAATGTCTGATCCCATTGTCCCCCTATACCCTCTCTCTCTCTCTCTCTCTCTCCTAAAAACAGATTAAAACGCGTTTAAGTTGGTTGTCTCTTTATTAAGCATGAAAAAACAGCATGTCTGTGTACAAGTAAAATGTTCTTCACATATTAAAAACACTTTAAGTGGAACTTTGATGATTGTAGAAGTGCTGTTTAATTTTTCCCCCATAAGTTTCCAGCTGGAGTCTTATCACAATTTGTTTAATACACCTGTAAAAAGTATTAATTTCTCTTCAGTTTTAGGAAAGCATGTACATGTATATGTATTTTCTTCGACTTGTTGATAAAATATTTCTGACCTACCTAGCATCATACTCCTGTCATTTATAATATTGATGAATGTAAATAAACAGATCTGTTCAAAAAAAAAACATTTGTCAAAACATGAAATATAATTTCAATCAACTAGTAACGCTGACACATTATCCATTAAACATCGGAAGTCTGTACCTCCATCCACAGACTACAATAGAATAATTGAGTCAGAACTTCAAAAACATCATCATTATAACATAATGACAAGCAAATCCCCTTATTTGCATTACAAATAGCCACCATCACTATCCTCTGATAACATGCATCCGTCTTAAAGGTATTACAAAGTTTTTGTATGAGGTCATGAAATTGGTTCAAATGAACCATGCGATCCTAATCATCCTACAATATTCAGTGATCGTTGTCGCGGTTGAAATCGAGTCTAAAATAATGAAATTGTAAATGATAAACTCTTATCGTATTGTAGCTCCCTTTCAAGGTCAAGATATCAATTTAGCTATAAAACAATATTTCTTGACTAAAATCAACCGATTGGCTATTCCCGCTTGGAAATTATATATCACAACTGCCTATTCTGAGATTTTTCATGGTCGCAGCTACCATTGTATGGCCGTAGGCGCTATTTAAAAATTATCGACATTTCATGTTCAATTTTTGTCAAAAGCAGAAGTGTTTAAGGGGCTAAATTTTCAAGTGCTTATAATACATTCACAGGGGCGTCCAAATATTTCAAAATTGTAAGGAATCATTATCCAGCCAATTTTCAAAATTTCACAAAACTTTGTATAACCTTTAAAATACATCAAGGACAGTTTAGGAATATCGAATGATTCAATCAGAATTACCTCCTATAATAGAATTCCTATCACATAATACATGTATATAAATTGAAAGAGAATTAAAATGATTGAACCAAAATAGATTCGTAAAGGAGTCATATCCGATTTAGACTCCTATGAAAAATAGGCACGATCGAATAATTAATGAATTATACCAGTGTAAAGACACATGATTAAAAGCATAACTCATGTGATTGCTTCCAGATCAAAATTATAATATACGCAATGTTACTTTTACTGAACTATATGATTACATATCTAAATAGGAAAGTAACTTGTAAAACATTATTGTGCTATCATAGTCATTTTAAGACTAAACCTGCATTATGGTTTAAACCTACACAAAATGCTTACCCAAGATCAACATCATCCTGGCATGAAGCCGATTTACGAGGAACTGAAACCAACCAAGAAATGATAGAGATCCCCATCATTTTCCCTGGCCGCCCTCTGATTCTATAGTACTACAAGTACATTGTAACTGACGTTCAGCTGAAGCTCGATCGCTAAAAGCAGAGATCAATCATTCAATGTCAATTACTCACTATAGTCACTACTCTGTCTACACGTTTATCTATTGATACCATTAATACAATGAATTATGAATTCCACTAACTAATGAAGAAGATTTACTACATCTTTTTCTGCCAGGGACTAACTACCCCAACTAAACAAATTCGTAAAACTACCACCTGTCTAAAAGATCATAAAAAAAAGGAAACGCACCTTTATAACATCCAGGTCAAAATTTCCAATTTCTGACATATATATATATACATGTACGTCTGTATCGTCAATAGTACATCAATGAAAATACAATTGTTTATAAAGGTGTTTAACTCAAGAAATAGATGTTGAATTATGCATAGTACTTAGTAATGAGTTCCAGATAACACCTCTTTGAATAGAACTGGGCCCTGTTTTATCAAACTTGTTATCAATAACAACTACCGACTACTAAGGGCACACAAAAGTAAATTTTTAGTCAAATGTGTAGAAAATAAACATAACACATATACATCCATTGCGTCATTGGTTATTTAGTACATTAAAGGGACTATGTCCCATTTGCAGGCCAAAAAAATGAAAAAGTTAAATTTCAACTGCATTTGAAAGATAATACTAAATTAGAACTTCCCTAAAAAAGGTGGGGCTTGAAAATGTCTTCAAGTGGGAAAATAACGACTATTAGTTGTCAAATCGACTTTAGGGCTATAGAGCCCAAAAGTAATAGTCTTGATTTTCAGACAATTGTACCGAATGGTCATACGTTTTATGCTGCCCAAAGATTCAATCAGTTTAATCTTGGCCATCACAAGAAGTGGGTTATTGATGTAGAAAAAATACTCATGTACCCTTTACAACTCTTTTCATGTATGTTATTACCAAAGAAGAAAAAAAGCCAGTCAGTCACTCAATAGTGTCTGGCAGTGAAGTCTAGCAAATAAACGGTTTTCCTTTCATAATTTGAATATGAGGACACTGCTAACGTTTAAATTTTACAGATAGGCCATACATGACATATTCATAATTCCTGCAAAGTTCTGCAGCATTTGAGGTTGGCTGCAAAAGGTACATAGTACCTTTAATGAAAATACAATTGTTTATAAAGGTGTTTAAATGAAGAAATAGACACTGAATTCTGCAAAGTACTAGGTAATGAGTTTCATATAACACCTCCTTTAATATAGGTGGGCCCTGTTTCAGCAAACTTGTTATCAATAACAACTGCCACATATGTATGGTAAATCTGCTCACAGCAAATCAAATGCAAGGTTTTCAGTAGCTTATAATGATCGTAACATGTTATTGAAAACAAGTTTCATGAAACAGGGCCCTTGTGTTCAATTTCTTGATTTACAATCTACGATGACTACATTTCGAATGGATTGTATGCCAGCTTCTCAAACTAATTGTTATTGTTATGTCTCTTATCGTTTCATGTTGATCTCACTAACTTTCGCTGTCAATCTGTCCTCCTAAAGCATTTCCATTGTCATCTACTGCTGCAGAGAAATTCTTGTATTCATGTTGAGATCAGTGACTGATTTTATCTGCAGTGAAAGGCATAAGGGTTTACCTACACTTAAAGAGCAGTTTCTTCACTGACGCCATCAGTGAATGCTGTGGGCCATGCGTTACCTTCAAAACACTCTCTGCCTGAAAAACAAAATAATGAATTAGAAAATACAAACAAATATAAATAAAAGACACCTTTCGCTTCAAATTAAACTCCTCCTAAATCGAAAGCAGAAAAAGTCAGTACAGTTCAAGGAGACTTTAAAGAGACAGATATATAGAAACTCGAGCATGAACAAGTTGATCACAAATATAATAAACAAACAAATCTTGATACAAATGGATGGCATAAAGGGAAACATTAATTGGTTCGATGTGATGAAAAGAAATATTGATCTACATCATCATACATTCTCCAAACATGCCAACAAGGTCACTTTCCCTGTCTTTATGTTAAAGACCGTCTGTACTGGTTTGGCTAGGAGGGATTAGACCACCCAGGGTACTCACTGACAGGTGGCTATCTCATCAACTCAGCTCTCAATTAACATACAAAAAAGAGGATCATGGGGGACCAATGGTCACCGATTAGGCTTGTTTCCTATATATAGAGAGCTAGTACAGTGGGGCTTCAATGTAAGGATCAAAGTATATCAAAGTGAGATTGTGAACTTTTCACCTATTGTCCTGGGTAATTTATATCAAGGTTACAGACACACTTAAGAATCTGAACCTCAATGTCCAGTAAGAAACGAACTTTGAAGTTACGATGTAGGCCTACTGTGATTTTACTGTACTCGTGTACTGTGCCTTTTTTTCAGACAAAACTACCTGTGTAAAAGATTGTTCACGGAATCAGATGAATGGGTTGGACAAATGGGGTTCGGGTGCCTGAAATTATTCTGGGTTTAACTGTGTATCATATAGAGCACCAGCATGTACCCCTAACTCCCACCAAACATCCTAAAGATGATCCAATTCCTGTAATTACTTAATAGCAAACATAAGGAAATGCACAATTCTACGTCTTCTACTCCACTACTAAAATTCAAAAGTAGTCTAAACAGCTTAATGAAAAAAAAACCAAAGAAAATTTCATCAGTACAAAAACATCTCGCATTGTAGTCGTGGTTAAAAGACAGTCCCTTCAATTTATAGGAAGAATAGTTAGTTACCTCTGTGAGATACTTTCTGGCCTCCTGAAGTTTCCTCAGTTGATGCTGTACTTTACCCATCTTCAGGAGGTGAATCCCCAACTGTGGATGGTACGGTCCATAGTAAACTCTATAAAATCAATATAGGTATCATATACAAATACATAGTCACAAAAAGATATGGTTTTGCAAAATTTACAGCATATGTGAAAATGTACAGCAAGTTTATTTATATGTATATATATATATGGCAGTTCAATTAATGAAATGAGTACATTTTCTGCTCTGAGGGGAAGATATGCATAAAATATCACTCATTCTCAGTCTGGTGGGTGTTTTATATATATAAAGGATTTATTGAAATCAAATCAAATCAAATCAAATAACCAAGAACAAATTTAAGTTAAGTATACATAATGAAGTGGCAGTAACGAATACATAACTAAGTTGCATAAGTAAAAATATCAAATAAATATCAGCACTGAATATTGCAAAAAGGACATATGAATAATATTTTTTTTTAAAGTGTTCAGAAAAGTTACTAATGCACTATCGCTTCTCTAAATGAACAGATATTTAGTGGCTTATTCAGAAAAGGTTGGGCCACCCCCCCCCAGTTTTGCCGAAAGGGTGCGTTGAGAACGGAGTACCGTCTTAATGCACCCTTTCGGGATAAGCGGGGGGGGGGGGCTTTACATGAAAGGGTGCGTTGACTAGTCTTCCACATCAGTCGTTTAGTAAAAAATAGTTTTATTCAATTGTTTATTTGTTTCAATTTTGATTATTTCAATTTAAAACGACTTAAATTTCTATTCCTTAAATTCCATTCTAAACGACCGATGTGGAAGACTAGTCAACGCACCCTTTCTAGAAAAGCCCCCCGCTTATCACGAAAGGGTGCGTTAAGACGGTACTCTGTGCTCAACGAACCCTTTCGGCAAAACCGGGGGGGGGTTGGACGAATGGTCGCGTTCAATTTAACGCGACGCGACGCCACCCGACCTTTCGGAATAAGCCATATTTAGTCAGTTAGTCCGTCATGATTTCAAAGGATATTTTTTTGTTATCACACCAATTGCTCTTTATGTGAATGATCGACATGTTATCTCACCTGTATGGTTCTGTGATCAGTAGTCCAATCTCGGCAGCTTTCTCCCATGATTTTTTGTGAATGCATGCTTCAAATGCCGTACATCTGTGCTCTACCACGAGATGATGATGAGCTGGAAGACAGCTGGAAGAGTCCATCACCTTCAGGTTGGTCATGTATAGCTCTAACACTTTGGTGCAATGTAAAAATTACATCATTAAGGAATATAACTTATGAGAAATAACAAATAATTAGGATTGTTTTAACAAATTAAAAGCATGAATGCAAAGAAAAATGAGAAAGAGTGAGAGAATACAGAAGAGGGAGGGTGAATATGAATATGATAGTAATGGAAAGAGCAAAGTTACAAGAGAAAATGGAATTACTGAAATGAAGTCGGTGAGTTGAGAATATAGATGACTGAGCGAAAGAGAGAGAGGGGGGGGGGGGCAGACAGGCACACAAAAAACAGACATAGGCAAGTAGAAAGTAAGAAAGAAATAAGAGAGAGAAAAAGACAGAATTGAAGAGAGAAAATTAGAATTTACTAAGACAGATATTTGTAGCACGTTTACTGTGCAAATACCAAAGTTACCTATTAATTCAAGTGTTACAAAAGTAACTAAAATACCAAATGAATTGAAAAAAGTCAAAAAAGAAGGGGGAGCCATTTAATTCATTAATGGGATCACATATGGTAATTGTGCCTTCTAGATGTTCTCCTATTGGGGACGAAGGATACATTGTGTAGACTTTGCATCCTGCGTTTGCTTCTCGAATATTTCTAGACCTTGGAGCTTTTCAGCTAAACCATCATTCGGATCCAATGCCTGCAGTGAAAAGAAAATGTTTAATTGGAATGTACCAACAAAATAGCTTGACAATATGAACATTTTTATTTTGCATTGAAATGCAAAGTGCAAGGTGTGTGTAACAATTTCTATATGGACTTTGGAAATCACTTAATACCTAGTGCATCTAATAAGAATAGATCCATGCAGGTATCAACGGCCTTGGCTATTAAATGTACAATGAACATAGGGTACTTGAGAGTGATATTATTCAAACTGTGAGTAATAAAAGTAAGTACGGTCCCACAAGGTTCAATTCTAGGGCCACTCCTTTTTTCTATCTACATAAATAGTTTACCGAAATGTTTTCATGATGGCATTGTTGATTTGTATGCTGACGACATGACTCTAACAGTCAGTGGGAGTAATGTTACAGAAGTAGAACAAAAGCTAACCAAGGTATGGAAAATATATTTTCATGGGTAAAAACAAACCGTCTTGTTCTTAAAGGTACTATGTCCCATTTGCAGCCAACATCAAATTCTGTAGAACTTTGCAGGAATTATGAATATGTCATGTATGTCCTATCTGTGAAATTTAAACGTTAGCAGTGTCCTAATATTCAAATTATGCAACGAAACCCGTTTATTTTCTAGACTTCACTGTCAGACACTATTGAGTGACAGACTGACTTTTTTTTTCTTCGGTAATACAATACATTAAATGAGCTGTGAAGGGTACATGGGCATTTTTCTACATCAATCACCTACTTCTTGTAATGGCCAAAATTAAACTGATTGAATCTGTGCGCAGCATAAAACGTACAACCATTCGGTACAATGGTCTGAAAATCAGACAATTACTTACTGGCTCTATAGCTCTTAAGTCGATTCGACAACTAATAGTCGTTATTTTCAGATCATTGTACCGAATGGTTGTACGTTTTATGCTGCGCGTAGATTCAATCAGTTTAATTTTGGCCATTACAAGAAGTGGGTTATTGATGTAGACAAATGCTCATGTACCCTTTACAGCTCATTTATGTATGTTATTACCAAAGAAGAAAAAGGCCAGTCAGTCACTCAATAGTGTCTGACAGTGAAGTCTAGCAAGTTAACGTGTTTCCTTGCATAACTTGGATATTAGGGCACTGCCAACGTTTAAATTTCACAGATAGGACATACATGACATATTCATAATTCCTGCAAAGTTCTACAGAAATTGATGTTGGCTGCAAAAGGGACATAGTATCTTTAAAGTGAACATTTCATTGACATATTTCTTCTAAATGATCAAGGATAATTCTTGAATGACCAGTTATTTCATGAGGATACCAATTAATTTGTATTATACCTGTTTATATGCTGTTTATATTTAACATTTGACTAGTATTAAACAAAGAATGAAACTGTAAAAAAGTAAACACTCACAATGATTTCCTCGACGCATTTCACACATTGGCAGGTGAAGTAATGTAGCGGTTCTAGCAAAGCTTGTCTCTTTTTAGATGGGTAATTGATTTTATTGAAATATCTGATTGTACACTAAAAAGAAACAAAAGCAGGTTGTAAGGATCTTACATTTTAAGTACATGTAATTTCTATAAGTTAATTGTCATGTTTTTCAAAGTCATAGAGTTGCTAGATTCTTTTTCATATGACCAGACTTATCAACAATTTTTGTTAACACTGACCACTGTGATCTTCAAAAATTGTGACAAATATCTATTAAAGAGGAATAAGAATATATCATCTCTTCATAAAGTTGAAGTGTCCTTCATTGCGAAATCAAAAAACTAGTGTATTTTTGGATTCCCAATGTAAACTGAACCATGTGGGTGGGGTGATTCAAATCCTATAATAGCACCGGCAGACTAATCCTGAAAATTACATGGTGAAATGAGTTGGTGATAATCCTGACGGAATCCATATAAAGCAACAGTCGATTACATTTCTTTCAAAATATTTAGGGTATTTTCTCACTTGCATATCCAGAACATAAGTAATAAAATAAATGTGGTATTTGACAATAAAACATGTGGTCTTACCTCATCTCCTTTTTCGACATTTTTAATGGTCCTGAGTTGGAGTTTTCTCCCATCATACACCGCTGCACAGTTAGGATCACAGGAATGGTTCGCCATAGACGCTCTTAAAATCAGGAAAATCAGGAACAGTTAAAAGAGAGACAAAATAATGACACGTTAATTTACACAAACAAGAAAATAAATATATGGGATTGGGAAGAGAAAAGGTCCTAGTATATTATGCTAATGGAATCATAGTTATAACATATACGTACAACATACAATCAGTAAGTCAAACAACATTTGCATTATTACAGTTATAAATTTAATAAAAGATTTTACTTAAAAGTGTATAATTTACTATTGACATTTTTTTTTCCCCTTTGGAATTTGCAAATGGACACATCATTTTTTTTTTCTCTCGATAATTCCGTCAGCAACTTGTCATGTAAACAAATCCTTTCAGGAAGTTCTTCTGATTACTTGCCATACACCAATAAATAAATCAAAAGAGGCGCAACGGCTCAGTGGTAGAGCAGTGGTCTCGTAACCGGGAGGTCCCAGGTTCAAAACCAAGTCAATGTACTTGTGCCCATTGGTAAGGCATTAATCCTCATTACCAAGTCTCTTGGAGAGGACTTAAAGTTGTCGGTCCCCTGGTTGTTTACTTACAAGCATATATATTCTTTCTTAGAGTCAGTTAAAACAATTATCAATCATAGTTACGGAAATCACCTTAAGTATAATATTGGACTTGCAACTTCATTCAGATCATAATCCAATGCTGAGAAGGTGTTGCAGCGTATTGCCCCATTCATCTTAATCAGGCTGGTTAGCTCGATATCAGCTAAGACACCCTCATCAATGAAATGCTTCAAAAGGAGCTTAAACTTTTCCTTTGTCGAATTGCTGCTCAGCTTCTCATGATGGGATTCCAACTGATCTACGGTGGTTGGGAAACAATCCCCACCATCCTGAGTGCACGGAGCAGACTCTTCTTGCTTCCGGATGATTTGAGACAGAACCTGAGCTGATTCTCCAGGTACTTCGTCGGGACGTATTCTCTTCAGGGCTATGCATTCTTGCTCGTGACATCTTGTCCAGTCTTCTTCCTGCACAAGGTACAAATATAAAAATAAGAATGTCAGCTGTACCAAACGACAATGTCAGTGAGCCTAATATTAAAGACACCTTTGATGCCTTTAAATCATAATTATGTGTACAAATCACTTTATTTAACTGTTCATAGAAGTTTAGGCACATCAGGATCGATTGATTATTTCTGTTGATTATTTCTGCATAGTTTCTGCAATGATCGCTAATTTCAAACAACCAAAGTTCTGTCACTTTAATGGCCAACTATACCTAATATAACATAGCCCTGTACTCCATAAACTTTGTCATACAGCTTAGCAACTTAACAAAAACTTCTTGATACTTTCTCTGAGATGGACATATTTTACTGATATATTTCCAAAGGTAATACAAAGTGTTGGTATGGGGTCATGAATTTGGTTCAAATGATCGTGTTGGAAGCATATGCGATCCTACAATATTCTAAGATCGTTGTCGCGGTTGAAATTGAGTCTAAAGTGATGAAATTGTAAATAATAGACTCGTTATGCTGTATTGCTCCCTCCCCGTTAGGAAATCATGTATCAGAACTGCATATTCTGAGATTTTCATGGACGTAGCTACCATTGGATGACCGTATATAGGCGCTATTCGAAATTTACCAGGAGCACCGGTAAAAGTGTATATTCAATTTTTCTTAAAGCAGAAGGGTTTTAGGGGCTAAATTTTTTAGTACTTATAATACATCCACAGGGGCATCAAAATATATCAAAATTAAAAAAAAAAACGTTGTTACTTCAGAGTTATTTTAACTCACTGACTTTTTTAATTTTCTTTTTTCCATAAAATTAATTCAGGAATCATTCATTTCCAATATATATAGGCAATATGGGTTTATGTTGGAGGGAACAAAAGCAAAAGGTTTGTGCTTACCTTACAGAATGTACTGCAGTAGCTTACATAATTGCATCCGGTACACTTCTTAAGAGTTGAACTGAAAGTAAGATGAAAATTGGAGTTGACTTCATTCTTGAAATATTCAAAACAGTGTTAACCTACACGAATGTCATTAAAATATAACATAATGCAGTACAGTACTAGATCCAAACAAATACCTCAACCCTTACTGTACTGTACATAAGAAAATAAATATTTTGAAAATCGCATATTTGCATTTATATCTACATCAAAATAACTGTTTTGTGTTAGAAAAGAAGTTTCATATGAATGAGTTTCAATATTCAAAAAGTGGAATCTGACACGTTTTTTGTAAAATGCATAAAATTTGCATTTTGCATAATTAATTAGGCTATAACGGCAACAGTTTGCATATTAGGAAAAAACTAATAATCTTTCTTCTAATCTTGTTTGTTACGTAAATATCTACAAACATGCAAATTTTTTGTGTTCATCGGACATTCGACGGCCGAGATCATAGGGGGGGGCAGGAGCTCCCCCCCCCCCCCCAGAAGGTGAGGTGCTCAAAATAGCCCAGTACAGTAAGGGTTAAATGAAAATACAAGACCAGAAACTTTACTAAAAGTTACAAACTTTAAACAATTCATGTTGACCTCATTAGAGTTTTCGTGCTATTTAATAAGTAATGCTTAATTTTATTTCAAAATGTTGCATAATAATGATTAATCAATATTAGACTACTATCTTCTACTATATTACTGTTACAAAAAATGGATGTTCCCAAATTTAAAAAGGGTAAAGATGTCTGAATTGGGAGACCAGCCCAATTTGGGCTGGGGTTTGATTGTGTAGAATTAGAAAGTTTGGAGCTGCATGAGGATAGTTTTTTTTTTATTTAGGCCCTTTAAAATAAAAAAAAAACATGTTTAGCGTCCTGCCTTTTTGAGAAATAGGAAGGAGGAGGCCCTTTTTTCTTATTATTTTTCCCTTCAAAATGGCCGCTCGGTACATTTTCGCCGACTCATGTTGACCTCATTAGAGTTTTCGTGCTATTTAATAAGTAATGCTTAATTTTATTTCAAAATGTTGCATAATAATGATTAATCAATATTAGACTACTATCTTCTACTATATTACTGTTACAAAAAATGGATGTTCCCAAATTTAAAAAGGGTAAAGATGTCTGAATTGGGAGACCAGCCCAATTTGGGCTGGGGTTTGATTGTGTAGAATTAGAAAGTTTGGAGCTGCATGAGGATAGTTTTTTTTTTATTTAGGCCCTTTAAAATAAAAAAAAACATGTTTAGCGTCCTGCCTTTTTGAGAAATAGGAAGGAGGAGGCCCTTTTTTCTTATTATTTTTCCCTTCAAAATGGCCGCTCGGTACATTTTCGCCGACTGGCTGAACAGCCAGTCGGGCCATCTTTAAGATGGCTGCCAGCATTTGAATTTATTTTTTTCTTTTATTCAGGAAAGACCATTTTAGCAGTATATTTTATGTTGTTTTTTGTATCATTAAAAAAAAAGCAAAAAAGCAGGCGGCCCCTAAAAAGGAAGCGGGCGGGGACGCTAAACATGATTTTTGTTTTAATGGCCTCAATGAATATTATCATAATATCATATTATCATTCAAGTAAAATGAATTGTATTCTACACTCAAAGGAACCTAACTCAGTAAATGTCCAAGAAAAAGAAAGCACATGAATTTCAATATGTAGGACCCCTAATAAAGTATACAAATATACACTGTCTTGAGAGGTTCTGGTTAAAACTATGCGCAAGAGGTGACTCCAAAAGTACTATTTGCTGAGGGGCGCAGCCCCGAAGCAAATGGTACATTTGTACCTCGAATAGAAGGCATGGTATATTGTTTTTTATATCCTGCATCAAAAATTTGTTGGCTTCTGATTGGTTGAGAGCTCGTCACATGACCAAAAATATTTGAGCTATTTTTAGAAAGTACTATATGAGAGTACTATTTTGGTTTACTATTTGGGAGTTGAAAAAAAAATGTGAATTTTTTTTTTAATTGATTCAATTTTTTTTTTCAAATCTTAATTTAATGAAAACAAAATATTTTAAATCTTTTTAGATAAAAATTGACATTTTTTTGTTCTAAATTTTTTTTTCCTAAAAATGTTTTTTTTTTTTTTTTTTTTTTTTTAAATAAATTTTTGATGCAGGATATAAAACAAATATACCATGCCTTCTATTCGAGGTACTGGTTAAACTATGGGCCTCGGTGACTCCAAAAGTACCATTTGCTTCGGGGCTGCGCCCCTCAGCAAATAGTACTATTGGAGTCACCTCTTGCGCATAGTTTTAACCAGAACCTCTCAAGGCAGTGTATATTTGTATAATATCCTGCATCAAAAAATAATTTTTATTTAAAAAAATAAAATAAAAAAAACAACATAGACCTTATTGGGGAAGAATTTTTTTGTTAGAACACAACAAATGTCAATTTTTATCTAAAAAGATTTAAAATATTTTGTTTTCATTAAATTAAGATTTGAACAAAAAGAAAATTCAATTTAAAAACAAAAATACCATTTTTTTCTTTAACTCCCAAATAGTACTCTCATATAGTACTTTCTAAAAATAGTTCAAATATTTCTGTGACGAGCTCTCAACCAATCAAAAGCCAACAAATTTTTGATGCAGGATATAATATAGACTAAGCCATAAAGCCATAAGGCCCTATCACTTTTTACTTGTTGATATCAGTATCACATTTTAACAAAAAAATAAGAATCAATACCATTTTTCGAGGCAAAAAGCACAGAAGTCCACCCTTTTGTAATAAGACACACTATATGCATATGGCAATTCTTCAAGGATACGTCGTCCAGGCGCAAGTCTTGCAGTGGCGACCAACTTCCGCCCACAAGTATCTGATTCTTTAACACACACAGGTTCCATAAGCACAGCACGCAACTTCAGCTCCGGCTCCATCATTAAGTAGTGTAAACTTAAGAAATTGCTCCTCTCAGCTCAAACAGCCAACGGGGCTATCGCTTTCAATTTAGAGGCGAATGATAATGTTTCATTCACCTATGCAGTTATATGTCTGAGCAGGGCTCGTGAAACTCACACATCCCTGGTCTGAGTATGTATTTTTTTATCGAGTGGGAATTCCCACTGACATTCATTACAGGAAGTAGTGACCTGTTAATATACCTTATCCGTATATGACGTCACGCGCTCGTAGATACAAAAGGGCGTCCTCCCTCAGAGGACAAGCGGTACGTTACCATCGAAATCCAAGTAAGTTCGTTGTACCATACCTCGCTGGTAACGTACAAGGAACTTACTTGGATTTCGATGGTAACGTACGGTAGCATATATTGGCACCAAGATTAGTGGCGATATGAATATTCATTATTCCCTACATAACAGACGTGCGGCGTGCGTACTCTGTCATATGCACATGTACTAGTACACGAGTACGTTCGTAAGCATTAGTACATGTACTGTCAAGGCATGACATTATTTTTCCCGTATTTGTTACGCGGCAGAATAATTACCCTTTTTACCTGAGCTGAGACTATCAGCACTTTCGCTACATGAAATTGTACATATGTATATATATATATAAATAATTCATAAAATAGTGTGTGGCAAAAATAGTCAACTGTGACTGATTGCTAAACAAAAACAAATCAAGAAGAAGAAGAACAGCGCAAAACAAGACCGTACGAAGGTACATCAACCATGTCGGTTGATACTAGTTTTTCCTTCATTTATATGCAAAAACTGAAGGTATGTTTAATTCCGTGCTATTATTCTTATGAGTGTATGTTATGCTAGGATTGTAAGTGTATCTTTAATGTTTTTGAGGTTTGTAGGACAAATTTGGGCCTCTTTTGAAGTGTGGATAGTGGTAAAAGTCCGTATTGGTTTTGACTGTGCTTAAGGTACTTGTGAAAGTGATTGATAATTTGTAAAATAATTCTTGGTTATATACTTCAAGGAAGTGTAATTAGAGTTGCTAAAATGTCTCATGATAGTTTATAAGTTATCTGGAGACGTTCATTATTGTTTTGGTGTCATATTTCATAAATTCGGGATGACACGTGAGACCTATTTTTCTTACGCTATTTTAGGATACTTCAGTGAATTGTAGTACCTATACGTACAGATTATATAGCGGAGGGATATTTTTAGACGCCAGGTTAAGTGATTCGCCTTACGGTTAGTCTTGTTTATGTCGCCCTAGGTAATATCGCGTTATTCGTTTTAATACTTGAAAAGGGGTTTTTTTGTAATGTGATTATAGTATGCTGAATGGATTCTTTTATGTAATTCAGAAACGAGACAAAACAACACATTTTTATTTTGCTTAAAGAAGACACTTTTTATTGGAGTAAAGAAGTGAAATAAATAGTTATTTGTTAAGAGTTCGAATGTGGATCTTTACTTCTAGTTGCTTTACACTATAGTCTTAAACTTAAATACACCCTTGTAGGTCATGTATTTACTCTAGTTTGCTTACAAAGAATGTAATCTAAGGAAAAAGGAACAATTTGGGTATTTTGAATCAATAGTCATTCTTTGTTTATTTTTGTTTCTTTACAGGATTCACACGATTGTTGAATGTGCTTTACAGCGCCACAACTATTAAAGGGAAGCTATTCAAGTCACGCCTCCTGTGTGGTTATTATAACAACGTGGAAGTTTAGACACGGTCTTATAACATTCTTCAACAATCAGGCTGTATAACTATCAACTGAAGATGACTGACATGAAGACTCTAAAGCTGGCGAGGAGAAATCTGAAGGGACAATTGACGAGGACATTAACGTCCATTGTCAATCTCTCCGATGAATCTGCAGACCTAAAGCAGTACATCAGCAAGGCTGAAGAACAGTTTGTAAAGGTGGAAGGGAAGCATGCAGAGCTTGTACAGTTCATAGAGAATGACGAGGAATTTGAGGCTGAGGAAGACTGGATGACCAACTGCGAGACAGACTTTGTTCAGAAGTTAACTGCTGGTAGGAGAGTTCTAGCTCAGCAAGCAGTTGTCGCCACCACCAGTACAGCAGACATCCGAGCAACAGCAGAACGTGACACTCCCAAGCTCTCCTCTCCGCACCTCCTTTCAGAATCAATCTGCAGGTGCCTGTGCCCCTAGGATGGCGAGACTGAAGCTACCATCATTAATGGTGACATCAAAGATTACCGGAGATGCAAGGAAATGTTCCAACACTGCACAAGGGAATCGTCAGAAATTGAATGTTTTTTCCAGTTAGCGGAGTCAATGGTGTCTCAAAGGAAGAGAAACTTGGTCAAAAGCTGTTCAAGCGTAGCAAGGGCATGGGAGATGCTGGATGAACGTTTTGATGACAAGGACCGAGTGGTGGACAGTTTGCCACAAGATTTGGATGGTCTCAAGCCATACGAGTATAAAGGAAAGGTGAATCTTCCAGCAATGGCGCGATTCATCCAGGTACTTCAGAACTTTGAATGCCAGGCGGAAACCATCGGCCTGGCTGGGGAGCTCAATAGCAGAATCATGCTTACCCAAATAAAACAGAAACTCCCAGAAGATCACAGAATGGACTACTACAAAAGTGTTCGGGATGAGAATGCTGACGACTCCATTTCAGGTTTAAGCAAGTGGTTGTTTCGGCAACAAATTCTCATGGAGAAGTCCAAAGCCACCATCGCAGATAGTATGGAACCAAAAAGAGTTTCTAAGTCCTTGACTGCAGCCGTGTCTTGGGACTCCAGAGAGGCTCCTTCATATGTTCGTGATATCCCAAAATGTGCTCTACATCCTAAGAACTCCTCTCATTACCTCAAGATCTGCAACAAGTTCAAAGCCCTAACACTCAAGGAGAAGTATGAAGTCATGAAAGCAAATTGTGTATGTCTCCGTTGTGGTCATAGCAACTGTATTGCAGGGAAACCCCCTCATGACCGCAGCAAGTGCCAGTTCAGGGCACCATGCCGAGTCCAGACATGTGGTAGTGACGAGCACTTTCCTACCATCTGTCCCAAAGCCCATGGTGATGCCAGAGATAAGGATCAGAGAAGTGGCTATGCTAACTAGGCAGACTCTGTGCGACCCGCTCAGTCTAACAGCTCCATACAGACTTCTACAATCAACCATGTAGGGAAACTGCATGCTACCTTACCTACCGTGATGGGATATCTACGATGTGGCAGCAAACGACATCTAGTACGCATTATGTTGGATGGAGGCAGTCAGGCCACACTCGTGAGAACAGGAATCTTTCCCAGAATGGAGGGTGATCTTTTCCAGGATCATGACCTTAGCCTTGTTGGCGGCAGTAATATCAAGCGGAAGCTGAGAGTCCTTGATTGTGAGATTGAGGATTTACAAAGGAGTTGGTCTTATCCGTTGACAGCTACTGAGATAGATAAGCCATGCGGGAATACACCTGTTATTTTCCCTGAGCATCTACAGTCCTATGACCACTTGACAGGTGTAGAGATAGATGTGGCTCCATCACCAGTCATTGACCTGCTGCTTGGAGTGGACAATACTCACTTTATGGTATGGGAACAGTACATCAGGGGAAGCAGACCAGATGAGCCAGTTGCGGTTAAATGTCCTCTAGGTTGGTTTGTTCAAGGAGGCCCAGCAGCTAATGCAGCACCACTCCTCAACTACGTCAGTGTAGCTGCTTCAGGATCCCTGGAGGAGTTGATTGAACTCGAGACAGCTGGTTTGGAGCCCAGGAAATGTAAATGCTTCTCTGATGACGAGAAAGGAACTGAATCCATGCAGAAGAGTGTTACTCAACTACCAGATGGCTCTTATGAGGTTCGCTTACCCTGGAAGCGATCTCCGGAAGAATTACCAGACAACTATGACTACGCAGTTAAAAGGCAGAAGAGCCTGGAGAACCAGTTCCGAGACCGGCCTAATGAGTGGGAAGTCTATTGCCGGCAAATGAGAGACCAATTGGAAAGGGGTGTCTCCCGGCAGGTTTCACAGGACGAGTTGCAACAAGACAGGGATGTAGGCAGAAGGATGTGGTTTCTTCCACACTTTGGGGTTGTTAAAGACTCAAAAACAACTCCAGTCCGGGTAGTTTACGATGGTAAGGCGAAGTTCCAAGGGCGTTCACTGTCTCATCAAAGGAGAGAATGTTAACTCGAATCTTCTCGAGGTGGCCCTCCGGTTCCGTAAAAATGAAGTGGGCATGATCGCAGACATATCCAAGATGTTCCAGGCTATTAAGATTTCACCAGAGGATGCTCGGTTCCACAGGTTCGTTTTCAGAGAGAATCCAAACCATCCCATACAAGTCTTTGAGCTTACAACAGTCACTTTCGGGGATAAACCCCCTCCAACCGCAGCAATCATCACCCTCAGACATGTGGCTCGTGAGCATGCACCAGATGATGACAAGATACAGAAAGTAATCATCGAGCAATTCTATATGGACGACCTGAACGAGTCAGTTAGTAATGCTGAGGAAGCTCTGGAGTTGAAGTCCAAGCTGACAGAGACATTGAAGAAAGGAAACTTCAACTTAAGGAAGTGGCAGTCTAATGTCAAGAAGGTCTGTGATGAGACAGAAAACACAGACACTGCTACTGTCCTAGGTACCAGCTGGGATCTATCTAAGGACACACTGAGAGTGAAGAAGGTCAAACCCTCCGAGGATACTACCCTCACCAAGCGGAAGATTCTTGCTCAAACGGCATCCTATTACGATGTTTTTGGAATGCTTTCCGGACTGTTGGTACACCCCAAGATTCTTCTTCAAAGGTTGTGGCAGCTGGACCTTGACTGGGACTCCCCTCTTGACCAAGGCAGTGAGCTCTATTCCATGATGAGTAAGATCAACAGAGACCTTAATGAGATGGACGGCATTGAGATCCCAAGATGTCTGATACCAGAGCCTTATAGGGGAACGAGACCCCTACCCATAGTGTCCATGCATGGTGTCAGTGATGCTTCAGAGGACGCCATGGGTTTTGCAGTGTGGCTGAGATGGTCACATGCTGACAGCCAAGAAGCTCATCTATCCTTCGTCTGTGCCAGATCTAGGGTGACACCTCTGAAACAGACAAGCATGCCTCGGAAGGAGCTACAAGCTCTTCTCCTTCTATCCAGACTGATGATCACCATCAGAGATGCTCTACGCTTCAGCATAGTCGGATGGAAGATGTGGACAGACAGCATGACAGCGATTAGTTGGCTTAGAGGGCAGTCTAAGACCTTCCGATCTTACGTCGCACATAGAGTCGGTGAGATCACATCTGAATTTGACCCCTACAGTGATATCGCCTACGTTCCCTCGGATCAAAATGCTGTTGATCTCAATTCCAGAGGAGGCGTTGTTACAGACATGCAGGAGGTCATCAAGGGCCCAAAGTACTTGAGACTACCTCCTCATTCTTGGCGGACACCAGAAAATGTTCCTGTCAAACCGGGAGATCCTGAACAGAAGAAGTTTCACTCCCGAAACACCAAGATCCTCTCAGTAACTGTGAATGCTGTGTCCAAGAACTCCCCGATTGTTGATGCTACCAAGTTCTCCAGCTGGTCAAAGCTACAGATGGTCACGGCGAGGGTGTTATCCCTCAAGGAGCTTCCCCGGAATCAATGGCTGAAGCAATTCCTCCGGCAGATCTCTGAATGGCCATCCCAAAGAATGATCAAAGAGGCAGAACTGTATTGGGTCAGACAAGCTCAGAAGGAGATAAACTTCCAAGATTCCAATATACAGAAGCTGGACCCATTCTTCGATGAGGACAGTGAAGTGTACCGTGTTGGTGGACGTCTAGGTAGAGCACCGCTGTCGTATGACATTCGCCATCCATATCTTCTTCCGAAGAAGAGTCATATCAGCTTCCTCCTGGTATGCGATAGACATCTACATGCCCTTCATGGTGGTCATTTGCGGACAGCAAATGAGGTTCGGAAGAAGTACTGGATAGTGGGGGACATGAACATTGCACGACGTGTTGTACGCTGTTGCATCACTTGCAGACGGCATAGAGGCAAACCGACGCACCAGAGGATGGCTGATTTACCAGAGTTTCGGGTCAGCCCATGCTCGCCACCCTTCAAGACTAACTTGGTGGACTACCTAGGCCCAGTAATGGTGAAGCTGAATCGTAATACCACGACCAAGGGATATGGTGCCTTATTCACATGTGCGGTTACCAGGGCTGTCCACCTGACAGTAGTCCAAGACCTATCAACTCAGGCATTCCTTCAAGCCTTAGAAAGGTTTGTCAGTATTAGAGGAGCACCAGCCATGATGGTTAGTGACAATGCTACTTGTTTCCGAGGGGCTGACAACACGATCAATGAGCTGAACCTTAAGCTGAACCAAACGCAGGTACGGGAGCACTGTCAACGTTATAAGGTTGAGTGGAAGTTCGGACCACCGGGAGGACCCCATCACCAAGGGGCAGTAGAGCGCATGGTCCAAGAAGTAAAGAAAGCTATGAGGCACCTTGTGAAGGCTGACCGTCTTACCTTCGTGGAATGGGAGACTGTTTTCTGCAAGATTTCAGGGCTCATTAACAGCCGTCCCCTGACTGCGATGTCATCGTCGCCTCTCGATCATCCACCGCTGACTCCCAATCACTTTCTCACTGGGAGAGGAGATCTGAACTGCCCTGATATTCCTTGTGAGGACTACAGAGGAGATCTACGGAAACGCCGTGAACTGTGTAATACAATGGTGGAGGGTTTTTGGCGTAGATGGATGGAGTACACCCACAAGTTGGCACCACGTCAGAAGTGGCAACGATCTTCAGACAACGTGGAAGAGAACGATATCGTCCTCATCATCGGTGATGACAGAAAACGCGGGTCGTGGAAGACGGCCGAGGTAGTCAGGACTCAGCCTGGACAGGATGGCCTTGTTAGAGTCGTCGAAGTGAAATACGCAGATGGGACGCGTGCCACCAGGCCGATTACAAAACTTGTATCCCTGATGAAGCGAGATGAACGTTCAGACTTTTAAGGGTTCAAGAACTGTTGATTACTGGACGTTTGAACAGCTTGAAGAAAAATTCAGGCATTTAAATAGGTTCAAGAACTGTTGATTACTGGACATTAATTTGAACAGCTTGAAAAAACATTGCTATTAATGGGCAATTTATAGAGGATAGTGATTTCGTTGTATTTCTCTTTGATCTTATAAGTGTTCCATTTAGTCTTAAATCATGTTAGATTGTGTTTTTGTGACATTCCGTCACGCTTAGGGGGTCGGGATGTCAAGGCATGACATTATTTTTTCCCGTATTTGTTACGCGGCAGAATAATTACCCTTTTTACCTGAGCTGAGACTATCAGCACTTTCGCTACAGCGCAAAACAAGACCATACGAAGGTACATCAACCATGTCGGTTGATCCTAGTTTTTCCTTCATTTATATGCAAAAACTGAAGTTATTTTTAATTCCGTGCTATTATTCTTATGAGTGTATGTTATGCTAGGATTGTACGTGTATCTTTAATGTTTTTGAGGTTTGTAGGACAAATTTGGGCCTCTTTTGAAGTGTGGATAGTGGTAAAAGTCCGTATTGGTTTTGACTGTGCTTACGGTAGGCCTACTTGTGAAAGTGATTGATAATTTGTAAAATAATTCTTGGTTATATATACTTCAAGGAAGTGTAAGAGTTGCTGAAATGTCTCATGATAGTTTATAAGTTATCTGGAGACGTTCATTATTGTTTTGGTGTCATATTTCATAAATTCGAGATGAACACGTGAGACCTATTTTTCTTACGCTATTTTAGGACTTCAGTGAATTGTAGTACCTATACGTACAGATTATATAGCGGAGGGATATTTTTAGACGCCAGGTTTAGTGATTCGCCTTACGTTTAGTCTTGTTTATGTCGCCCTAGGTAATATCGCGTTATTCGTTTTAATACTTGAAAAGGGTTTTTTTTGTAATGTGATTATAGTATGCTGAATGGATTCTTTTATGTAATTCAGAAATGAGACAAAACAACACATTTTTGTTTTGCTTAAAGAAGACACTTTTTATTGGAGTAAAGAAGTGAAATGAATAGTTATTTGTTAAGAGTTCGAATGTGGATCTTTACTTCTAGTTGCTTTGCACTATAGTCTTAAACTTAAATACACCCTTGTAGGTCATGTATTTACTCTAGTTTGCTTACAAAGAATGTAATCTAAGGAAAAAGGAACAATTTGGGTATTTTGAATCAATAGTCATTCTTTGTTTATTTTTGTTTCTTTACAGGATTCACACGATTGTTGAATGTGCTTTACAGCGCCACAACTATTAAAGGGAAGCTATTCAAGTCACGCCTCCTGTGTGGTTATTATAACAACGTGGAAGTTTAGACACGGTCTTATAACATGTACATTGCTCCGGAATGAAGAGAATCATTATAAAGGACGAATTACTCCGTGAAGCCAAGTACAAGCAGGGAATTGAAAATAGCAAACGTTCCTCGGAGCGGCTATACACTGTAATGAAATGATGTAAATGTAATGAAAGTTTATTTAGGAAAATGGACATATAGTACTGTTTAGTTGTTCCATAACATCACTCAGTTTGATTTGATTCGAGATATAGCTCATTAATAAAACAGTATAAAGGCTGTATGAGTCTCGAACGAACCATCGCCACTAATCTTGGTGCCAACACCGTTAAACCATGCTCCAAATTTAGTAATACCTTTTGCTTGCCCTATAAGATCCGGGGTTGGAATATTTAGGAGAACGGAAGATTGATATTGTTAAGTTGCTCCATAAAATCACTCAGTTTGATTTAATTCGAGATATATCTCATAAATAAAACAGTATAAAGGCTGTATGAGTCTCGAACGAACCATCGCCACTTATCTTGGTGCCAACACCGTTAAACCATGCTCCAAAGTGAGTAATACATTTTGTATGCCCATAAGACCCGGGGTTGGATTATTTAGGAGAACGGACGATTGATATTGTAAAGTTGTTCCATAACATCATCACTCAGTTTGATTTAATTCGAGATATATCTCATTAATAAAACAATATAAAGGCTATACCTTTTGATACCTTATTTTGTGACACTGACAGGACACTAATTGGCGTAGGGTAGAACGGGTGGAATATTTAGGAGAACGGAAGATTGATATTGTAAAGTTGTTCCATAACATCACTCATTTTGATTTGATTCGAGATATAGCTCATTAATAAAACAGTATAAAGGCTGTATGAGTCTCAAACGAACCATCGCCACTAATCTTTGTGCCAACACCGTTAAACCATGCTCCAAATTTAGTAATACATTTTGTGTGTCTACAAAGACTCGGGGTTTGAATATTTAGGAGAACGGAAGATTGATATTGTAAAGTTGTTCCATAACATCACTCAGTTTGATTTAATTCGAGATATATCTCATTAATAAAACACTATATAGACTGTATGAGTCTCGAACGAACCATCGCCACTAATCTTGGTGCCAACACCGTTAAACCATGCTCCAAATTTAGTAATACATTTTGTATGCCCATAAGACCCGGGGTTGGATTATTTAGGAGAACGGAAGATTGATATTGTAAAGTTGTTCCATAACATCACTCAGTTTGATTTAATTCGAGATTTATCTCATTAATAAAACAGTATAAAGGCTGTATGAGTCTCGAACGAACCATCGCCACTAATCTTGGTGCCAACACCGTTAAACCATGCTCCAAATTTAGTAATACATTTTGCTTTCCCTATAAGATCCGGGGTTGGAATATTTAGGGGAACGGAAGATTGATATTGTAAAGTTGTTCCATAACATCACTCAGTTTGATTTAATTCGAGATTTATCTCATAAATAAAACAGTATAAAGGCTGTATGAGTCTCGAACGAACCATCGCCACTAATCTTGGTGCCAACACCGTTAAACCATGCTCCAAATTTAGTAATACATTTTGCTTTCCCTATAAGATCCGGGGTTGGAATATTTAGGAGAACGGAAGATTGATATTGTAAAGTTGTTCCATAACATCATTACTCAGTTTGATTTAATTCGAGATATATCTTATCAGTAAAACAGTATAAGGGCTGTATGAGTCTCGAACGAACCATCGCCACTAATCTTGGTGCCAACACCGTTAAACCATGCTCCAAATTTAGTAATACATTTTGTGTGTCTACAAAGACTCGGGGTTGGAATATTTAGGAGAACGGAAGATTGATATTGTAAAGTTGCTCCATAACATCACTCAGTTTGATTTAATTCGAGATATATCTCATTAATAAAACAATATAAAGACTGTATGAGTCTCGAACGAACCATCGCCACTAATCTTGGTGCCAACACCGTTAAACCATGCTCCAAATTTAGTAATACATTTTGTGTGTCTACAAAGACTCGGGGTTGGAATATTTAGGAGAACGGAAGATTGATATTATAAAGTTGCTCCATAACATCACTCATTTTGATTTAATTCGAGATATATCTCATTAATAAAACAGTACAAAGGCTGTATGAGTCTCAAACGAACCATCGCCACTAATTTTGGTGCCAACACCGTTAAACCATGCTCCAAATTTAGTAATACATTTTGTGTGTCTACAAAGACTCGGGGTTGGAATATTTAGGGGAACGGAAGATTGATATTGTAAAGTTGTTCCATAACATCACTCAGTTTGATTTAATTCGAGATATATCTCATTAATAAAACAATATAAAGACTGTATGAGTCTCGAACGAACCATCGCCACTAATCTTGGTGCCAACACCGTTAAACCATGCTCCAAATTTAGTAATACATTGTGTATGCCCATAAGACCCGGGGTTGGATTATTTAGGAGAACGGAAGATTGATATTGTAAAGTTGTTCCATATCATCACTCAGTTTGATTTGTTTCGAGATATAGCTCATTAATAAAACAATATAAAGGCTATACCTCTTGATACCTTATTTTGTGACACTGACAGGACACTAATTGGCGTAGGGTAGAACGGGCGCAGCCCCTAGAAGCTCAGGGGTTTGAGGCATTTAATTATTGTCAGATGAGCATATAGGGGCCTGCCTTAAGGTCCTAGGTGGAGTCCAGTGGGTAGAGCCGCCGGAAGCTCAGGGGTTTTAGGTATTTAATCACGGTTTAGATGAGCATATTTTGATACCTCATTATTTTGTGGCATTGGTAGGTCACTATATTTTCTTTCTCCCTTTCTTTCCATACCTCTTTTATATACTCTTTCAAAAAAAACAAAAAAAAAGCATGAGGGGGGGGGGGGGGGTCTTGATAACACCGTTCCACGGCCCCCTCCTTGTTGGCCGTAAGACAAGCATATTTCTTGCCTGACTGTAAAATTTGGGAATTTGTCATTTTCCAACAAACGCGTAAAAAAGTATAACTTACTAAAAAGCGAGGAAATATCCCGGAAAATTATTTCATTTTAGCAATATTCACTGGTATCAAAGTTGCCCCCCCCCCCCATCAGTACGCCCCGTTCATCAGTGAGTGGCATATCTGGTGCTTGGTCTCGTGGGGGGGGGGGGAGGGGCGCAAATTCATATCCCTTCACTCCCGCCGGAAGAACATTAAGAGATTTTAAAGTCCATACAGAGTATTATAATGGTTAACGTTTCTAAATTTCGAAAGAAAATGGATGTTTACACCAATGGTGTCGAGGGGCTCTTTCTTCGTGTTTTGTTGGGTAATGAATAAGGTTAATTGTTGTGAGTGTCATCATGGTCATGTACGCTAATTTTCTCGAAACCTGCCTTAAAGACTGAGTTTTGTGAATCGTTATCAACATACGTCGGCTCTTGCAGGGGCTGTAAGAGTTCATTATTCCTCCGCGATCATATCAAATAGTTATGTACCTGAGATGGCCAGAAACTGTAAATCAATAATCCTTTTCAATACAATCAATAATCATTTTCAATACAATCAATAATCATTTTCAATACAATTAATAATCATTTTCAATACAATCAATAATCATTTTCAATACAATCAATAATCATTTTCAATACAATCAATAATCATTTTCAATACAATCAATAACCATTTTTTTTTATTGGATCAGCCTAAATATTTTATGTGTGAAAACAAGTCATTGTCGCACGTGATATGATAAAGATGTCGGGCTCCGTATCAAGTTTCAAAAATTAGACTTTATTGACCTGTAATAATTATGATTACAAGTTGTGTTTTATACTCTTCAGAACCAGAATGAAAAGTTGTTTACTATGTCACTTTTACAAATTTATACGTAGCAGGTTCTTTGGAACAAGCATGTCAAGAAAGACAACTTGTAGTTTTTGCACAGTTAAAGTTGTAAAGGCAGATACTCCACCCTCTCATACAAAGTAACGTTTGGTGAGAGGCTGAAGTATCCGGGCCACTGTTTTTATTGAGTAAGTTTTGAAGAAAAACAAAAACGAGTACTCACTCTCCAATTGTATTGGTAATTGGGGAATTTAGAATGTCATCAAATTTGTTTTTTCCTTTTAACACAATCTTTGTTTTGCAACTCAATTTAGGCCTGACTAAATATATACTTTTTCGTAAGGCCACAGACAAGTTATTTTATCCTATAACTGATTAACATTTGAAGTTTTCCTACACTAGTGCCTGACCGTACGTGCAGGCGCGGATCCAGGATTTCTTAGAGGCGGGGAGGGGGGGGGGCACATTTGAAATTATGCGAACCAAATACTGGTACGTAATGGTGACCAGCATTGGCGTAATGAGCAAAAACGTTTGGGGCAGACAACAAATCCGCATCACCCCATTCTTACATGCAGGCCCCGCTGAACGTTTTTCAAAGTGGGTGGGGGAGGCTGAAGTATTTATGATGAGATAGAGCGTAGCGTAAGTTGGCGTGTGGTCTAGGTGAAAAGGCCCAGCGGGCGGGGGGGTCAAGGGGCGGAGCCCCCGAAACTCAGGGATTTTAGGCATTTTATAACGGTCAGATGAGCATATTTTGATACACTGTCGCTCATATAGTTGGAATATTTTTTTTTACCCCAATTTATGGATTGATTTATTCCTAATAGATCTAGATAATAGTATACATTCTTAGATTTTATTGAATAATAATTTGCCAGTGTTTATTTTGCGGGACTGCTAAAGCATGTGTATGCTACTATGCTTATCACCTAGGGGACCTACGCTCTTAAGTCATAGATGACAGTAAAGAAGATTAATGCCCTTCAAAAGGGCACTAATATAGCACATCGACACAGTTTTGATCATGGGGCCTCACAGACACGAGGCCATTGCTTTGCCACTGAACTATGAATGTAACGGTGAGGCCCCAGGATCAAAACCGTGTCGATGTGCCATATAAGTGCCCTTTTGTGGGGCATTAATCCTCCTTACTGTCATTTATGACTTAAGGGCGTAGGTTTCCTAGTTGATAATCATAATAATATACACATGCTTTAGCAGTCACGCAAAACAAACACTGGCAAATTATTATTCAATACAATCTGAGAATGTAAACTATTATCTAGATCCATTAGGAATAAATCATTGTCAAAATAATTCCATAAGTTGGGGTAAAAATAAAATATTGCAACCATATAAGCGACAGTGTACCATATTTGTGACACTGGCAGGTCACTAATTCGTGTGGGGTCCAGGGGGCGTAACTCCCGGAAGCTGAGGGGTTTTAAGGCATTAAATAACGGTCAGATGAGTATCCAGGGGCCGCCTTAGGGCCCCAGGTGGAATCCAGGGGGGCAGAGCCTGGGAAAGCTCAGGTGTTTTCGGCATTTAATCACGGTAAGATGAGCATATTTTGATACCTCATTATTTGTGACACTGGCAGGACACTTATTGGCGGGGGGTCCAGGGGTGGAGCCCCAAGCACCTCAGGGGTTATAACCATTAGATTACCGTCAGACGAGCATCCAGGGGCCCGCCGTAGGGCCCTAGGTGGAATCCGGGGGGGGGCAGAGCCCTCGGAAGCTAAGGGGTTTTCGGCATTTAATCACGGTCAGATGAGGATATTTTGAAAACTCATTACTTTGTGACACTGGCAGGTCACTATTCTTTCTTTCTTTCTCTCTTTCTTTCTATTTCTCTTTTATATACTTTTCAAAAAAAGTGGGAGGGGAAGCTCGAGGCCACCGAGCCCCGCCGTTCCACGGGCCCTGACATGTAAGCCTCTAAATAAGCAGATTTCTCGCCTGACGGTAATTTTTAGGAATTTGTCATTTTCAAAGAAACGCATAAAAACAATAATTTACTAAAAAGTGAGGAAAAATCTCGGAAAATTATGTCTTTTCAGCAACATTAAATCACCGGTATGGGGTGGTGGCACCCTTTGGTGGCTCCCCACCCCCACCCGTACGCCAGTGCATCCCCCATCCCCCACCTACCCCCGCCTTGATCTACACCTTGTTGACGAGAAAAATCGCAACTGATCTTTCCTACCTCACTTCTTTCTCTTTTTTCCTTCCCTTTCTATCTTCTTTCCCTTTCCCTTCCCTTTCTCTCTTCTTTCCCTATTCCCTTCCTTCTCTCTTTTAGGTTTGATGAGGGGGGTGGCAAGGCCCGCTCGCCCCCCCCCCCCCCCCCCTGGATCCGCGCCTTCGTGCGTGTCCCATTTTGATTGGGTTTAGAAAGATTAATAATAATAATAATATTCCGTGTTTATAAAGCGCTCAATACATCGATCCAACGTTGTGCCTAGGCGCTTTACAAATATATTATTACCCCGATTGTGGTTGACATAATTAAAAAGAAAATTGGTTGGCTTCCACTTATCTGTATTACTGTATAAAAGGTTAAACAAAAATAATTGAGTATTTGAGTATTCGACAAGGCATTTCACACAGTAAATTGCACCTGAAATTGCATCATGTGCATTATAAGTTCCAAACGCTTTCTTTCATATTAATACACACAAAAAGTTCCAAAAGCTTGAATGCATACTAGTTCACAAGTTGTAATAAAACAATATGAATAATTATAATGATACACTTACATGCAAACGCATAATCGTTATTGCGTTTCTTTCTGCCTGCAACATAGTTTTCTTCTGCATTTCTTTTCTATGCTGTTATGATTTTATATTCATATTCTTGTTCTCAAACAGAAATGAATAGATAAATATATGCATACATTGAAGTACAATGAAAGTTGTACGTTAGGGACTTTTCGCACGGCGACGCAAATGCTGACTACGGGGTATTTAAATGAGCTCGCCACTCCGTAATAGCTGAACAAACGACGCTGAATACCGTCGTAGGTTATTTGGACGCTACGCGGAAATTTTCGCTCTGAGATTAGCGTTGTAGAAGGCATGCGCGGATCCAGGATTTCTTAGGGGGGGGGGCGCAAATTTGAAATTTGCGAGCCAAATATTGGTACGTAATGGTGACCAACAGTGACGTAATGCGGGGGGGGGGTCGGTGCAGGGAGGGGCGAGTTTCCCCCTCCCTCCTCCACGAAACGCGGAAGCTTTGACGTTTCATTAAATTATTAGAGAAAGAAGACGATTCGTTGTACCGTACTCGAAAAAAATTCTTGTCTGAATTTAATTTTTCACCTCCCGCGCGAAGCGCGGAAGCTTTTACGTTTCATTAAATCATTCGAGAAACAAGACGATTCGTTTTACAGTTCTCGACTCTTAATCCTCGTCTGAATTCAGTTTTCCTCCTTCCGCGCGAAGCGTGGAAGCTTTTACGATTCATTAAATCATTCGAGAAATAAGACGATTCGTTTTACAGTTCTCGACTCTTAATCCTCGTCTGAATTCAGTTTTCCTCCTTCCGCGCGAAGCGTGGAAGCTTTTACGATTCATTAAATCATTAGAGAAAGAAGACGATTCGTTGTACCGTTCTCGACTCTTAATCCTTGCCTAAATTCAGTCCCCCCCCCCCCCTCCCCCTCCTGCGCGAAGCGCGGAAGCTTTGACGTTTCATCAAAATATTAAAGAATTAAGACGATTCGTTGTACCGTTCTCGACTCTTAATCCTCGTCTGAAGTCAGGTCACCCCCCCCCCCCCCTCTCGCGAAGCTTTTAATTTTCATTTAATCATGAGAGAAAGAAGACGATTCATTGTACCGTTTTCGAAAATAATCCTCGTCTGAATTTAGATTTTCCCCTTTTCCGCGCGAAGCGCGGAAGCTTTTACGTTTCATTAAATCATTCGAGAAACAAAACGATTCGTTGTACAGTTCTCGACTCTTAATCCTCGTCTGAATTTAGTTTTCCCCTTTTTCCGCGCGAAGCGTGGAAGCTTTTACGAATCCTTAAATCATTAGAGAAAGAAGACGATTCGTTGTACCGTTCTCGACTCTTAATCCTTGTCTAAATTCAGTCCCCCCCCCTCCCCCTCCTGCGCGAAGCGCGGAAGCTTTGACGTTTCATCAAAATATTAAAGAAAGAAGACGATTCGTTGTACCGTTCTCGACTCTTATTCCTTGTCTGAATTCAGGTCCCCCCTCCCGCGGAAGCTTTTAATTTTCATTAAATCATTAGAGAAAGAAGACGATTTGTTGTATCGTTCTCGAAAATAATTCACGTCGGAATTTAGTTCCCCCTCTATCCCGCGCGAAGCGAAGCGCGGAAGCTTTTATGTTTCATTAAATCATAAAAGATTCGTATTATAGTTCTCGCCTTTGAATCCTCGTTTGAATTCAGGTTCCCCCCCCCTCCCGCGCGCAAAGCGCGGAAGCTTTGACGTTTCATAAGATTAAGAGAGAAAGAAGACGATTTGCTGTACCGTTCTGGATTCTGAATTTCAAAGATATTATTATTTTGTGACACTGGCAGGACACTATTGGCGAGGGGTACAGGGGGCAGAGCCTCCCAAAATCAGGGGTTTTAGGCATTAAATTACCGTCAGATAAGCATCTATGGGCCACCGTAGGGCCCTATAGGTAAAGTCCATGGGGCAGAGCCCCCGGAAGCTTAGGGGTTTCAGGCATTTAATCCAGTTCAGATGAGCATATTTTGATGCCTCATTATTTTTTAACACGGGCAGTTAACTATTCTCTCTTTCTTGCTCTCATTCTATTTTATTTCTCTTTAATATACTTTTTCAAAAAAAGTGTAGGGGGAGGGGGGAGGGAGCTCGAGGCTCCCGATCCCTGCCGTACCTCGGGCCCTGACATGTAGGAATCTCAAGAATCATATTTCTTGCCTGGCTGTAAATTTAGGAATTTGTCATTTTCCAACAAACACATACAAACGTATAATTTACTAAAAAGTGAGGAAAAATCTCGGAAATTAAGTAATTTCAGCATTATTTGTAATCCACCGTTGTGGAATTAGAAATAAACCACGTTTGAATTTGATTTCCCCCAAGCCCCCCCCCCCCCCCTATCCGTACGCCAGTATCTCCTCTTTTCCTTTTTTCTTTCCCTTTCCTTCCTTCTCTCTTATTTGTTTGATTAGGGGGGGGGGTCAACAGCCTGGGAGGCAAGGCTCTTTCGGCTCCCCCCCCCCGTCTCCTTCTTTCCCTTTTCTTTTTTCTTCCTTTTTTTTCTTTCCCTTTTTCTCCTCTTTCCCTTTCCCTTCTTTTCCTTTCTTCTCTCTCTTTTTTTTTTTTTTTTTTGCGGGGGGGGGGGGCCAAGGCCCGCTCGGCCCCCCCCCCCTGGATCCGCGCCTGGTCCCATATACATCTTTCCGTGTACAGTGCATGCTTGTAATTTTACAAAGACTGGGCCAAATTTCTTAACATAATATGTTAAGATGACATGAGGGAAAATTAGACCAGGAGTACTCACCAAGATAATATACAAACCTAGAAAAACTCTTCCAAACATACAAATGAAAAACCCGCACCTTGAATAGTTGACCTAATCGGATGCAAAAAAAGACCCCAAAAAGGGCATAATCCCCTTCTAATATACATGAAATTATAATGTTTGTCTGAAACTTTAGATTTTAGAGCAGATTTGAAACATTTTTTGCATATTTGTACTATAAATTAATTTTCTCTCTTTTTCTTTATAATGCTAAGTTTTACTTACCAGTTTATGTGAATTATGTTTGATGGAAACTCTTTGACTTTTTATTTTAAAAGTAAAAAGTCAAAGATTTTGCATCAAATTTTTCTGTGAATGGAAACCCAATACTGCCCTCTAATGATTCTGGTGAGTGGTGAACAGTGTCATCATGCCTATTTTTAAGAACCCCGAGTCTTTTTATCTACTCAATTACTGCTGATTATAGGGGAAAGCCATCCTGGATCGGAAATGCTGTAACACACTCTTGATTGATTGTTCTGTCAAAACCATAGTGCTTGAAAATGCATTCATAAAACATGTACAATGCTTATGATAAAGTTATGTTACAATGCACTGTGATCGATTATTCATTCAACATTATAATGCTTGACATTTCTTGTACAATATACATGTTTTGACTCACAATTTGAATTGTATATCAATTTTAAGTGCTTTAATGCTGTTGTTAGATACATTAAAAAAAGAATATCCCGAAAAAGGGATCAGAGCATTACCACTATATACATGTTTATTGCATCTTGTATAGGTGGTTTTATATCATTTTGTTTTAAATGTTCTACAGGAAATGTTCTATTCCTGATATTTTACAATATTTACTGTTACACTCCAAATATTTCATTAGCCTTCAAAGACGGAAAATTCATTGTATAATTGTGTAATAAGAGCCTTAAGTAAATGTAATTATTATTAGTTTCATCCAGTTTGGGCTTACGCTAGGTTAAAACATTGAATATTTCGGTAACAATTTAATCTTGTATGTTACTGTAGTTTCTAAATCAAAGCATTTATATCATGTTCCCCCTACATTTTTTGTCTCATGTCCAGAGTCTGTGAGCCACTGTCAAAAGGAGACCATATGTCTTGAATCAAAACTGTGATAAACTTCAAGCTATCTACACAGGTGCATGATTTATTCGAAAATTACTACCGTCCTGATACCGTCTGTCCTTCATAATTGATTCATGTGGATGATATGCTTGAATCTCAAAGGTATCTGCCTTGACAAGTAAACAAAAATGCCCAACATTGATACAAACTCATTAACAGTTTCCGTACAATGTGCATCGGGCAGTAACACACACGATACATGTACATTTCGACATTCCTTTTCAGAAAACAATACAATTTTAATTATACATTAATTCACTGCTTTTCCTGATTATTTCCTTTAACTGTAACCAGAACAGCAACAGCGCATAGGAAAAGCGCTTGTTCAAAAGGTGTAGTAAAAAAAACAAAAGAAGTACACAAAATATTCTGTGAGGGAATCTTGTTTAATTTGACTATATATGTTTTGAAGAAACAAAAGCTTTTAAAGGATTGTGAATAATACCTGTTCCAAGTCCAATTTACTTCTGTTCATGCACAAATTGGTCTACACATTGATTTTATAGGTAACTTTTTGATCTAAGGTTGTATAGCTCAGATTTAGATAGAAGTGTACCATTTGGATTTAATGTAGGAACGTGAATACCTGTCATTGTAAAATGTGAGCAAATTTGTGAATCTACCTGTATTAGCTACGTTGATATTCAAATGTGTATGAGTAAGAACAGAGTCAATAAGTTGGAGGCCCAGTCACACATAGACGACGCACGGCCGCAGCCGCGGCCGGCCGGCGCATTGAAAATCGGAAAAAGTCGTGAGCCCGACTTTTGTCAGGATTTGGGAGAAGCTAGCGAGCTGACACCGAAGGCATAGCGTGTTGCTAGCGCGTTGCGCGTATACAGGCCAAAATCATAAATTTCCAATGCGCTAGCCTTGCGTCCCCTATGTGTGAACGGGCCTTAAGATAGGGGCTGGCACGGTCACACATAGAGGACGCATGGGGGACGCACGGCCAGCGCATTGGGAATTTGCAATTTTGGCCAGTGCGTTGTCGTTCGCTAGGTGTGCGTCATTATATCGTTACTCGTTCGTGCGTCGGGATTTTTTTGAGCATGCTCCTCGTATGTCTGGCGTTGGTCTAGCGCGCTCCACGCATGTCTGGCGTCCTTTTGGCGTGTACATTCAAGCGTCGAGCTCCGCGCACACTTTTGAGCATGCTCAAAAAATCCCGACGCACACAGCGAATGACGACGAATGCATAGCGTTGGTCCATCGTTGGTCCAGCGCGCTCGACGAACGAGTAATGCTAAGTTCACACCGACGCCGAATTGATGGCGAATTAAATCGGCGATCAAAGCGGCGGCAAAGCGTAACGAAGCTTAATTAAAGCGTAAAGACCGTAATAGAGCGTGAGAAAGCTTTGAGCAATTCGGGACATTCGGCAAGAGCGCCCAAAAAATTTAAACTGATCGCCTCAAATTTGAGGCGATCTGTCACGAATTGCGTAAAGCGGGGAGAGCGTATTAAAGCTTATCAAAGCGCCACAAAGCTTATCAAAGTTTTGCTCAAAGCGTAGGAAAGATTAACAGAGTTTAACAGAGCTTGGTTCAAAGCGGTGACCCCACTTTGTACGCTCTGTCACCAATTGACACGCTTTGTTAAGATATCAGAACATAACATATCTGAGAAGATCGTGAGATTTTTTTGAAAAGTAAACAAAAATGACGCCGAATTGATTGCCGATTTAAAGCGCGACATTCGGCGTCGGTGTGAACTGTGCTGCATAACAAATGATGACGCACACCTAGCGAACGACAACGCATTGGCCAAAATTGCAAATTTCCAAAGCGCTGGCCGTGCGTCTCCCATGCGTCCTCTATCTAGGTGCAAATTTGTGTAAAGAATGTCGAAAATACATGGCTTGCTGATGAACAGAGACCAATCAATTTCAAAAGAATTTTCATAATTCACAGAGCAGAATGTATTCTCCCCCTTCTTTTTTTTTCCTTCTGTTATATACATGCACACAAAGCGGCATTTCCTTTTTCTTTTTTTCTTTTTTTCTTTTTTTTGTGGGGGGGGGGGGTTAAGTTTTTAAAGTTTTTTTTAAGTTTCGTCTTGTCAATGATTATTGTTGATTACACAGTGATTCATAGATAGTTATACCTCACCATTTCATCCTTACCATTTCTGTAACGCCACATATGGATTGGAAATGAAGACATTCGGGTTATAGTTATTTGGTTAATCTTTTTCTTTTTCCCCGGCATCCATGTGACTCTTTTCCTAATGTATACTTGTTTGGTATTCGCCGATTTTTCTTTGTCTTTGCCGAATAAATAATAATAATGAAAATAGTAATGGATCAGATTATACAGAGTTTTTCCGCACGAAACCTTTTTCACTCCAAAGGAATTGTATTTTCCTTCACTTTGTGAAGGCTACAAAAGGAAATAATTATAATCAACACATTTATTCATAAATATATATTTAAAGTCCAATGAACTGTACTCTTCGGGAATTTAGTGTACACGGTATGTCCTTGATCTAAAGAGCAAAGTCATCAAATCATTAGTTTGCAGGTGGCATCATTCCCAGGTACCAACCAATACAATTGATTCATGCAGCGGCTGCTAAGGACCGCCATGCATGTTTGTTTAATTGTTTATGTAGAAGACTTGTTTCCCCTAGCAACATCATGATGATGCAACCAGTGACTCATTGTAAGGGCTATTCATAAGCTAAGATAATACCCCCTTGTGTTCTTTTGTATCATCCCACATTATTTGAACGTAATAAAGGGGGTGCGGCTGGGTATGAGAGTCGTGTGTGGGAAAAGTTTCTTTTTGAAATGATTATTATATATTGATTTATTAGGGAGTAGGTACTTGTAGTTAACAACATTTCTAAGATAAATTTCAAACCTTTGAAGTTCATAAAGTTAATTTACTGATAAGCAGTGTATTTGAGCATGTGAACAATTTATCAAATTTCAATTCCTGTGGTAGTTAAATATTAGATATGTGGCCACATCTTATTGCTACTACACTTTAGATTAGATAATCATTATGAATCAGCATAGTTGACTATAAATGATTTCTATTTTGAATAAAGATTATTGTAATTACATGTATTTTACAAGTTTTATCACTTGTTTATTAATTTTTCATTTGTGTGATGTGATTGTATTTAGATAACATGATTTCTGATTTCACTGTACTATTGTTTGTAATTATACAGTTATCGGTGTCATACGTAATTAATTTTTGATTCATACTAAAAAGACATAGGACTTTATTTGAGACTCCACCTCACTACGGCACCTACTATTATATTTTTCCCTTGGATGGCCAGTACGTGTAGATCAATTTGTCTGTACGTGTATATTTAAACTGGAATACTGCTGTAAGAATTGAGCTAAGTAGCAGACCTGCATTCTATCTCAACAGTAAAAAATAAAATGAGACAGGCAAAGAGGATTTGATGCGTCAAAAAGTGCCATTAGCCTCATGTTTCATCAGTAATTGGTAATAAATTATTGATTGGTTACCATTGACATAAAAACAAACATAACCTTTTGTGAAAGTTATCAATTTTGTGATTCAAGGACAATTTTATGTGTATAAACTCATTTTTACTTGGATATTTAGTAGTATAGTACCAAAGAGAGCTAGAGTATAACCCCCCCCCCCCCCTAAAAGGAAATTTTTATAGCTGGAATCATATACTGTAGGCCGACATCAATATTCAAATCAGTAGTATTAGAAGTGGCAAGAAAATCACAAGTTTACTTTAGATATTAGATTGGGTGAATCATCTGCCACACCAGAATTCTTCACACATCAAACATGAGATTTTTGGAAAATTCATACATTCTAGAACGAAACTTTTTGGGGATATGCTCTTCCATCATTGTTTCATCCCAAAGTAATCTATTTTTAACCTTGTCAGATTTTTCCAACAGGGTGCATTAATGAAAGACAAAAAAAAATAGATTTCTCTTTCAACTCAGTCATCAACATTATGTTTACCCGGAGGAATTTTCCCGAAGTGCTTTTTAAGCACATTAAAATATGTGCAATTCAAAACTTTCTCATTCACTTGAAAATGTTCAATAAAGTTGTACTTTTTAAGAGGAATAAAGCTGATTCTACACAAATTTGATACCATTATTCAATTTCACAGAGGATGTCAACATTTTTTTGTTAATGTAGTTATCATTTTAAAGTTACAGTCACGTTTAGTTTAGAAAAAGTTGCTTACATCTATTAAATTTTTTGAAATTGATTGAACCATAAAGATCTTCCAGATACTTTGTTTTTGTATTCTACTTTAAAATCCAGCCAAAGGCATTTAAACAAATAAATATACATGTGTTTTTAAGAGCATTTGTTTTCTCTATTTTTGAGTCTCTTATCCTTTTTTTAATGTTTTATCTGTGTATTTCCCCCTCCCTGTCCTTTTCATTTTCCCCACTGTTTATTCCCCTTTTCCCCTTATGTATTCTTCTCTTTGTGAGTTTGATTTTCCTTCTTTTTGTAATGATAATTATTCATGAAATTCAATTTTATTCTTTGAAGTCTTATGCCAAATTGTTGTCGTAAGGTAAGTAGAGATGCATGGAAGAGGGCGCCCATGTGTCAGGATATATAACCAAATACGACCTATTCATACAACATAAATGCAATTTAAATAATAATAATAATTGGTATATGTTTTATTGAATTGGTCAATTTATTGAGTGCAATTGTAATCATAATATCAAGTTGAAAACTCTTCTTTACCTTACAAATATATTTCTGTACATTGTACAATTTCATTATCAAGTTATCAAGCTATTATCAAGAAATTAAATAATTTATATATCCATTAGAGTTATGTGCACTTTAATTAACAAAAGAAGTATCGGTACTTCAAAAGAAATAAGGAAAAAAGGGATAGTGGACACTATTTATAATTAAGATTTGCAAGTGTTGATGAAGATTGCAATCTTGTAGAGTCAAATTAATACAATTTTTTAAAGCAGATTTTCTGCCTTTATTGATAAATCAAATATACAACATTGAAATAACAATAATAGTATATAATATTATTGATTTACATAAAGAGTGACAACTTAAATACACACACATAAAAATGCATATATATAATTGAAAGCTTGAGAGTATGGAGTTAAGTAAAAAATAATCAAGATAAATGCAGAGGCCAACTGTCATAAGCACGAATGCTTGAGTCGATATTAATTATTATTATTAAAAAGAAATCACAAGAAACACAACAGGAGTGGCATGTTGACCGTGCTTGTAAAAATATGCAGTCCAGAGACTAAAGTTAACATCAACAGCTCAATACTCCTCACTATATCTCATTCTTTTATTTGCATTTTTGAGAAAAAAATGTATTACAGATGCACATACCTTGGAATGGTAAAAGGAATGTGCCCATCCTAGTGTGAAAGTTCAAAACTTGGTTTTAACTGATGTTGATAGAGTATTAGTTTCCTTTTATTTGATATATATTTTGTTATATTTTATTGGTGTTTATATGAAATTTTTAACAATAAAAATTTGCACTTACATTTTATTTCTGCTGAGTGTATATGTGATAACTTAAGTAGCACTTGTCATTCATTAAATTTTCTCTGCTTCCTGAGCATAATTTTCAAAGCAATCTCTGTAATATGTGTTTACCCGTTGCAATAGAAGTTAATTTCCGAAATTGAGGTTACAAGACTTTCTCGGTGAACTATTTTTTGTGTGGTTCCATAGAAAGGTTGAACACTTCTGATAGTAAGTTCAAGTTGTCATGACCACCAAATTGTTTCCGTTGGGACAAGTGAAATGCTTTTTTTACTCGAGCATGTCGTCAAAATTTCGAGACCAAAAAAAAAAAAAAAAAGTGTCCTCTTACCCATAACTTACTATAACTCAAATTGAAAACTTGTTATTGTCAAAAACAAATTTAGAGCGATTTTTTACTTTCAAGGGATACATAATCTGTATTTTTCGAGAAAGAAACTCAAAAATATGCACGAATAATCTCTGAAACATATTCTTAAAGACCAACATCTTTGTTGATGTAGTTAATAGTAAATGAGTTTTATATCACAGTTAAAAGATATACTATAGTTCACAATTAAATATGTAAGAACTCATAGTATTCATAACTGGTGAATAAATAAGGAGATTAAGCTCCAAAATTTGCATTTCTCAAAAATAGGAATAGTCCTGATCCTAAAAATACATGTTTTAAGTAGGTAAACATGATTTCCCTTTTTTACCCTCTTGGGGACACATTTGGTATATGTTTTAAAAAAACATGCTAACATGCTTTTGTAGTGACAGGGTGACAAATCTATCACATTTCACAAAAATGATTCAAGAGAAAAGGCTAATAAGGTTAATATGACATGCATGTAGGTCGCTTTGTAGATTTTTGTTGTTATTGTTATAGGTTGTTGAGGTTATTTTTATATTGTTTTCAGTATGTCTAAACTTTATTTTCAGTTTATGAGAGCTCAATTTCCCTCCAACTTGTTTATCATTGTGTTTGTTGGTGGCAGGTATAGTTTATTAAACTTTTGTATAAAGTAAAAAAATTATATTGAGATATAATTGTTTTAATTGTTATTATTATTATCCTTTATGTGTTTTGTTAGAGTATTATTATCGCTATTATTACTATTAGTAGTAGAGTTATTGGTAGTAAAAGTAGTAGTAGTAGTAGTAGTAGTAGTAGTAGTAGTAGTTTTGTATTTATTTATTGACTGATGTATATACAGTACAGTATAGAAAACAGTGAACAAAAAACAGCAGTAAAGTTTTAAGTGAGTCACATGGATGCCGACATGGATGCCGGGAAAAGAAAAGGACCAACTTGTAACCTGAAGGTCTTCTTTTCCAATCCATGTGAATTTACCTAAATGGTATAGCTTCATATTCGATTGTACTCTTTATGGTTAATAGATCAAGGTGGTGTTATTTGCTAATTGATGCAATACAAAATATGTACATAGCTTGCTGTAAATGATTACTGTTCCACAACTGTTTGATAAAAAGTTGTTGGTGATTACTTTAAATATATTGTATTTGATTGACGACTTATTTATAGGCGATAGTTATACATTTATAAGCCTTGATTACATAGGGAGGCCCGGTACTTTTATATTATCTCTTTAATAACTATCTTTGGATGTTAACAAAATAAAATCGATCACTTCAAATTAAAACAATAACGTATTACACAATAAATATACTCTAAGATTTATTGATCAGTTCCAACTAATATAATTCACCCGTATCATTATGTTCGAAATGAAGCTAACGCAGTAAAATAAATATTATTTATTAGTAAATGACATGTAGCTCACAGAATACGAAATGAAGACAAAAAGGATTTGCACATCTGCTGGTAGAATGCACAGGTTTTTATTATGTAATGAGTTGAATCCTTGACTAGAGATGTGAAGTCCAGGGGTCAAGATCAAGTTTAAATGTAAATGTGGATTCACTGGATTGTAATTGAATCCAGTGAGCAGGGTAGAAATAAACCGCAATGGCTGTTACTAGACAATAAACAAAATTAAAGCATTCCTATGAATTAATAGATCATATTGAATATGATATACCATGAAAGTTTGGGATATGATTACATATATGTGTGGTTTGATTGTTTGCTTAATATGGAGAGTGAACATGTTTTATTGTAACTGTACAAAATCAGCAACAAACGAAAAGTCGTTCCACAATGGCCCTTGGTGTTCTAGAGAGATTTACCAAAAGGTATTGAATTAGACATTGTATATGACTGTCGGTTGATTGTACGTTGTAAAAGTTTACTTTAAACCAGTAACAATAAACCCTTTTTTTTATCCCATCGTCTTTCTCTTTTTAATTGAAATCCACCGAGCGAGAAAAGTAATGTTCAAAATCTGCTGCAAGTATCCTTTTGTCAGTGGCATAAAGAAGAATTTCAAAATATTTTGCTGCAAGGACCCGTTTCTTTCGTGAAATATAAAAGGATTATCCATGGCAACTATGACAATAGATGTAAACATCAAAGGGAAGCTGGTAGATTGTATAGACTTGAGCCCACCTGCGTGACAAACAGTGTCTGTAAAACCAGCACGCCCTAGTTAATGGTACCAGGTGTCTCATCGAGTTATTATACTTCCGGCACTGTGTTTAAAATCCAGTAATATGCTTATTACAACTTGTAAAAATAATTTGGTTCAAATATAGTTTGACATACTAATTTTCCTTCGTACAGATTTTTTGTTAAAGTTTTCATGTGAGTTTATTGCATTAAAGGCTGTTAACTTAATTGAGATTGTTACTTTCATGAAGTATAAAAGGATTATCCATGGCAACTTTGACAATAGATGTAAACATCCACGGGAAGCTGGTAGATTGTATAGACTTGAGCCCCCCTGCGTGCAAAACAGTTTCTGTAAAACCAACATGCCCTAGTTAATGGTACCAGGTGGCTCGTCGAGGTATAATACATCCGGCACTGTTTTTAAAATCCAGTAATATGCTTATAACAACTTGTAGAAATAATTTGGTTCAAATATAGTTTGACATCGTAATTTTCCTTTATATAGATTTTTCTTTAAATTGTTTTCCCGTGAGTTTATTGCATTAGAGGCTTTAACTTAATTGAGATTGATGGCAGTGTAGAGAAAGTTCTATATGCATCTTGCAATTTATTGTTATCCTTAATAAAGTCGCTTGCTTATGAGCTTAAGCTCGTAATATTTGAATGTGACATCATTTTCTGCTATGATTGAAACCTAAGTCTCACATCAGTTATGAAATTTTTAATGACTTATACATTTTAAAAGGGGTGCTTGAAAACATCAAGGTGTACGAAAAATAAGTTAGATAAAATTAACATTGATCCGGATTATGTGTTATCCGCCTCACAGTACAAATATTAAGTGTGTCATTTTTAGAGGATACCTAAAGTACTTTTTTCTTGATGTGGTATTGTTAGCTTTCAATGTAAATTTAATGATGAACGGATACAAACAGACTACTAAGGGATACAACGATGTTAACTTTTGGATATTCATTGTGGGATTTATGTCCCTTTTGCAGGCCCAAAAATGAAAAAGTTAACTTCCAATGGCATTTGAAAGATAATACTAATTTAGAACTCCCCTTAAAAAAATGGGGCTTGAAAATGTCTTCAAGTGGGAAAATAACGACTATTAGTTGTCAAATCGACTTAGGAGCTATAAAGCCAATAAGTAATAGTCTTGATTTTCAAACCTTTGTACCGCATGGTCGTATGTTTTATGCTCCGCAAGGATTCAATCAGTTTAATTTTGGCCATTACAAGGAGTGGGTTATTGATGTAGACAAATCCTTTACAGCTCATTTTATGTATGTTATCATTAAAGAAAAAGCCAATTAGTCACTCAATTCTGACGATAGTGTCTGACAGTGAAGTCTAGCAAGTAAACGGGTTTCCTTGCATAATTTGCATATTAGGACACTGCTAACGTTTAAATTTCACGGATAGGACATACATGACATAGTCACAATTCCTGCAAAGTTCTACAGAATTTGAGGTTGGCTGCAAAAGGGACATAGTATCTTTAAAGTGTTGGGAGCCCCAAATTCGCCTAAAATTTAATGGCAAAATTTCACTTAAATTGTATCATAATGTGAAAGAGAATGTCATTTAAGACATACTTCTGCAAAGATTCCTCTCCCACCAAAAAAAAGTGTTTCAAGACAAATATTAATACAAGAATGCATAATTTGGGTTATCTGTTGTACGCAGAAAACCTAAACTTTGTATTCTTTCATCAATATTCGACTTCAAACACATTTGTTTTGAAAATCTTTGCATAGGCGTGTCTTAAATGACATCCTCTTTCACATTATGATACAATATAAGTGAACTTTCGCCATCAAGTTTTTGGGGCTCCCAACACTTTAGAGGGGCTTTATTGTATTGTTCATACATCACATTCTCATTCCCTATAATTGCATTCATAAGTTTGAAGCTCTTTCATTATGAATGAAATTTCACTTATTATTATTACACATGTTATTTGTGGAAAAGATGAATAGATGAAATAAATCAGACTAGAGTATAGATAAAGATATCTTGATATATAAAGATTTACCCATTCTCATAGCAATGTGCACATGTTTTCCTCCAATGAATGAAGACATCTCTCTACATTTTGATGAAAATTAACGAAGTATTGTTAAGGATAATCATACAAAAGGGAAATACTATTAAAAATGAAACAAAAATTGTTTTCTTAAAATCCACTTTACAACAGGAGTTGCTTGTGTAAATGTATGGAAGTAAAGAATAGGTCTGCTCATGTCCCCCAACAGTTTTTAATCAGATTTTAAAATAATTTCGCAACTCAATAGGAAGATGTCATCGTGAGTAAGGATTTTAAATTCATGAGATACTTTCGATTTTTGGGTTGTTTTATTTTACATCATGAGGTTGAGTATTTAAAAATATGATCAAAAATTACTACTGCATATATTTTCATTATGAGTTTATGATATTGCCATGTAAAACCTATAAGTTAAGCAACAAGGTTGTATTATAGAATTCACAAAGATATGCAATAAAGTGAAGAATGATTCTGTTTACTAGATCTATCCAGGATACAATGAGAAAGTTTTAATATGATATATTCCAGCTGTTTGTTTTTAACTGCAGTCAGAAGTCTACTGTCTGCTCAATCATGCATGCTTGACAGCTGAAAATGAAATGGCAAAGTATATCTAACAGCGTGTTTGCAATTCCCTTTGATGCACCTACCTCTAACTTTGGGCACACATAAAACTTCCCACACACACACCCTACCCTCACCCACACCACACAAGGCCTCTTCTATGCACCTTCCTGTAACTATGGATACATGCTCACAAAGTGCAGGTCACAACACACCTCACACATATTCACACACGTACTTTTTCCTTAATCCATATTTTGTTTTATTAGAGATTTCATTCAACATAAGTCATTACATAAAGATTGAATGTAAATTATTCCATACAAATACAAAACTTCATTCCGTTTTCTTAACATAAATAAATTATTCACAAAACAGTGAGCCAAGAAGTAGAATAATAGAATGAAATAACTAAATTTTTCTAATAATAATAATAACATACTGAACTTAGTTATTACATCATTACTATCATTCCTGAAAAATAATACATTCACTACACACACACACACACACACACACACACAATCGCACACACACACACACACACTGATCATCCTCACCCCATCACGTCCCGACACAGCGTCTGTCTCCCAGCACAAACTTGTAGCATGATTGGAAATGTGCTAGCTGCTATTACTTGTATCCTTGACTACAGCCATGATCATGTGGCAGAAATCAAACATACATGTATTCATTCTTCGTTAATACTTTGCGGGGGGAATAGTTGCGCTCCACTTGATTAACATTGCTTTAGGATATATTAAGCATGTCTCCTTGGTCATAAGGTCATAAAGAGATATACTTAATTACTACAATTTCAAATCACATGTAATTGCAACAATGATAAAATGGATAAGGAAACTTATTAATTATTAATCAACGCTATCCTACTTGGTACTCCAAATGTATTAGAGATTTTCTACAAATTAATGATACATTTAAATAATTTGGAATTTTTAAAATCATGTCAACGTTTGAATCTTTTCATTCAATTGTTATTCCTGTCTGGTAAAAATTGTCGCTCCTAAATTTCTTCTTAGTTGCAAAGCAGACAAAGAGTAACATAATCAAGCTTTCAAGCAGAATGTAAATGTCTTGTTATGTGAAAAAGGCATTGAGATGAATACAAAATGAACATTTCAATGTGTGCAGTGCCAATGTGACATAATTTCTAATTTGCATAGATTTGCCTAGTATCAGTCTTAATATGTTGTTTATCTCTCACAGAAGCAAGGACCCAACTAAGAAATTATTTAATAGTATGCTAATTTTATAAATGTAGGCATCATGGAATAGATCTGAACTTATCTTTGCCTTTTATCTTTTCAATTTTTTGTTTGCCTCAGTTTGGCCTTTTATCTTTATATTCAATTTCATGTTCCTAAAGGTTCTTGGGAAACAAGTTTGGCAAAATCCCCAGGTGTACATGAAATTAGAGAGATTACAAATCTCCAGATATACTGTAAATTCAATTCAATTTAATGTATTCAGCCAATCATTAAAAACAATTTACAATCACATTGGTACTGGTAAAATTATAACATGATGACAGGCTATGGACCCCTGAGAAGCAAAGCTTGTAAATGGAGCCCATTAACATACAATTGAATATAAATATAATAAAAACATACTATAACAAACAAAACAAAAAAGACATATATGTATATTCATACTTATTACATAACCTTTGATTGAATGGAAAAAGGCAAATCTCTCAAGCTATTTGTGACATGATGTTACCAAAAAGTAAACTGAAAAGTATTCTGCCAGATACCTATCTATGTTGATTCATTGCTAGGTTTTGTAACATAATGCTATCAAATAGACTAAAGAATATTCTGCATGCTGAATGAAATGTCTATGACTTGGCAGGTGAATACCTAATGCTTTAGGTCAAGCGCGTACGCAGGGGGGGGGGGGGGTCGAACCCTCCTCACACTTTTTGTTTTGTTTTAGAGGGGAAAAAACCCTCCCCCCTCATTTTTATATTTTTTAAGTTAATACAAAAAAATGACAGCATTTTCAAAGTTGTAGATGATACTTCTGACATGCTGGATGCAACCTTTATAATGTTGGATTTAAATATAGTGAGATACAAGGGATGTAATGGTAAAAACAGTCACTCCATACAAATCCAGACGAATTTAAAAGACCAAATATTCTATGCAAAGTGCTATAATAGGGGTCAGGCGCGTACGCAGGGGGGGGGGTTGAACCCCCCTTTTTTTTTTAAATGAAAAATAATAATTAAAAAAAGTGGTAATGGGTGACTAAAAAAAATTACCTTACCACCCCCCCCCCCCCCCTCCCCCGCAACGAAACAAAATATCGAACGGCAAATTTTTCAAATTTTGGGCCAAAAAAAAATGTGCTCTAAACTCTTTACAATGAATGTACCAAAAAATACAATAAATGTAACAAAATATCAAACGGCAAATTTTTCACATTTTGGGCCAAAAAAAAATGTGCTCTAAAATAGCACTCTTTACAATGAATGTATCTGTTCTGTTTGAGGAAGAATAGAAAAGGACAATTTGTGGCACATATATTTAGTTCTCTAAGATTTTCGGGAAGGGAATAAATGCAGTGTCTTTCTTTGAAAATTCCAAATAACGTAATCATTTTGAGATATATACAAATGAAATGAACCCCATCTATCCCACATATTTACATTTTATAGTTCTCTAACTCCAAGTTCCTCCTTCTCTTCCCCTACCTTTTTTCCCTTCACATTTTTTTTTCCTTTTCTTTTCCTTCTCTTTCTCCTTCTCTGCCTCTTACCTTTTTGTTGGAAAATGATAGGGGCGGCCGCCATCTGCCCCCTATGGCACCGCCCCTGGATCAACAAAGACACCTTAGCGTGAGCACAGAGCTTTATTCAGTTCTCTTTTACTTTTTGTTTTCATTTATTCTGACAGGGTACATATTGATTTCAGGTACAATCAAGACTGCCGAGCCACGAATTGTCTACTGGTTCTTGTCCTAAATCGTCGGTCTCTAAGAAGCATCAATCTTTCTTCTTCTTTTTTTTGGGGGGGGGGGGGAGGACACGCTAGCTAGTGCATATGCCTCTTAACTAAAGAGTATTATGCAGGCCTATCGATTTACCTTTCCCACATACAAACTGATCTCTATACTTCTATATGAAAGGTAATATGTATATCATTAAAGATATTGTTTCAGTAAACGATCAGCTCATTCATTACAGCCAAGGCCGCGAATAATATAAAAATAATACACAGCAGTGAGGGCATTAGGAGGAATTACCCACACACGGTACCTTTGGAACAGTCTTACACGCCCGAGGCGACAGCCGAGGCTGTTTGGACTGTTTCGAAGGTACCGAGTGTGGGTAATTTCACTAATGCCCGAACAAAATGATGTGTATTATTCGTTTTATAAGATGATATTTTATGTGTTTTTATAAAATAAATGTTTTATAACATCATTTTGTTAATTAACGGTCATTTTTAGCATTTACTAATGACCGGTCATTAGTAAAATTACGTGTTAGGCAAAATAAAGGCCTGGTCACGTGTATGCTCTCAACCAATCATTTGATTAGGATCCACTTCATCATCTTATAAACTACAATATCAGTCGGGATTGTTCACAGTGATACGATAGGAACAAACTGACACGCCCACTTTTCAGTCGCCAAGAAACAACTATTTATCTCCGAGACGCACTACCCGAAAACGACTCGGCCCTCCTGGTTGTGTACCTCTTTTTATTTTTTTCTAATAGAAAGAACGATGACAGAGTTATTATACGAGAGTGAGGAAACCAATGCGTGCAATGTGACAGAATAAAACACACCAGCTGGCGGTGCGAAAGTACACTATACCACCGAATTATCTTTCAGAGGGGGAATTTTTTAATTACTAAATATCTCATTATTAGAGTGAGGGGTGAAACTACTAAAGCGATATCGGTATTGGGCGATTTGTATGGGATAAAGGACTCGGTGAAATATTATTTAGAGAGGCGACGTCGAATATCACACCGCCTCACTTAGCAGTTTGGCGCGGAAAGAGGACGGATTAAATATGGAGAATGGAAGTGCAACATATAAAACATTTCCAAACTGGATGGGAGAGTTGCCAGACAGACTACGAAGTGAATCATTGAAAAATATAGCTATTCCAGGTATGTAGCAGTAAACCACTGTCACAAAGCTTAATTTTGCTGTTAGTTAAATGATCATGTTATGACCGATTCGATCATTGAGACTTGAGGGATTGACTGTTGGCTCGTCTCGTCTTATTATTCATATATCTCGACAATAATAATGTGAAATTTCTCTATTTTATAAAGTCATGATACTGTTAGATATTATCTTACATCAATACTAACGAATAATTCTAATTAACTACCATGATCCGTCAACGTTTATTTCCTTCTTTTTAATAATTAATTTGTATTTATGATAGTTTGAATGAATTTTTTAATGGAATTTTGCTCTTCATTTTAAAGCAAATTTGCAAACAAATTCATTTCATGATAGAAAAATCCTTCCTGCAATGTAGTTAGCGAAGAAAGAAAACGCTCCAAAATAAATGTTACTAGGATTGAGTTGCTGTGAAACTGTATATTTTACACTCTTCCTCCTCTCTTTGATATAGGATCTCACAACTCATTCAGTTTCTTCCTCGACTGCAAGTCACCTGTTGCACCAGGATCACCCAAAATACTAAAGGACATGATAGATTTCCTTAGTAAAAATATTGCAGTTGCAGTCAACATGGCCAAGAAGATCATCCACAGATGGTCAGTCACACAGGCACTCAACTTTAAGCAGCAGCTGGACCTGGGGATTCGCTACTTTGACTTCCGGATTTCCCCCTGGCCTGGCAAGGAGGGCTTCTATTTTGAGCACGGCCTGTATGGGTTACTCGTCAGTGATGGCCTGCGAGAAATCAATGACTGGTTGAATGAACATCCCAGGGAAGTTGTCATTATTGATTGCAATCATCTTTACGATATGCAGGCGAAGGATCATGATGGGCTTATATCCTGCATAGAGGAGGCCTTTTCTTCCAAGCTTTGTCCAGAGATGGATTTAGAAGGGGTTACCCTGAATGTCCTCTCCGATGAAGGTTGGCAGGTCATTACAATCTACCAGCACGATGAGATATCGGCGAAGCATACTAACATCTGGCGGAAATGCACCAGTATCAAAAGTAAATGGCCCGACACGGATGAACCACTCAAGATGATGACCGAACTCAATGATGACCTCACTACAGGTAGGCCCCCGGATATGTTCTACGTATCACAGGGTATCTTGACACCGACTGTCAACACCATCCTGCAGCACATTGGTAGTAACTTGAAAGATGAGTTTGCACTTACTGCGATTATGCAAACAAAGATTTTCCTCAAAGATAAAACTAGTGGACCCACTGGTATTAATATTGTTATTGCAGACTTTGTAGAGATGGAGCAATTTGTTGAGGCTGTGCTTGCACTCAATTCAAAGGAGTAGTGGAGTCATGCAAAGTGCCAAACTTCAAAATTAAAGATTCAATTTCAATTTCAAATTTCAAATTTATTCGTGTTTCCAACAAAACATTAAAAATCAATTATAAGCATTTAAAACAAATCTAAGAAATACATGTTGGAAACAGAGGGGTCCACTAAAAAGATGTATTCATTCCATTCAATAAAAAACATATATGTACATAACAGATATTACGGATGTAAAATAAAACAAAAATACCAATTATACAAACATGAGAAAGTCACTGATCAATACATACGACGGAAAAGAAATCAAACGAAATTTGGGTCACTTTAAAAGTTCAAATGAACCTGTCGAGGCTGTGCCAAAGGTTTGAATTAAAATATTTTTGCAATAACAAAACAATACAAAACAAAACAAATTGATATATTTAAATATATATAATATAAACATGTTATAAGTGAAGAAGGAATAAAAATGGAGTTTCTTTTTATCACATAAAATAGTATACAGGGGTTACGTACTTGCTAATAAATAAGTTTTTAGTTTTCTTTTAAATCCAATACAATTTCTAGTTTGACATATTTCCTGAGGAAATGCATTCCAGAGAAGAGGTGCAGTATGTTAAAAAGAATATGATTTTTTTTTTGAAGTGCCCAGTTAGGAAAGGTTCTGGTATGAACAGGTATTTTTACTGAAATGTCTTACTCCTTATTTGTTTATGAATATATTATGCATTTTAAATGAGGTTTTTTAATCCTAGCAAATTTGTGTGTAGTACAATGTTTAATGCATCAAAGAGTATTATTATGTGTTTGAGTTTGAGTTTGAAGTTTATTATCCAAACAAAAAGTATATCAATATAACAATCAAATGTCAATGGTTAACATTTAAAGGATAAAATGGGACCAGAAAATAGCATTTAATGCTAATCGTGTCTGGTACCACTAACACACAAAAGTATCACAGCAATGAATGAGAATGTAATGAATTAATATGAATAACTATTGAATACATACTTAAGCTACAAGCTATTCTACAGAGCTACAGAGCTTCTAGTGAGCACATTTTTTTTTTTTATCCTCAAAAAAAATTTCAATTTGCTTCCCCCCCCCCCCTTGTTTAAAAACTAATTTAGTAATATTTAGTAGAATTTCTACCCTTGCCTGATTCAAAGTAAGCCTGAAATTTCTCACGACTCAACCTGTTCGGTGATTCAGTCCAAGTGGCAATGTAAAACAAAAATCTGCATCCAGCATTCACTGATACATGGATTAATTATTCAGTTCCTTTACAAAAAATCATATTCATTTCATTAAAAAGTCTTGCAATTAGTGAAAAATTCTTTATGTCGCTTGTTAAGAAATGTATGATCTGTGTGTGTGTGTGTGTGTTTGTGTGTGTATTTAAAAAAAAATGATTCAGGACAATAAGTGTCCTTGTATTTGCATATTGATTCCAAGGTGCTTCATAAGTTTGGAGGAAGAAAAGATCTGAAATATGTATTTGATGGAGAAAAAAATGTAAACTTGAAGCTTTCGAATTTGGCCAATATCATCTTACTACAAAGCCTTGTGAATGTTTACTTATTTTTCATTAATATACAACGCACTGTATCTTCGCCTTGTAGGTTCAATGAAATTTTCTCTAGCCTTTTGAGCTCCACTCTTTAGGTGACTCTTACACTTTGATATTGTAATAGTATGGACAGTTTCAGCCAGGTGTAAAGTAGAACGAGTAGAATTGCTCCCGTACCATGACATGTTAAGCTGCTGCAATTAAGGATGGTTATACACGTGTGTGTACCATGCCTTGATGTTAAGTTAATAGGAGATAGAATGGAAGAGCATTCCAAATACATGTAGATGCATGCTGGATATGTTGAAGGACACTGAAGTCCTTGGGAAGCTATTAAGTACTAGCTTTGCTGATCAAGCATTGTGAAAAATGCTAGACCGTTTCATCTCATTTGTGTTTTTTTGCAATCTTTGAACTCAATAAATGAATCATAAAGTGATATTCAATATGTTACTTGTCTTTTTATTTTCTAGATCTCTTTTTGTAATAATATTTTTTTTTCAATATTAAATTTCTTCATGCTTTTAAAGTAAACATAAGGAAGTATAAAGTGACCTCTAGAAGATATCATTAATTTTGGCAAACTACCTAAAACCTGATTTTTTTTTTGTTGTGGAAAATCAATGTAAATTTACAGTTATGATAAAAGTGCATCAATTCTAACCTAGTAAGAATGCATCCATCCATAATAAATGCTTCTGTCTCTATTAAATTAAAAGTTAACTGTTTTACATTCATCACTTGTTCCCTATTGTTGAAGAACTGCAGTATTGGTTTCTGTAAATGTAATTTTCTTGACAAATTACATGTACATTCAACTATATTGAACACACGAAGTTCCAATTACGTACGTAAATAGTAATCATGAAGAAGATCTGTTTCCAGCAATTCTTTCAAAGTTTATTATCCGCAACCAAATTAACAGCATAAACATCATCGAAGATATATAGGATATACAGTAAGCTTACGGTTGCACCATGTGAGAGGGGGAGGATTCGGGAGTCTAGGACTGTCCAATCCTTCCCCCTCTCACATGGTGCAACCCTAAGCCTACTGTATATCTACATCACCATGCAAGCCGATACTTATAAGAAGCATCTTATATATAGCATATCAAATATGTGTAAATAACTGTTCTATTAAGCAATTAATATAAACTTAGACAACACAAGAATCAAATGTTTCAAAGATGTGAAACATTTACCGGTATGTCAATTCTTGATTCTATCTCACGATTGAGGATAAAGCCATATAGAATATAGTTTGTTTGTTTTAGTACAGGAGTGCAAGTACCATGTAATGAATAAAAGTGCTTCTCTGGCAAAACACAATTTACACTAATACTATAATACAACTATCTTGATATTTAGTATATCTATGAACATATTTACTGCAATATACATGAGTACATGTATCTCCACAGTGATGATATTCAGACAAAATACATTGTATGCAAGGTAGTTCTTTCTGCTTTTCTCTGGGAAGATCTCGGCACCAATATTTCAAGACGTAAATCACCAATACAAAATAATAAAAAAAAACCCGGGCCACTAGAACCACTAAATATGAGACACCCCCATCAAAAACAGAAAACACACCTCTTTCGCTACGGACAAGCAGTTTATAAATGCAAGTTGAAAATTTAATTTGAACGTGGTTAGTACATTTCATAGTTTTGAATAAAGAGCATATACTTCTACTTTGTTTCAATATGTAATTCAAAGAATATCACCTGGTGGTATTCTGAAACTATGTAATCTTCGTGTTAGTGAGATTGGTGTTAATTGTCACAGAAAATTGAAACTGTCTTAATTGATAGTTGTTACGACAACCCGAATACCTTCCACTTAATCTAAATTTGGCATAGTTTACAGAATGCCACCCTTGGACAAATATAATTGTACCACACTAAATACTTGTTTAAATGTAATTTTAAAATATTTAAAGAACGAAAAAATAATGAATTGTGTACATCCCCCCCCCCTAAAAAAAAAGAAAAAAAAAGAAGGAAAGTCTCACGAAATAAGATTATCAATTTAGTTAATTTAGTTATATTATGCAATATAATCTATATCGATCCTCTTCTCTTTCTCTTTCGCCATGTATTTCTTTGTTTTTCATTATATCTATCCTCTCCTCTCGATCTCCTCATTTATTTCTCCCCCCCCCCCTTTCTATCATCTTCCCTTCCCTGGGTGTACTGTACACGTGCATGCACATGTACAATATATGGTGATGGTAAGTGTGTGTGTCTTTCAATCAGATATGATTATTTACGTTTGGGGACAGACCTTTAAACGTCACCATCCGAAAGACGTAATGCTACGTTTACACTATGTTCCCGGCGGCCACAGCAGCCCCGTTTGCCCGAAACGTAGTGCGCCGTGGGATTTTGGCAATATTATTCTCTGTGTTCAAGTTCAAGTTTTCTCACGGTCTTTCACGGTATCCGTGACGGGCCGTGCGGAGAAAGGGGCTGCTGAGTCCCGGAGGCTCCAAGGCGCACTACGGTTCGGCGCCGGTCTACCACGGATGTCAGTACATTCCCTCCCGGCCCGTCACGTGGGGGGGGGGGGGGGGGGGGGGGGGGGGGGGGGGGAACCCACTTTTTTTTTTTGCTCCCAAAAAAAAAAAATCGCAACGACTCAGCCAGCCACTGAATAAGTGGGGGGGGGGGGGGGGGGGGAAGAGGACACTTTTGTTTGTTTTTTTTATTTTTTTATTTTTTTATTTTTTAAATAATTTTTTTTTTTTAAATCACAAAATCAACAAGGGGGGGGGGGGTTGCTCCAAGATACACACATAAACACCCCCCCCCCCCCCATGCGTACGCGCCTGCTCGTCTGAATACAGTTTTCCGCCTCCCACGCGAACCGCGGAAGCTTTTAAGTTTCATTAAATCATTAGAGAAAGAAGACGGCTCGTTGTACCGTTTTTGAATCTTAATCCTTGTCTAAATTCACCCCCCCCCCTCCCGCGCAAAGCTAGGGAGCTTTTCCTTTTTATTAAATTAATAGAGAAAGAAGACGATTCGTTGTACCATTCTCGACTCTTAATCCTCGTCTGAATTCAATTTCCCTCCCCCTCCCCTTTCATCCGCGCGCGCGAAGCGCGGAAGCTTTTACGTTTCGTTAAATCATTAGAAAAAAGAAGACGATTCGTTGTACCGTTTTCGACTCTTAATCCTTGTTTAAATTTCAATAATGTATTTTGTCCTCTCCTTTTTCTTCATACGTCCTCTTCCTTTTCTCTCCCTTCTTTTTTGGGCCGTTTTTTTTGTTTTGTTTTTTGCGGGGGGCGCCCCCACTGCCCCCCTGGCTTCGCGCCTGCGGTCAGATGAACATCTTTTGATACCTTGTCCGCCCTCGTAAACTCATGGGTTGAAGGCAAGTTACGGTCAGATAAGCATTCAGGGGCCCGCCTGAATCGGAAACCCCTGAATCTCAGGGGTTTCAGGCATTTGATTACGGTCAGATGAACATATTTTTATACCTTATTGTGACACTGGCAGGACACTGATTGGCGTGAGGTCCAGCAGGCGGAGCCTCCAGAAGCTCAGGGGTTTTAGGCATAACATTACCGTCAGATTAGCATCCAGTGGGTCCAGGGGGCAGAGCCCCCGGAAGCTCAGGGGTTTAGGCTTTTGATTACGGTCAGATGAACATATCTTTATACTTTATTTGTGACACTGGCAGGACACTGATTGGCGTGAGGTCCAGCGGGCGGAGCCCCCAGAAGATCAAGGGTTTTAGGCACTAAATTGCGGTCAGATGAGTATCATCAAGGGCCCTTGGTTGGGTCCCGGGGGCAGAGCCGCCAGAAGCTCAGGGGTTTTAGGCGTTTAATTGCGGTCAGATGAACAATTTTTGATACCTAATTTTGTTGTGACACTGGTAATAAACTATTCTTTGTTTCTTGCTTTCTTTCTTTCTATTTCTCTTTAAAATGCTTTTCCAAAAAAATATGACATGTAGGCATCTCAAGAAGCATATTTCTTGCCTGGCTGTTAATTTACAAACGCATAAAAAAGTATAATTTACTAAAGAATGAGGAAAAACCTCGGAAAATTATGTCATTTCAACATTATGTGTAAACCACCGTTATGGAATTAGAAAAAAAACACGTTTAAATTTTATTTCCCTCGAGCCCCCTCCCCGATCAACACGCCAATACCCCGCCCCCCCCCCCCCCCCCCCCCCCCCCCCACCCTGATCTACTTTGTTGGCGGAGAAATCGCAACTGATCTCCCTACCTTTCTTATTTCTCTTTTTTTCTTTCCCTTTCTCTCCTCTTTCCCTTTCCCTTCCCGGCCTTCTCTCTCTTTAAGGTTTAATGGGAGGGGGAGGGGAGGCACGGTCATTTTTGCCCCCATCCTTCTCCACACGTTGTTGGCGGGATTAACTAACTGCGAATGATCTATTTCCCCTTCTTTTCACCTTTTTTTCCGGTTCCTTTTAGCTCTCCTTTTTTCCTTTTCCTTCTTTCTCTCTTTTTTTTATCGCCACCCCCACACCGATCTACAACTTGTTGGGAGAAAAATTGCGACTGATACCCCCTTCTTTCTATTTCCTTCCTTCTCTCTTATTTTTTTTTATTGGGGAAGGGGGAGGCGACAGCTTGGGAGGCAAGGCTCTTTCGCCCCCCCCCCATCACTTCTTTCCCCCTTTTTTTCATCTTTTTTTTGTTTTTCTTCTTGTACTTTTTTTTTTAATTATTAGGGGGGGCTACACGCCTGGGAAGAGGGACCCCATGTTATGCACACTGCAAAATGGAGTGCCCCCGCCCCTTTTCTGATAAAAAAACACCTTCTTACAATGTCATCCCCCTTTCGTTACCTCCCTTTGAAAGCATCCCCCCCCCCCCCCATTCTCAGGACTGCAAACATTTCTGAACCCCCCTTTCGCGGGCTTTTTGGGGGGCTTTCCCTACCTTCGAGACCCCCCTAAATCCGGAACACTGCTCAATGTACCCCCCCCCCCCTATCTATGACATACAAGATATTTTATAACCCCCTTTTTAATTTATGAGGCTTCCAACAAAGGGAGCCTGCGAAAAAAAAATCCCTTTTTAATATTTTATAACCCCCTTCTTAAATTTCTCAGGGATCCAAAGAGAGAGAGAGAGAAAAAAAAACCACCCCTTTTTAAAGAAATCTCCGGGTGCAGTGTTTTTTAGATGTATTGGCGCTTCAGATGAGTACAACAGGAGAGGTGGATTAAGTCACATATAGGGGCATTAGTTACTGGCCTAGCTCAACAACCTGAAACCGAGGCAAATGATTGCCGATCGATATGAAACTTTCATGAAAGCATTATTTCAGGCAATGCTTGTCAAAAAGTAAATATTATTGTTCTTATTTTAAACAGAAATTTCCTTTTGAAGCGAACCGAAGTTTTTAATAATTCACCGTCTTTCTCTGTTTTAATTGTATTTTGTATTCAACCAAGCCCTCTTTGTTTTTCCTTTCGTCGTGATTTAACTCTAACCCTAACCCTAACCCTAAACTTTCCCATAGGCTCAACACGCACCTAACCCCAATCTTTGCCGCATAAAAAAATAACGCGTCCGGGTTTAAGCAATTTTTTGCCGGTGTGAAAAGAAAGTGGAGTAAGCTTAACCACGGACTATAGGTGGGGCTAATTAAGACACCCCTTTCACCCCCGGGACACCCCCTTTCACCCCCGGGACACCCCTTTCATCCCCTGGACACCCCTTTCATCCCCGGGACACCCCTTTCACCCCGGGACACCCCTTTCACTCCCGGGACATCCCTTTCATCCCCGGGACACCTCTTTCACCCCCGGGACACCCCTTTCATCCCCGGGACACCCCTTTCACCCCCGGGACACCCCTTTCACCCCGGGACACCCCTTTCATCCCCGGGACACCTCTTTCACCCCCGTGACACCCCTTTCACCCCCGGGACACCCCCTTTCACCCCCGGGACACCCCTTTCATCCCCTGGACACCCCTTTCATCCCCGGGACACCCCTTTCACCCCCGGGACACCCCTTTCACCCCCGGGACACCCCTTTCACCCCCGGGACACCCCTTTCATTCCCGGGACACCCCTTTCACTTGGGGGAAAACAACCGAACAGAACATCTATCCTGAACCTTTAGGTCTACTAGAACAAGTATCCCGGGACAAAATAGTACCCCTCAAAACAAAAATACAGTAGTTGTCCAGGGTATAATAATTTAGGGTGTATTTTCCCGGGGTTATTAGTTGGTATACATCTATGTTCGGGGGAGGGGGGGGGGGGTAGTCCAAGGAGTTGTCCGAACAATTTCACCTTTTTAGAATGGGGGAGGGGGCAGGAGATCATAATAATTTGCTCTAAAATATCCCTTCTTCATCTTCACCATCATCATCGCCATTATGATCACCACCACCACCATAGTTATCTAGTTAACATCATGATCAACGTATTCATCACCGCAACCGTCATCATCATCACCACCACCATTATCATCATCATCATCATCCTCCTCATCAATATTTATCCAGGATTATTCGGCGGGGGAAGGTAGGAGTTTGCAAATCTGAAATTCTATATAATAATATAAATACAGGCACACCTGCTATAGTGACCACCTTTCTAAAAACACCACATCTTTTGTTCCCCTTGAAAATGGTTTCTCAATGAAACATGTACTAAAAGAACCTGTACTTAAAGACCATCTGCCTAAAAAGACCACTTTTCTTGTCTCCCTTGGGTGGTCTTTATTATATATATAAGGTTTCACACTTTCAGGTATCTTTTGATGGCTTAATAAAGAGCCAGGCGCCGTAATTGTAGGGCACATTTTCTTTTTTTATATTCGACATGTATTTAAGATTTTCCACATGAAGGTCTGGCCAGGTAAGGGGCTAAGTGCCCCCAGAGACCCCCTGGATCCGTCACTGACAATTAACATCTTGTAACTGACATTGACCTTCATAATACAAAACAGTCAAAAATAATACACAACAGTCAAAAATAAAACTCCAATTTCAACACATAATTTTTTTTTGTTCAATTCAGGGGGCAGAAAATTCCCAAGGCTTTTATTGGTCACAAAAATTTATTCACAAACTTATCCATCTTAGAAAAACAAAAAACAGATCCAAACTCATATCTTGTTTATTAACAATCAAACTTTTAACAATGAAGTTGAGTATATTTGTTCACACCACAGGAAATGTAATCGTTTGTTCTTCTTTTTCTCCCCAAAATATTATCAAGCAGAAAAAAGAAAACAAAATAACGATGAGGTAATAAAATATGACTTAATACTTCCCAATCATAATTTTCATAGAAACCTGACAACTTTTATATTACTTTTTTTTCTCCATCAATATAAGCTGTTGGGACAGGGGAATTGGAAGACTTCACATATAATGCTTTTCTTTTTCTTTCATGAAGAGTTTCCGATTATCATTCTCATCAAGTAGATGCTAATCTATAATGTCCTTTCATATTGGAGGTAGAGCCTTCTCGAATAATGTTTGCTCACATTAATTCTTCTTGTTCTGCCTAGGTAGTACTGCAGCTTGATACGGTCATGGTATACTGTGAAATACTGATAATGCACTACAATGGCATATTTAAAAAATGGATGTCTAAGATAACTGACAATTCTTACTGAAGTTTTCACTATAAATGTTATCGATTTTATTCGTTTTTTCAATGAGCATAGGCATTACACACAGCAGCAGCGGCTTCAGGCAAGGCACAGAATGATTTACAGCTAAAACAAGAGTTACTCTTTCAAACATAGGCTGATATATAAACAAAAAGACGCTATACATCAAATACTGAATATTTGATAATTATTTACTTAAAAAGAAGAAAAATATAACTGACTTAAAAGACCTACAACAAACCACCAAATTTAGCTAGAAAAACGTGCCTAAATATGACTGTACAATACACAAACTTATCAAAAATCCCCCAATTTACCTGAAATAATCTTACATGTTTAAAAAAAGTCTACATTTGCTTGTAATTACATTCCTCACTATCTAATCCAAACTACTATAAAAATAGAAATGAAAACTCCAAGACACAGTTACTGGCAGCGGTAATAATATACAACGCGAGAAGAAAACAAATGTGTGTCATCTACAAATAAGCAGAGAGAGAGAGAGAAAGAGGAAAAACAGATCTACTAGATACTAGTAGGATACAGAAGCAATAACTAAGACTGTGGTCTACTTCTACTACATCTACTGGTTAAAAGACGAAGCTTGAAAAATACTATTACAAAGCCTACTCATTTTTTTTTTTATTTATAAAATTTGTCCTGTTGAAAAAAAAAGATTTGTGTAAAAATATCAATACATTGTTATTCACAACACTTTTTTCATCATCATAATTTTTTTTTCTTCAAACTTCTTAAAACAGATGAAAATAATCTGTAGAAAATAGCACCATTTCATAGGATCCTGTATTGTCACTCAGGGGGGATTGGATCCATCAACTACACTTAAAATGATACAGTTATATAAAATAATACAAACAAAAATCGACAATCACTCTTGATGAAAGGGTGTGTGAGTGTTGTTGTAACCCGGAAGTAATCCAGGCGCAGCTGCTAGTCTACTACTCATGGGATGAACCGAAACTCTTTTTCTTTTCATAAAAAAGCAACAAACTTTTCTTTGATTTTTGGTACCGATCTCTTTAATCATTGTTGCTTTTTTTCCGGTGCTGATGTGTCATGGTTCTGCTACCACCATCAGGCACACATATGTTGCTTGCCCCTACTTCTAGTTGAAACACGCGGAACCAACCGTGTAGCCAAACTTCTGGTTGCGTCTCCCGAAATCGAGAGGAGCAAAGTCAGAAATTGGAAGCTGATGAAGCTTTGATGTATTGACTTCTAAGATGGTCTCACCAAGCGAGGGCTTATTCTGTAAGATATAAAAAGGAAATAAATCATTGTTTGTATTTAGCCTTTAAATGATAACATGACAATATTGGATAGTTGTATAGTGCTCATACCCTGTTATCGCAGAGAGTTTGTTGTACCAATTAAGGTCTCACTGATTTTTACCTATGATGTATCATATAACTACATCCAGTGATACCAAGTGGTATCTATGCTAATGAGCACAAAACATGATGAATACAAATGTTGGACCTACAAGCATGTTCATTATATAATGTGGGGCCTTAAAAATGTCATCCCTGATGTATTTACACAATGAATTTCGAAAGCAGTTTTACAGTAAATCCAATCTTCCTTAATAGTGATGCAATGATGTCTTTCTCTGATGTAAGTCTACACTTAAACTCTCATTCATTGTGTGCTCCACAAATTTATTTTGTATCATGTGTTAGAAATGGAAATGCTTTTTTACTTTTGTTTTTGAAGATATTAGTGATACTACATGACATTATCTGAGCAGCAAAAAACCCAATTTGATCGGCCTACTTGGGACTCTCATTTCAGGGACTGCTGGTGTGACCAGCCATCAACAATTATCTGTCAATGCCTGAATTAGCTTTTGTTTGCTGTTACAAAAAATAAAAACCCCAAAATCCCATTATCTATGAATTCTTTGATGAAAGTAGTGAGAAAACCACACGATTAAAGGTATTCTGTGGAATTCCACCTTTGTCTTTTTTGGTGGCAGCGGCAGGATACTATAGTAACCAGTTTTCACTATCAACCTACCTTGCACTCGTCCTTGATGACCTTAGGTTGATTGAGGCCATCGAACGTGAACTCTTCATCATTGGAAGCTAGAAGTCTGATGGCATTATCAAAGCTATCCTCTGCCTCATCATACCACGCTACACCATTCACACACGAGTATGTGAACTTCTGCGTGGCCTTGGAGCTCAGCAGACGTAGGAACGTCAGTTGGACGATGCCTCCTTGGTAGGAAAACTGAATACAAAGTATGAGTCATAGATATTGTGCAACCATACAGACTTTGGAAATAAATGCATTCAAACAGTATCTCTACATTTAAAATGAATCCAAATTTGTTCTTATTTCGCCACTGCATTACAAATGATACATGTATTGTATAAACAGAATATCGATGTACATCAATGAAGTCTACTGTATATGTATTGTATTGTATTGCATTGATGAAACTTCATTGATGTACATCAATATTCTGATTATAAACATATACATCAATGTACAGTGCAATGTAACAAATCAATATTCTGTTTTCAACATATATATCATATGAATCAGTTTTCAATGCAGTGAATATAGCAAAACAGAAGGAAATTGATATATATATCAGAAACACTCTTTTTTTTCTTCTCATAATAATGATAAGAATTTTTTCCAGTCTATTTAAATGAACATTAACAAGTTTATGTCATATTCTACTCATATGAATTGTGAGAGCTTACATGAACCCTGGGTCATACCTGAGAACCCATTGGTCATACCAAAAATCAATTTACCTCTTTTCCTCTCAAATTCTCCAGGAACCACTCTCCTGGAACTGCTTTGCGGTATCCTTTAGTTTCTGTCTGTAATTAGAAAAGAAGAGATATAGCATGAATCGAAATTTCATACTTTCACAGGAATCAATCACACAAAAATGATCTTAATAGAGTGGCTTATAACTGATTTATAACATGTATGTCATGACAAAAAATAAATGTACATGTAAAATGGCTTGCCTGTAGTTCGCTCTGTTTATCAAAACAAAATCAAACATGATTTTATTGAACTGCCAGGAACTTTTATAACACATAATATGTTTGAAAATTACCTAAAGTAAGAAACTTTTCGAGTTGATAATGATGTTTGAGGAGATATAAAGCATGCATATCCCACATACTCGTGTGACCTTGTTACTGGTGTGTTTTTGGACATGCTTGAAAATTAATAATGTACATGTATCTGTGAAGGAACATCCACACTGCTTCATCATATATGTCCCAAATCCAATACTCGGTGAACATATCCACCAAACTTCACTATCTAAAACTTGAACTTTTTGAAAACAAAGCAGCCTGAGACGGAATATATATGTACATGGACAAGACACATGCACATGGAAGTTATCATTGTATTTAGAATAATGCCTCTGGATACTTTGTAGTGGAGGCATAATAAAATGTGCCTTAAACTAAATATTTATTGATTTATGCTAACTTTATGCAAACAAATAGAATGATGAGGCAGAGTGAATGCTCCTACTTCTGATTATTCTGGTGAAATGGACAGAATTAGCGACACAATTTGTATGATTTCCCGAACATCACCTAAGGGATCACAGACATTTAAAAAAAAATTGTTTTTATTGCTGTACATTTCCTCGGAAAGATCTCTCCATGATCAATTTACATATGAAAATATTAAACGTAGGTATTAAACCGTGTTTTTTATAAAATTGTATAGCGTATGATAAAATATTCCCTTAATATCATTAATTTATTGGCATTGGCGAACTAACCATTTTTCGGGACTCAGAATCTTGAATGATATTCCTGATTTATTTCTTACATGGGATCAAACTATTTACAATTTCTCTGGTGACAGCAGTGAGATAACCACACGATTTAAGATCTTCCATGGAATTTCACCGTTGCCATTTCTGGTGGCAGCAGTGGGATACGGGCAATCATTTTTCATCATAATTTTGGTAGGAATGACATTTATGAGTGAAATATGACAAAGTCAGCTTCTTTCTAAAATAAATGATGTCGCTATCTGTAATGGTTATTGACAGTGTTTGTGATCTCCTACAAACTGATAAACTACAGGACACATAAAACCAGCGAAGAAAATCAACAGTGCCATTCAAGCATATTCTTAGTTAAGCAAAAAACTGTTTGCAAGTATGCTGAGCCTATCAAATATCAGACAAAACTAACATCTTCCACAAGACATATATTTTTTTGTTTAAGGTCAGGGATTTCAGGATTCTGTATTTCTTTGATTACTACTGGCAATGTAAAATAAAGATGTAAATACATCACACATAATTAAATTTTGAATAACTATGATATTTTTAAAAGGTCGATCATTACAGATTACTAACAATTCTTTTGATGGATTTTGCTGACACAAGACACACAGGTAGTACACTATGACAAAGCCACCTTAATTCACAAATAAACTTTGCAACACTGACCAAAGTATGCCACTAACAAAGCTCCAAACCAGCCATAATTTTCTAGCGCACACACAAATGCAGCAAAAGAGAGAAATTCATGAATTACTCATTAATGTAAAAATTGTTTCATAAACTTGAATAAATATGTTGTTAAACCAATATTGAATACCACCCTGGACATGTAATAGAATCATGCTAAAGTCCTTTTGATACTTATTTGAATGACAATGAATAATACTGTACGAAGTTGACTGGTAATATCAAACAAAAATGAAATGATCCGGTGAGTATGTCATGGTCTCAATTAAGTTGATGAGTTAAATCAATCTGAGGAGTTGGTGAATTGATAGTGATATTTTGAGAAATAGAAAAACAACAACGAATTTTATTCTTCAACAATGTATTAGTCAATTATATATGGAAATATTTAAATTGTTTCAATTTCTAATTAGTCTTTCCATAATGTATTTGGAAAAGAATTGGTTTAACTATTCTTTATTTTGTCTGATTATGCACAGAGCATCATGAACATACATTTTATAACGTTTTTGAGGTAAAAATTCAATTGCTCTATACTATAGTATAGGCATTGAAATCACACTTAAATAACCATTACTATTTCACATTCAACAAAACAAAGCTTAGCAAATGCCAAGACAGAATTAGCTGAAGATGGCAATTTAAAACAAAAACTTATTAACATAAATAGAACATTGATATTAGAAGTTGTAAGTACAAAATACCGAATTTTCTTCCGTGTAATTGTAGAAATGCTGTGGATAAATAGACAAATGCAGGGGGAAAAAGCAGAAGAAATGCAGAATGGTAATGGTCATGAACACAAACAAATTTCAACAAAACATTACAAAATGATATATATTCTACAATAATGCTGGCTCTCTTAAGTGAATGCCCAAAAGCAGCAGAAAACCAATAAAGTGGTCTAAGTTTTGTGTATATCTTTTCCTTATGAAAAATATATTGCAGACTAAATGTGTATCACATGTCGGAAAAGGAGATAGCAAATAGGTATTTATCAATACATCACTTAGACCACCTTTAAAGGTTTTATTAACTTATGGATAATGCTTTTAAATTATATGGAATTCCTTAAGAGGGAACTGCAAAGCTTGGAAAGTTGGGAACAGATCAATATTCTTGCAGGTTTTTATGAGATGACCTTTAACAAATTAATGAGAAATTATAAGCTTTAAAGGCAAAATTAAATGGAATTTCAGGAGGTAAGCAAATTGCAATGTCAAGAAACATAACTTAATAAAAATGCTTTGTTCAAAATAAAATGCTTCTTTGTAGTTCATTCCTAATAAAAAATAACTTTGGTTGCATGGCTTTATATCACAGCGTTAATAATCTGCATAACATTTATTTTTATCCTGCAAAAAGTTTCAATTCACCAATTGTGAAAGACCTGAGCATTTTGTTGGTAGAACTTTATAGCAGTATGAATTTTCCAGCATGTAATTAAAAGCAAAGGTAGGCAAAGGGAAAGCAGTTCTAGTGAATAAATTCTAAAGGCAGCTGCTTTGAATTATTGGCTGGCTGCAACGGTAAGGAGGATAAGAGAATCAGCAGCACCTATCTCAACTTACATGTCCGGTGGTGTTATCGGGCGCTAGACAGGTGTCACCGCCAGCCGTCATGTTGCAGAATGCATAGAATGCATCGTCAGGGCAACCCTCGTTAGGATCAATCCAATAATACCCTGTCAAAAGAATATATAAAAATCATACAAAGGAAAGAATATATTATATTCTCACAATAATGCTAAAGATTCTAACACCTAAACTGCAGTATAGCATTTCAACTTGATTAGGATCTTCGTTTAAAAGAACCTTAGTTTGGATTATCATTTGACATACAACATATTATGTGCAACTTCAAAGAAGTTGAAGCTTATGATTTTCTTATGATCTACGAAGATCATCAGGGTCAATCTGGAGCACAGGGAACCAGTCGAAGGGCATGAGTGATGCTGTGAGGGGGTCATAGGGGGCATTACTGACCATCTTGAGTCTTTGGATGGCACATGAGGAGATCCTTGCAGGTACGGGCGGGGTTGTCCTTGGTTCCATTTGGTTTTTTGATGCCCTCGACGTCTGTCTGCAATTGGTCGAGCGACGAGAAGAGCACCTCCATGGCTTTGACGTAGGGGAGAGGGAGTTCATCAAAGCCGGGCACGTATCTGAAAGGCATATCGGGTAGATCATCGATGCCCTGCATACCATTACCCAGAAGCTCGTCAATGCCCAGGAAGTCTCCATCTGATGGTAGATCACTGGGACCCACCTGTCGCTTTCTCCTCTTGGTGCCTCCGAAAGGATTGGAGCTGGAGGTGGACAAGGGAACGTCACTTCCGGTAGCTTCAAAGGTTTGTTCACCGTCTGTCGAGGCACCGGCTCCTCCGCCTCCGAAACCAGCGCCGAAGTTGGGATACATATCTGGACGGAGCGTGAGCATGCCACGGTCCAACATGGCTTGGAGATACTGAATAGAAGATTCGTTAAAGGGAAATCCAAACCTTGCAATAAGTTCACTACATCACAGTGGCATTATCAATTCAGCCAATTTGAAGAGCGTATATATGTACAATTATTACAATTTTCAAAAATTCCCCAAAATACCAGTCTACTTCTCTGATTTTTCTGCTTTGTTTTTAGGTTTATTTGCTTTAAGTGTTTGATTTCTCTTTAAAAACAGAAGTTTATCCATGAATCTCATCTTTTTACACATTATATGGTTGAAAAAATGCTCTTAATAATAACCTAATTGAACTGATAGCATTGTCTCCAGAAATGATGAATGTAACAGTTTTCATAGCATCTACCAAAATACTATCAATCTCTCCCATTTTTTTGTTTTTATGAGAGAAAAACCATCAGAGAATCATCATTATCAATTTTGTTTTACATATCATTTAAAAGAAAACTTTTTGCACAAAATAAAAGTATTGAGAGAAACACTTATGTCAGATTTTTACCTCTGCTGTTGCTGGTGGTCCCTGTATGTAGAAAAGGATAACAGAGAGAGAGAGAGAGAGAAAAAAAAATTGAATTTAAAATGAAATGCAAATGAGGTACAGAATCTGAATTACAGACATGTTATGTTTCTAGTATCAAAACAGTCATACACAATTCACAAAGAATACAAGGCATAATTAATTCTTCTCATAAAATAGCAAAGATCTAATGTCACGATACTAGTTTAAAGTTATCAAAGAACAAAATATGAAACATAACAAATATTCCAAAGAATGACTTACAGGTTGTCCAGGAGATCCCTGTAGTAATGAAGAAAAAGAGAAAGAAAGAAAGAATGGGTTATAAGATAAATAGAATAATACATCACTTTCTCTTATCCACCATTTCAATTCACTGACTAAAATTAACAATAGCTACCCTTGCTTAACATAGGTTGATAGAATAACATGTACTTCATACAAATGTTCACTCTTCCAATATTTCATGTGTAGTTTTAGATGACTTTAGACAAAATTATCAAAAATCAATAGAAATATGTCTTACAGCAACAGATTTGTCATCCGCTGTCAATCCTAGCCATTTCCAAAACATTCATCACTTTGAAATGTTTGAGATTGAGGAATTGAATGTACACATATTATAAAAGTTACTTATTCAATTGCAGGAGTATGAAGAAATACACTGACATTTGAGAGAAATTCTCTTCGGGAAAGGTTTAGATATAAAAGCATCAACTGAATATGGGTGTAGGAATTGGGAGGGGGAGGATTCATGAAAGGTATTATGTGAAAATGATGATGTTTGAAACTTACTGGTGCTCCCCTATCTCCAACCACACCGAAGTCTCCTCGCTCTCCCTTAGCTCCAGATAAACCATCTCTACCCTGTCAACAAATATAAGAAAACAAAACATCTTGAATCTCTGTAATAAATACATATATTAACAATGAAATCACTACTTCTACTACTTCTACTACTACTGTTACTGCTACTACTGCTACGACTATTACTACTACCACTTCTACTCCAACTACTACTACAACTACTTCTACTACAAAAACTTCTACTACTACTACTACTACTTCTCTCTGATGAGGCAAAGAAAAAAAACTACTACTACATCTTCTACAGATGATGAAGACAAAAAAAGAAATTAAGAGAATTTCATGAATGATGATAATTTCAATAACAATACGACAAACAATAACAATAATAAAAATAATAATAACTTGAGACATTTACTACATCAACGGAGACATTATCTCGACCTCATACACGATAAAACCCCAAAATCTTCACAGAGTGTTGAGGACAGCGGCCATACAAAATGATTTTTACACAGTAAGCTCCTTGTTTTTAGATGGAAAGAGGCAATATAAATAAGAAAATGAGAATATGAGAGTTTATATTTCTTCGACTTACCGGTAGACCGGGTGGTCCTTCAGGTCCCATCACACCACGTGGCCCTTCAGAACCCTGTCAATCAAAAACGAAGAAATGGAGAAAAATTAGACAAGCAAAAGTATGTGAAGTAATGTTATAGATATGAAGAATAACACAATATCCACATATTTCACAATGTATAATCTAATTGCCTTGATTTTCAAAGCCTTATTTGGTTACAAATATCCTTCAAACTATCAACTAGCATTTTACAATAACTATCCAATATGTCTAACAGACAACTCCCCCCCCCCCCACCCCACCCCCCCCCCCCCCAACACTCCCCAACCCTAGTACAACTAACTACCCTGAAAAGAATGAACTACCCCAAAGACGGTTAATCCTTTGACATCCATTCCCCTATCCCACATTTAAAAAAATTACTCTTCCCTTATGAAGAAGGTTAACAGTAAATGTGGTACATATTGTTCGCTATTACTAGATAAGCAGCCCTTTACTTCTTCTTTTAAAAAGGTATCATTATCAAAGGCATTTTATTTAAAATTGGAAAAGAAAGACTATTCAAAAGATGGAATGTATTCATAGTTTGTTTCAATCTTGTAATGCTAATTGATATTCATGTATCAACCTTTGCATGCGATCACTTCAATAGTCATGTTTTGTTATATCATAAATGTGTTTTTTATGTGCAGGGCCCACATTGTTTAAAATAACTGTTTGGCTACTCGGAATGAAGAAAAGATGAAAAATAAGTAAATAAATTAACACTTACAGGGTCTCCCTTGGGTCCCTGAGGACCACCTTCTCCTTGGCTTCCCTTGTCTCCCTTCTCTCCCATTATTCCAACCTCTCCAGTTCGGCCAAGGAATCCACGATCTCCCTGTCAAATCAGACAAACGATTCCAAATAATTAAGCAAAGACACAACAAAATGTCACAGAGTCCACATCAGAGACTGATCCCTGTAAGTTTTGTACTTTGGTTTTTTTGTCAAGCAGCTACCACAGTTCAACAATGTAACAACAAAAAAACTGTTTTTACATACAGTAGCACCTTTTTAGTTGCAGGTAACTGGTCAACAATTTAAAAGAATGATCCTCATTAGCATACGATGTCTTCACTTCAGCTACAATGACAAAAATTAAAATTAGAAAAAAAAGAAGGAGAAAAAACCCACAGTACATTTGATGCTCTATGGGGTTGTTTAACACATATCTTAAAGGTACTATGTCCATTTTGCAGCCAACCTCAAATTCTGTAAAACTTTGCAGGAATTATGAATATGTCATGTATGTCCTACCTGTGAAATTTAAATGTTAGCAGTGTCCTCATATTCAAATTATGCAAGGAAACCTGTTTACTTGCTAGACTTCACTGTCAGACACTATTGAGTGACGGACTGGCTTTTTTTTCTCTTTGGTAATAACATACATGAAAAGAGTTGTAAAGGGTACATGAGCATTTGTCTACATCAATAACCCACTTCTTGTGATGGCCAAGATTAAACTGATTGAATCTTTGCGCAGCATAAAACGTATGACCATTCGGTATAATTGTCTGAAAATCAAGACTATTAGTTTTGGGCTCTATAGCCCTAAAGTGACAACTAATAGTCGTTATTTTCCCTTTTGAAGACATTTTCAAGCCCCACTTTTTTAGGGAAGTTCTAAATTAGTATTATCTTTCAAATGCAGTTGGAATTTAACTTTTTCATTTTTTTGGCCTGCAAATGGGACATAGTACCTTTAACCCATTTACTACTGAATTTTGTTATCCCCATAAGCTTAGTACATAAACTATCCAGTTTCTGTAGGTTACAGGTTATTAAACATAGGCTCACTGAGTCAGGATATCACAGAAATGAGGGTAGTTATCATCATATTTATGTAAGAGAAGTCGAAATGATGACAATAATGGACTGTCAGAACAGTGCAGAGTTGAAATGTGTAGTCTGACTCATCAAATACAGTCAACGTTTTCTGCAACCAAGAAAGGAGATATCTTTCCCAAGAGAAAGGTTCATGACTCAAATCATCTGCAGAAAGCTAGAATAGTGTTAAATTCATTTCCTAAACACAACGTTAATGCATTTGTACTATCAGCTGCAATATGATACAGAGTATAGAATGAGATGAATAATAAAATACAGACAGAGTTGCTTAAAAATGATTAAGAGAAAGAAAAGGAATAAATGATAAATAATTTTACCTTAGGTCCAAGTGGGCCTGGGTCACCTTGGGCTCCAGTAGGTCCTTGGATTCCCTATAACAAAATATGAGAAAAGACGAGATTATAATATCAATTTGAAGTTTCTGCTTTTGATTATATGTTAATATCTTTATATCTTTAGCTGACAATATGCTTGTTGAAATAAATAATAACATAATGAAAGTGTTCTACAGAAAACAGTTGGCATCTGAGCTTTCAAAGCCTCAATACTGATTCATGATTCCTTTAACATATCCTTAAGACTTTACAATGCCACAATTCAATACTTTATCACACTAACATTCAACAGTAACTCATCAGCAAAGGAATAACAAACACACCTATTACTTTCAATCAACAGAGAAAGACAGAAGAAAATAGAGAACTGGACACCATACAAAAGTTTACACAGTACTATTACCAGGAGATAGTTAATGGGAAATAATTTCCAAGTATTTCACAATCATCATGAAACAATATCACCAAGACATAACTGATGATACAGTACTTCTCAACATATTTCTGTTTTGGTGTTCTTTTGCCATTCAAAAACTGAGGTTCTTTGGTGTCATATTATATGTATACATGTAAGAATCGTTACCGACATGGAGGACTGAAATTAATGGATAAATTTTTTTTAAAAGAGAATAAACAGAATAAACATCCCTGCTGCAATGGAGAGAAGGGTGCAGCAGAGTGTATACTGTAATAAACTGCATAGGGCTGCTTTACAATAAAACAGGTTTGCTAACATATTCAAATGTTGTTCTTGGCAATACTTACAACTTGACCTTGTGCTCCAGGTGCGCCTGGAGGTCCTGGTTCTCCTGGGTTGCCCTAGAAACCAGAAGAAAAAGAGGAGAGAGGAGAGATGAGAGGGAGAGGGAGAGAAAGAGAGATAGAGAGGGGAAGGGGGATAGAGACAGATGAGATGGAAATATACATGAGAAGGGGATAGGAATAGGGGAAGGAAGAAAAAAAGACAAGAACAAGAAAGAGAGCGTCAAAGAAGAAACAAAAGGCAATGGTTCACATTAAGCATTTTAATAGAGAATTGACCAATAAGCTAATGCCCTATCATGTTTTCAGCATTCCATGCAAAACAATGAATTAGGAATGTCATGAACTACAATCCATCATAAAGATTGTATGGCAATCTATATTTTGAAGTTTGAAGTTTGAAGAGAATTAAATTGAGGGGGCTTTTGCACTGAAATAGAGACAATCATTCTGTACTCAGGATAAACGCATCTTTAGTGGATAAGACAAGAACAAGAAAGAGAGCGTCAAAGAAGAAACAAAAGGCAATGGTTCACATTAAGCATTTTAATAGAGAATTGACCAATGACCTAATGCCCTATCATGTTTTCAGCATTCCATGCAAAACAATGAATTAGGAATGTCATGAACTACAATCCATCATAAAGATTGTATGGCAATCTATATTTTGAAGTTTGAAGTTTGAAGAGAATTAAATTGAGGGGGCTTTTGCACTGAAATGGGGACAATCATTCTGTACTCAGGATAAACGCATCTTTAGTGGATAAGGCGCTAGTTACGTTGCTACTTGCTTTGACATCACTGTAGTACATAAGCATTTCATGAACAAAATGAGTTCAAAGTATGAAAAAGGTTGAATGGATGTACATGAGGAGAGAAAGCTACAGATTTTGTAGGGGGGGGGGGGGTAAATTGCACACAATATTTGACAAGCAAGAAATAGGTTATCACAGTTTTCACGACCTTGTTAGATGAAGAAGAAAACTGAAATTAAATGGGCAACTTTGGGGATTGTGTACTTTATGTATGCCAATTGGCAATTAAAATAGGGGAGGGGGGGCTGGTTCTGCCCCTTTATCTACAAGTTCTACCGATATAGTCCTAAATGCTTACCTCTGGTCCAGGGAGACCTCTTAATCCGGGTGGTCCTTGAGGACCTTGTGGACCCTGTCACCAAAGAAAATAAAGTATAATGAAATCATCAGCGATAGAGGAAAGCAAATACAAATATAAGTTATAGCTAAAGGACAGAGTAATATCAATACATTCAGTTTGGTTTCTTCTTTTAATATTCATTTTTATTTCACTTTCAACACAGTCTAACAGGTGTTAGGCAAAGACTGTTCTTCAGCAGCTCAAAATGCATGGTATTCATCAAGATATATGATAATATACTACACAAACCAATGGTTTAAGCATGATTCCTTCATTAATCTGCAAATATAAAACGATTTTATCAAAACAGTCTTTTTTTCTGCCATTGGACACACTGTCTTGCTGCATAAACAGCAGCCATTCACAAACAAGTTTCTGCCTTTGCAGGAGCTTAGTAATATGCTTTTTCATTGATTCCTAATGATAGACAACCAGCATCAATAGGATTAGAAAATTGAATGAGTATATTCAAATCCTAGTGATTCATTTTGGTTTTTTTTGAAGAATTAAACTACTGTTAGATTACATTTTTGCAATATCATAATGCAGGAAGCCTCCTAATATGTGTAAAATATCTGTTTAAAAAATAATTCTGCCAGGAGAGATGTGGCAATTTTTTTGTTGATGAAAATACTTACATTGTCACCAGATGGACCAGGATCTCCACGTAGACCAGGAGGACCATCTTCACCTGGGTCTCCCTTAGGACCCTCTCTTCCTGAAGGACCTTGTGAGCCAGGGGTACCCTGGTAACCCGAATAAAAACAAGTTAAATATTGAGCAATCAATTCAAATCGATTCGATTCGATACAATCCAGTCCAAAATGTGTTTGATATAGCACCTTTTCCTAGCAGTAAGAAAAGAGCTGCATACATTGATTCACATGTTTGGGCCACTTAATCATTTATTTGTTATTTAGTTACTGCAGGACTGCGGGTCTGTACATAGTGTGTCTTGAACCAATCTCTCTGTACCCGGTCCATGCTGCAGGAAACCAAATCCTGTTTAAGAACTGGATAACATTGAACTTGATGGGTAAGACCATGATGAAATTTGAGAGAGAATTGTTACATTTTTCTTCCTTAGACGAGTACATTAAATTGTGAAGTTTATTCCATGGGAGATATTTAATGCCCTATTGAACAATGAAATTAATCAAAGAGTCATTAAACGCTTGGAATTCTTTATGAGAAAAAAAATGCTAAAAATCTTGTTCTTACAGGAGACAGGGATTAAATAGATAATAACTTAAAATATTAATAAAAACCTGCTCAATATAAGAAAGCCTCTTACCGGTCTTCCACGAGGTCCTGGTCTGCCTGGATCACCAGATATTCCTTGCATACCCTGGAGAAAGAGAAAGAAAAAGATAAGGTTTGTATTTGAGAAAGAGGATAGCAAGCCTCCCTGGTTGATTGGTGCCACCATCGCATTACAGTTTCGTTTTCACATGCATCTTTCTCATCACTTTAGTTGCCATAAGATCTAATAAGATATTATCACAACATCACCATCCCCATCATCACCACTGTTTTCATCATCATCGTCATCATCATCATCAACACCACCACCACCATCCTCCTCATCACCATCATAGCCACTGCCCTTATAATTTATCATCATCACCATTACCATCATCATTATTGCCACCATCAATATCATCATTTAATTGCATCTAGTTCAATCTAGTTCAATTTTTCAAGGTAAATTTTTTAAAAAAACCATTAAAATCAATTAAAAACATTTACAACAAATGTAGAAATACATATTGGAAACTAAAAGTAATGCTTGTACAAGTGTGAACACCAACATCAATCCCACATCCTCATCAATCTTTACCACATCACACACAACACTTACAATTGGTCCTGGGTCTCCATCAGATCCTGATTGTCCTGGCTCACCAATGGTTCCCTACAAACAAAATGAAAATAAATCAATGATATCAACCTGCTTTCATGTCCATTGATGATTGGGAAGACGATCAATAGCATAATAAAGGAATGAGATAATGAAATGTTCTTAAATCTGCAATAATAATTAAACTGAAATGGTTGTTCGCACCCCATTTACTAAACAATTGTAAAATACAAGATACAACATGTATCTTCTTCAGATTTATAGAAAGCACAATGAAAATTACAATGGGCTCGATAGGATAATTAGAATAGTTAATTTGGTATAGCATAAAATCACAACAGATGTGCCACACAAGTATTATCCTACCATAACTCTAATAGCATACATTTCCAAAATTAGTAACAGTACATACCCTCAAGAAATCTTTGTTCTAAGGACGTAAACAACTGCCAAGGTAAAACACGAAATACGACGGGGACCTTGCATTGAACTCCATTGCCCCAACATTGTGGAACTCTCTTCCTCTCAAACTTCGTAAAACTTTGTCCACTAATCAGTTCAAAAATTGTCTAAAAACCTTATTAATTTGTCTAAATTAAGTATTGCATTCTATTACATTGTATTTGTTCTACTATTATTTGAGTCAAATCTATTTCTTGTGTAGCTTTGTAAAGCACTTAAAAAGCGCTATATAAATTTATTATTATTATTATCATTATTATAGACACAGCATTGTATTTTTACTAAATTAATACTGGCCAAAGATTTTATGAGCTCTGGTCTAGTCTACTCACCGGTACTCCTTCTGGTCCTGGTAGACCAAGTTCTCCTGGGAATCCAAGTGGACCCTGTAACGAGGAAAAGCAATGTATTAGCAAATGAGAGTTGTGTATGAAACTTAATAGAACAATCCAGGAATGATTACTCTTGGTTAAAAATAAGCTTAGTATCATAAAAGGTCATGGTAAAACGTTGGGAAAGTTGCTATGTATTGAACATACAAAGAAACTCCACAGTTGAGCAAAATCAATCTTTACTTTGAAACATAATATTATGGGCCTAAGACACATTTTTACAAAGCACAATATTATTTTCTTCACTGGATGTTTAAGCTAATATGCAAATGGAAACAAAACAAGAAAGTATCACATACAAAATATCTCTAAAAGCTATTGCACTAATTCATAAAGAAACGGTTTTTGAGCTACTTTACACCATTTTCAGAGTTTTTCAGAAGAATGCACCTACCTGGTTTCCTTTGGGTCCAGAAGGTCCCTCAATACCGCGTGGTCCTGGGTTACCAGGGAGACCAGTTGAACCAGGTTCACCCTTGACACCTGAATCACCTTTGAAGCCCTAGAAGGAACAAAATTTGTATGTAGAACCAAACTTATTAGAACCAGAATTAGAAGCAAGGTGCAAAAATAAAATGGTCGATAATTCATCAATGTTTGCATTTTATTGACAAGTACAAGACTGATATCACAATCCATCCCTTGATAAAAAAAAGTTAACATTTTGTGACTTAAAAAAAAAAAAAGGAATAAAAGCTAAAATCCATGATTGACCCCAAAAGGGACATGGCACCCTTATAAATCCCAAAATTTCACTTGAACCAGAAATGTCAAAAGATTTACAAACACCTGAAATATATATGACCCAAAATATGTTGTTCCAGACTCTTCGGACAAAATGTGATAGTGTAAAGCATTGCTTATGCTATGGTCACATTACCCAAAAGTAGCCTGCTCGGCGGCCGAGCGGCGAGTTTTTAACCAATTTTGCCCGGCGGCGGCCGCCCAGGCACCGCTCGATTTTAGGGCATCGCTCGGTCGCCGCTGAAGTTTTAGCGCGGAGTTAAAATTTGGGCGGCGCCTGCTCATTTTTTACTCGCCGCCCAAAATACGCTCGGTGCCTGGGCGGTCGCCGCCCGGGCACCGACCTAATTGCTGGGCGATGCTTAATTCCAGCAGCGACCGAGCAGGCTACTGATCGGTCGGTCGCTGCTCTGATTTGTGACCATAGCTTAACATTAAAAAAAATATGCTCTACAAGGGGTGTTTTGCAGTCTAAATATCCTGTATTTTAGTGTTGCACAGGGGTTTAATTGTTATAAAGATGAATAATTTTATGCCAGTCAATGTGTAAATCTGCAATCTTGAATGAAGAATGTGTTGACTGTAAAATGCTAGGAATACTTACCCTGGGTCCATCTCTGCCTGTTCTTCCATTTGGACCAGGATCTCCTTTGTCTCCCTGAAAGAGTAAAACAAAAGAAAAGGAAATGATGATTAGACCATTAAGATCATAACCTAGCTCTGAGACGGCTCTGATCAACATTCACAGAACCAAAAAGGGTGAAATTTATAAGGCATCAACGTTTACATAACATTTGCAAAGTATATTTGCTGACATATAGAATAGTTTCATGGACACAACAGCAAAATGTGTGAGTGTGTCATATTCCACATTGCTCCTTTGGGCTTTTAATAAACATATCAACTATAGTCCATAATCTGTAATGTCCCCAAAAATAAAATCAATACTTAAATTGCTACCATTAATGACAGACTCTGATTCAAATGATAAGATGTCTGATGTAAGCATAAGTTGTCAACTGCAAATAATAATAATTACACCAGCACAACAAAATTAGAAACAAGTCATACAATTCTGATAAATTAATTTTTTTCAGAATCAAGTGTCAGTACTAAAACATCTATATTCACTGAATGGATCATTATGTGTAAGCACTCTCAATGACTTAGCTTACCAATCTAAGGCATTATAAATCATACGTTCAGAGCCAAAAGGGCATAAACCATGTGATAAAGAATGAGTTAGTGCCCTTCTGGCCATCGGTGGATGAAAAATTCTTACCTTCAAACCGCCTGCTCCATTGTCACCACGGGGTCCTGGTTGCCCTTGGATACCCTGAAAGTAAAACGATAAGAAAAGCCATGTGTAATGCAACATCAAAGTAATTTCTAGAATTTCACATGATTAATAATAAATACCCTACGCATATAAATGTATAGCATTTTGGCCATATTGTCTACTATGTTATTTTGAAGAAAATAATACATTAATATTCCTTTCAAAGCAGTTCCTCCAGATTGTCTTCTTAAAATATATATCATGGACTTATTAAATGCATTGCTCTTATAGCCTATTAGCGTAAGGGTAAGGGTAAACCTCATACCACAAAGAAGAGATCCCTCTATATACAATAATCTATCTTTGCAACACACACAAATAACTACAGATAAAAAAAAGAAGTAAAGTTTATATATTTCCAACTGCTATCTCATAGGCCAAGCAAATAGTAGTTGTCTTTGCTGTACACATTTAATGCTTATGCTAAACCCTAAATCAAATCAAGAAGGATAAAGTGAGAGGAAAGAGGTCAAGATATTGCATATATCCCCATGGTAGAATAACAAGTTCATCATCTGTTAAAACATACATGTATATTCACTCCCCTCAGTGAAAATTCTGAATTTGACCATTCAATATATTGAATTACACAGCATGAAATAGTTATACAATAGGTCATATGATAGATCACATGACCTCAGCATGAAATAGTTATATAATTGGTCACATGATAGATCACATGACCTGGACTAACCTGACTTCCAGTAGATCCACGTTTTCCTGGGTTACCCTGTGGACCTGGAGCTCCCTATAAAGAAAAAAGAAGAAAATCACTGCCTTAGAACGAAGAATTTTCCATCAAGCCACACATCACTTTAACACATCTTAAAGATGTTTAAGGAAGATGAGAGAAATAATCAATGAATCAGCTAAGACTGTTTTATCTTCTTGATAAATTTGTTGGATTTGTTGTTAATAATTTGTATGCATATGCATATATGAATATATTTTATATTTCTCCATTCAGTAAAAACGATAAAACTCTCATACCTCATATATGTGTGTATAAACCTAAAAAGGGCTTTACAAAAAGCACAGGCCAAAATAGACAAATATAGAAGCCTTGTTATTGGAATCAAACCTGTTATAAATATTTTATACAAAACACAATTATTTTGTGAGAAGATATGATTAAGAACTTACTGTTAGACCAGGATCTCCAGTTTCTCCCTTACTACCAGAAGGACCAGGCATACCCTATATGGAGAAGGAGATAAACAGTATAATATATATCAATAAAACATGTAAAAAATGAACCTATTATCACTTGTTATACATTTGAATGAAATAAAAACAGAATTATTTGCTGTCTGCTATCTCACTACCTACATGTAAATTATCTGAAACGTATGAGGTGATCCAACATCAATGATGTAAGTATTGTCCTTACATTGATCTTCTTTGTTGAGAATTGATATCCTCAAAGCTCATTTCTGATGAAATGATTTACCCTTTCTATAGTGCACAAAACCAAATTAAAACCTCATTTTCTGCACCCCTCCAAATGTCAACAGGGGAAAACTTGCCTGCAGTTACAGTGATGACATAACATGTGGACCTGATCGTCTTGGTCTAGATAACTGAGGTGATGAGCCGTGCTTATCAAGCAACGTCATTGTGAATGTGTACTCTACATAAGATGCTGTCATCAATTATATTTAGGTCGACAACTTCTGATTTTCAAAGCTTTAGATTTCGAGTTGGCACAGAGTTGTTTCTCCTCTGACAGACACTGATTAATAGCATATAACTGATATTATTGTAATCTATGGCTTAAAAGCTTTCCACCAAGAAATAATTGAAGTATTTAATTTTTCACTTTAAAGAAGTGATGTTCTATGATGATAAAAGTTTCTTTACCTGTAAACCGATAGGTCCTGGAGCACCTGGGTTACCTCCTGACCCTTCTTCTCCCTTCGGTCCACGGGGTCCTGACTGGCCTGGAATACCTTGCTCTCCATCGTCTCCCTGAGCAACATCAAGATTAAACAAACAAAACATTCAACATCAAATGATGCAAATTATGTTTAGTATTGAACTCACACTGACACTGCTTTGTAATTTGTATATTACTCCATATCCTCCAGTGCTGACCTAAAGATGTCATCTCATAGTGTTTTGTATCCAGGACAATGTGCTAAATAAACTAAAACCAGTACTATTACTATTGTAATCAGATTACTCACAGGAGAAATTATTACTCATTCAGAATATGATAAAGTACAATTAGAGCAGTAGAATATGAAAGAAGAGGCAAAAGATAATGTTGGAAAAGAACAAGCTCTTTTCAGAAACTTGTCAAATGAATAGAAGTACTAAAAAAGAAATTTTGGACATTATTTTCATTACCTCAAAAATGATTGGATCAGGACTGCTTCAAGGGGAGAGTAAGGTGAATAGCATATATGAAAGGGGAACAGGGACAGAATAGGAGGGCTAAGGCCGGAAAGAGGATACAGAAATGGGTGCGAGTTGAGAGATAAAGAGAGAGAGAGAGAGGAGCAGAATGTCCGGTAAGGGGAATAGGACATATAAAGATGGAGGAAGGTTGACTTACGGGTGGTCCAGATTCTCCAAGTGGTCCTCTTTCGCCTGGTGGACCGGGTGGTCCCTGAAATAGAAATAAAATGTATAATGAGCCAAAGTCATTTGATCATTTCATCAGTAATGGAATAACTCATTTTGATACTGTAGCTTTAAGATTAAGCTCATGACCAAAGACAGCGAACTGGTCATGATGAAATAATTGTAGCTGCACAAAATTAATATATTGAAAGAGTAAACCTCAAATATCCTAATCAAGTCATTTATTATACTACTAACAATTTAAATGATTCTTGATTGGTTGCAATTATGTAAAAGAATAAATGCTTGCAGATTTTTTTAAAAATCAGAATTTACTTTTTTCTTAAAGAAGAGATCTCCTATTTAGCTATCTTGTTTGAAATTAGACATCATCTAAACATTACTGGCTAATGGGGAAAATGTCCGACCCCATAAGTTAAGGTACTGATTTCTATAAAGAAATTGAGTCATGATAAATGAAAGACATTTGAAATACCTGAATTGTGAACCTGGAAAGTAGAAGCTTGTTAGCAACAAACATTAATCACTTATTTTAATTGAGGCATGCACACTCGATTGTAAAATTACCCTAATACAAAACCGGTGAAGGAAACCATTTTTTAAAGTAACACAATTTGTGAGTGTACTTCTATAACTGCTATATTACATGAAATATATGTTTCATAACTACTTCAGACAAAGTATATTACCTAAATTCTAACCTAAAACAACTTGTCATACTTACTTAAACATTCATTTCAGTTGTCGAATCAATAATGAAACAGAACTGAAATTTGTGTTTCAGTTCATTTCCTGTTATATCTCTATATTTATTGCTTTAAATTTCTTTCACTCATTCCTTCTAGAAAAAATACACTCAAAATGTACCTCTTGATCAATTAATGCACATTGGACGTGTTCTAAAGCATCTCCTTTAACGATGGGCAATGTAAACATTTAGGTAATGGAATGTGCATATCCATTTTCTTAAACAAGTTTCATAATGTGGCAACACGATCTGTGGATTCAGTCATTTCAATAGCAAGGGTTCGATCCCACCGCTGCCACCATTATATGAACGAAGACATTCAAACCATTATCATTACACTTAGAAAAATCATTTAATTATGGATTGGGTGCACTTCACCATGATTACACAAAACAACACTGGTTGTACACAACGAGCCCTCAAGAGGGCAGCATACCATAACTGAAAAGGGGAGAGCATGACGTATTTGTCCAGATGATTATATTTAGTAGCATAATGTTGACTTTATACAGGCAAGGGACTTGGAATTATGTAAAGTGTAATTGCACATTGAGACAACTGAATATAAAGCATGATATAGATATAATTCATTGGAGACATTTGTTATACCAAAGTCAAATAATATCCCACAAGTTAATAGAACTCACCCCTTCGCCTCGCTCTCCCTTGGTTCCCTTGATTCCAATTGGTCCACTGTCTCCTCTTTCTCCCTCTGGACCCTGTGGGCCCGGCTGGCCGATGGGTCCTGGGGGTCCCTGGATACAAAGATACATCAGATTAGTGCTTGACCCTTGTATGCCAACCAATATGACAGCCATAATGTAGCCCAACTCTCAAGCATGGAGTTTGATTGGAGCTTATAATGTGCTTCAGCGTTGAATCAGACAGTGAATATATAATGTGTGAACACACTTTCAGATGCATGGAGCTGTAGCTAATAAAGAGATGATGGTATTTCTTAGTGCCAATATACATGTGAAGTCTAATGAAAGAGTGAATCAATCAAGCAGTAGTTGTACAGCAAAAACCATCCTCCATTCCCCCGTTATTAATAAGTCAACGAATCAATATATCAATATTATATTTTTAATCGACTGATCAAACAATCAACTTTACAGTAAGTTCTCTGATCAATCATCAGTCGGACACTTGTTCAATCATTCATATAATCACTTAATTTGTTATAAATTCACCCAATAACAATAACAATTCACTGAAAATTCTGATTGGTTGGTACATCGCTTCATTGATATTTCAGCGATCAAGAAACAGAGCCATTATGACAAACGCATACAAAGAAAAGGAGAGCATTATATGAAAAGCTCAAAACTTAACCTGATGAATCGTCTGTGCACTGCGGATAATGTGAAAAGATACAAATCATTGAAGAAAAAACTAAAAAACATGGTAGTTATTCAGATTAGGTAGACACGTATTGTGTGAGTCACAAATGATTAAAATGACTAATGACGAATTGAGAGTCACAGATAACTTACTCTTGGACCTGGCATACCATCACGACCAGCAGGTCCCATAGAACCCTCCTCTCCCTACAACAGAAAAGAAAAAACGTAACTATTTTCAATCATTCATTCACTTTCAATGCAAAGAGTGAATATGTATAGGAATGAATAACAGAAAGAGGGAATACTAAGAACTAGTTCTTAAGAGGATATTCAAAACAAATCTAGTGCCTTGTATACGGTAATGTTAAGAGGTGAGGCGCAGCAGCACTATAGTGGTCAGTGGTGTACAATAAACAACCTCAACGAATGAAGTAATTAATCACTGTTATCTCTCTCTAAACATATCAATTCTATATTTATCAATCACATATAATAACTAGCTAAGAGAAATTCTACTTCATTCATTAATTCCTTTGTGCCGTTGTCAACTTCTGTAAAGATCAGTAAAATGGAAAGGCTGCTTGAAAGCCACATACACTGTGCTATTGTCAAGTTTTGTTTAACCTTCAAAACCATTGGGAGCCTGGTGGATGTTGTAATTGGAGACTAAATGTTCAATTATCTGGGTTTCTACTTTAATAATAAAAGTTTACAAAATATAACATTGGCTTTGGAAAAAGAACATAATGACAACAGTACATTTAAAGTTGAGAACAAAATGACCATAAGGAAAACTAGTGTTTGACCAAATATTTCAACTCAGAACACTAATTGAGACTTACCGCATCACCCCTTTCTCCTGAAGGTCCGATTGGTCCTTGATCTCCAGGGCGACCCTGTAACACAAGAAAACAAAAACATTGTCAGTAAGCTAAGTCACTATTGGATACATAGATTTTTTTAAAGTGGATCCTGGATATTGTAAGAGGGGGGGGGGGAGGATTCTGATTTAGATAATTCGTTCAATATTTTAGACCAATAAAAGCTTGTTTTGTTTTCTTAAAAATCAATGTGGGTTCAGGAAATATCAGGTTTGTGTTGATCAGTGAACGCTGTTTCATTTTCATGACGATGAACAACAGAGAAGGCAATATGATTAGAAACCTGTCTCCTGAAATAGTCTTTTCCAAACATGTTTGATCATCTGGTACCCATTTCACAAAGCCTTTTGTTAATGACAAATGACAAAAGTCAGCGACAAATCTGCTGATAACCAATCAGAAGCAATGATTTCAGTAGCTCATAACAAAGACTGTCATTTGTTACTGATGACAAGTTTTGTGAAACAAGGCTCTGGTGGCAACATGAGGAGTTGAGGATTTGATGAAGGGGGTAATGAATGGGGTATGCTCACCGGTAGACCAACTCCTCCTGGTGGTCCTGGGGGCCCAAGTTGACCTTGAACACCCTGCAATCACGAAACAAAGAAAAGAAAAAAGAAATCAAACATCAGACATCATCATAAAAATATCAAACTGTTTCTTTGCACAATTGTATTTGTAGTGAGAGGAGAGGCTCACAGAAAGAAAAATCATTGGTTTAGGATGTTTATAAAATGCCATTTTGAATTATTTAGATGAGGTATATATACAATTATGTGTCTATAATCTAAACAAAAGCTAGGTAACAACATTTTCATTCATCTTTTATATTTCAATAATCCTCACAGTTGATTTGACCCTAGCTTGACCTAATGTGGTCCATATGTTGACCTTTAACCTTGCTCATCCTACTAACAAGCAGGTTGTTTGTACTTACCGGAGGACCCGATTGTCCAGGAGGACCATCCTCTCCCTTCATTCCTTCAATACCCTGCAAGTAAAAAAGAGAAAGTGTTGAAATTGATAAAATCCTGAAAACAACTTACAGTTTCAAAAATGTGTTATGTGTCTATCAAAAAAAAATTGAAGTCTCAAATAAAATATATTACAAATGATAAGTATGAACACACAATTCTGAAAGCTATTAAATAACTTTATATATCTCTACATGATGGGACACAGAGGCCACTTTTGTTCTCGGAAACAGGTATGCATGTCCATCTCCATCCGAATCAGAATATGCCAAAGTCTTTAATATGATTAATACCGTTGTATCCTGTGGAAAAGGTGCTACATTAATCCAGTTATATAATCTATAAGATCCACCAAGTTAACAAACTTCTATAAATACCATATACAAATTGAAGTATGTCGCAGTAGGCCTACTCCTCACAAATAAGAGATTGATACAAAAGTATGGTGAAATAGAATGATTGAATGGTAGATAGAAACTCACCTGTTCTCCTCTCAATCCACGTTCTCCTGAGAAACCTCTTGCTCCCTCAGGTCCTTGGATACCTGGTGGACCTACGGGACCGCTCACACCCTAAACAAGACAAGAAAGGAGGCCAGAAACATACAGTCAGTTCATGAATCTCAACAAACATGTACTTAAAGCTTATCTGCCATAGTTTACAGGAGGGATTAGACCGCCCTGCAAGGTCACTGGACAGGTGGTTATCTCATCAACTCCGCTCTCAGTTAACATAAGAAAAAGAGGGTTATGGGGGACCAATGGTCACCGATTAGGCATTGTTTGATATATAGGGGGCGCAAGTAGCTACAAGTAGTGCAGTGGGCCTTTAATTGGGCATAATGATGACAGATCATTCATATAATACTAAAACTAGCGTTTTATTTCCTTTTATTCAAATTATACTTTTAAAAAAACCCTCATTATTGGAGTCAAAGAATGATTTCCCTTTTCATCCGTTTCTTTCTTTCGTCATCATTCTGTACAGAACCTGGAGTTGGTGTCAAGGTGGCAATTAGGCTTTTGGTCAGGTTCAGGAATAAGGTTAGTTACAGTGTTGGGTCTAGGGTTGAAGTTAATAATAATAGTCATAGTGGGTTCTTGTACAGCACTCATGTCTGTCATCCATGGCACTTCCATGAATCGTATAAGGGCAGGAACCATACTAGACTAGCTGGAACAGTGAGGAAGATGATCTTACCTGTGGACCAGTAAGTCCATCGTTACCGGGAAGACCAGCCTCACCAGGGCTTCCTGGAGGTCCAGGGAATCCTGTTGGTCCTGATGATCCTGGTTCTCCTGGAGGACCCTATTACACAAGGCAAAAACATTCTTCAATTTGATTAAGATGTAGGGATATGAGATGGATTGCTGGTCTACACCATAATACTGTATATTCACAAACAGTAGTAGGAATTAATTGGAATTGCATGTGCAATGTATCTCCTCACTAGTTGATTGGTGTTGTTGAAATTTTAAATTGAATTTCTGAAGGTAAAATTGAATCTATTTAAAAAAAAGATGTATAATGTTGCTACTGAAGAATTAAACAGGTAATAATTACCAGGGTTATAGTATGTTTGTAAAGCGCTGAGAGACATTTGTATTAAGCACAATATATAAAGCAGATTTTATCTTTACTAGAAACTTAATATATTTCAATATTCATATTGCCAATGACTTAGTTAAGTGTCTTGTCATAAGTACTAAGCGAGACACTGTCTGTGACACAGAAACTCCTATGGGCAGTGCTGCCATGGTTCACTTACTACTCATGATAAATATGTCTTCTTTATTTGTAATTTCTGAGAGACAGTTTGCCCTTGCAACAAGCATATTTCGTACTACTACTCATAGGAGCCCGGTAAAGTCAAATTAGCTTCCAATTTTGGTGCACTCCAGTTTTTTTACTTTTGCATTGTCTTCAGCTATTTTCTAGCATTCAGCCCTCTGGAATATCTCTTTTGTGTTTCTTTGTTGGTTGGTCAATCTTCTATTTTATCAGTCGCTGCTATCTATATATGTTTCTCCATTCAGTTTGTGTAAAAAGAAGAGAAGAGCTGAGTAGAATATACTAACCTGAGGCCCAATCACACCAGCAGGTCCTGGGGTACCTGACTCTCCATCCATACCCTGAAAACAATCACAAAATGAAAATTACAAATTTAATCATAAAATAAAAATGAAAAGGACAAAGTAAATACTAGTTAAGAAAAAGAAAATATACTGCATGGTAATATTCAACACAGCATGGTCAAATTCTACACAGAAGGACCTGTGTGTAGGATCTATTCACCTCTTATCAAGAGGGACATAACTACAAAAACTGTCACTGGCAACCCCCTTACACCATTGAACTTGGGATTTAACAATTTAATGGATAGGGACAACAACGGATATTAAAAAATGGTGAAACATTTTTTTAAAATCCATCCACAGGTGAATTCTCAAACATCACAAACAAAGGGAGAAGAGTCTTTAAATAGCTTTAATGGCTCAATGTTTTATTAACCTATTTGAATCTTAATTGCATATCATTTCATTATTCAAAAAGCAGTAACCTAGCACTCTAGCAGTAATCTAGAATTGAAAGTAAATAACATGAATATTTATTGAAATCAAAGAAGTCTGAAGTTAGAGTATTACTTAGATTAATATGCATGTGACGGTCTGTATTGGATTTGAAGAAGAAGAAGATGAGGAGGAGGAGGAAGAAGAATGAGATAAGGGAGATCTCAAGAAAACATATTCTAAAAGTGGCTGGTTACTTACAGACTCTCCACGAGATCCAGGGAATCCAGGCATACCATCTTGACCAGGTGGTCCCTGGAAAAAAGGTCAAAGGTCAAAGGTCAGCATAAAAAGCCCAGCATATCCTCAGACATTATCAAAATAAATTCATTAGACCTTGTACAGCAGTATAGGAATAAGTGTACAAATATTTCTCAGATAGGTTACGGCTAAATCCATGTTCCTTGGTGCACCATCCATCAATTTAAAATGCTTTTCACAGTGGGTTTTATCTAGAAATAATTGCCAACTCGGTTCAGAATCTGCATGCTGCACTCATTTGAAGGAGTAGGGTAAACAATCCCCCTCAAATGATAATAGCGATAAGAGATAAAGCAAAACATGACTTACATTAGGTCCCTTTCCTCCTGCAAATCCACGAGGTCCTTGTTGTCCTGGTGGTCCCTAAACATGAATGAAAAAAAATAGAAAAAAAAATAAATCAACAATGGTTCAAGTGTTTAATTTCTTCTAGTTTCTTTCATCAATTGTGATAAAACACATCAATAGCTGTTTAAATGACTTCCTGAGTGTTGTACATCCACTGTGTTATATCTTGTCAGACTTCAATTACAACATCTTTAGTCTAAAACCCCTGTCAAAGAATGTGATCTATATTGTGGATTCTATGTGATGAATCTAACAGAAATACATAAATATTTTCTGAGGCACATTTGGATGACCTTCATGTTTTATGTCAATTGGCAATACAGAAACAAAAAAAAAGTAATAAGTAATATCAAGATGTATTTTCCATAGTTGAGCCTTTAACACATTTCTATTCATGCCTGGATCTTTCCCTTCCAATTTCTTTTCATCTCCTCTATTTCATTTTATCAGCCTGTTTATTTTATATATATATATATATATATATATATATATATTGTAATCAAATTCTAAACGCTATGTTGTTAGAAATAATATAAAGTAATAAAATGCCTCGTATGAGGAAAAGAGAGAAAAAATCTAAGGCAACAACTTCTCGAAAGTGTAAAATTTAAACAAATTTAAGTTCATGAATAATTGGTGAGTCTAGCACGTGTCATTTTCGTTATATATAAACAGGGTAAAACAAAACTGAACATAATCGATTGCATCTAATTTTAATGACTGTATGTTTTATATGAAAATTGAAGATGACTATTTAGATGATGCTGTTTCACCTGGTCACCAACGGGTCCCGGAGGTCCACGTTCTCCCTGTTCTCCCTGCAGTCAAGAAAAAGAAAATGGTAAAAATAAAACATTGAGTATCTGCATACGAGTCTTTTCCCACATTTTACAAAAAAGCATACTGAAATATAGATTACATGATTGATCTATCTACTCAGATTCCTAATTCATATTATCACGTATGATAATCAGAATGAAAACATTCCACCCAGTACCATTATCGCATTATGATAATTAGAATGAAAAGATTTTACCAGTACCATTATTAGATATGACAATTAGGATGAAAAGACTTCAATCAATCCATGTCAATAGAGGATTCATCAAAACATGCTTGGCAGTACGCAGACTGGATTGTACATGGTTTATTTGATTTCCATAGGTAGCATGCGCAATGAAGATGTAATACATACATGTACCAGGTATATTGTACTAAAACTAAAAAATGTTTCAATCAACCTCCGCAACCAGAGAACATACCATGGATACTTTGTTACCCACACATGTACATGAACCAGTCCATTCTATTAATGTTATCAACATTATTGATGTAATATTAAAAATAAACACTAAAAATTATATAAAACATAAAAGATTTTGTTTAAGCTCTCTCTATGACACCATATTTTGGCACAATTATAAGATACCTAGAAGGTACTATACTTACATATTCACCAGGGACTCCTTGAATACCTTGTGGACCACGAGATCCAGGTCCTCCCATAGGACCACCAGGTCCAATTGGACCTCTCATGCCAGATGGACCCTACAAAGAGATAACATCACATGAGTCATTCCTAAGGGCAACTTCATAGAGGCTTTGGATAATCTTATCCATCGTATTTAGTATAATAAATCTCTTATCCAAAGAAATCTCTAAATATGGTTATTGAATAAAAGTTGCTATACAAGGAAAAAGAAACATCAACCAATGGTCCTGTGATGAATTTTTCTTTATTGACATAAGTAAAAAAAAAAAAAAAAAAAAAAAAAGCCAATTGAGCCATACAGAACATATTAACAAGAATCAATACTTTCCAGTATCATTCACATAAACACATAAAATAGAATCAATACACCACACAGACATGATATATTATTGGTAATGTGCCTTCAAAACAGAATGAATGCATATCACACACCATGCATTATTATCCTGCAATACTCTCTTCTATGATGAGAGATTATCTACTTGTATAAGTTCAATATTTAAAATAAGACTTACCCTTGATCCCTTTCTTCCTGACCTTCCACGCTTTCCACTGTGACCCAACTCTCCCTGTAAAGGAAATAAAACAAATTAATTCATATTATTATCACGTATGATAATCAGAATGAAAAGATTCCACCCAGTACCATTACCACATATGATAATTAGAATGAAAAAATTCTACTAGCACCATTATTACATATAATAAGTAGAATGAAAAGATTCCACCCCAGTTACATTACCGCATATGATAATTAGAATAGGAAGATTCTACCCAATACCATTATTACATATGATATATAGAATGAAAAGATTTTAATTAGTACCATTACCACATACAATGATTTTAATGAAAAGATTCTACCCCAGCACCATTATAACATATGATAATTAGAAATAAAAGATTCTACCCAGCACCATTATTACATATGACAATCAGATAGGTAACGATACTACCCAGTACCATTATTACAGATGATAACATATATGAATTTTATTTTACCCAATACCATTATCACACATGATAACTACAATAAAAAGATTCTACCAACTACATATGATAATCAAAATGGAAAGATTCTTCCCAGTACCATTGATACGTATGATAATCAGCAAAAGAAGATTCTACCCAGTAACATTTTTACATATGATAATTATAATGAACTTTGTCTCACCTTTTCACCAACGTTTCCAGGGTAACCGGGGATACCGGGTGGGCCTGGTGGACCCTAAAATGACCATCCACAAAGAAAATTAATATTAGTTGCACATCTTAAAGGAAGAGATACAGGGCTATCACAACATATATTTTATACCAGTTTCATTTAAAAAATATAATGCAAGGATTTGCATTGGGTACAGGATCTCAGGAGGCTCCTTCTTTAAACTCATAGCAGAACATTTGTATCTTATCCTTTGTAGGTTTAATCAAAAATTAGATACAATGTATCAATATGTATAAAAGAAATGACTCAAAGATATTGGACATAGCTTTGCCAATGTTTCTATTACTGCCAATTTTTTAGTATATGCTTTAGGACGAAATGAACAAATATACAGAATATGCAACAAAAGAGTCTTTCATTCATTCATTACAAAAGATGGACTGTCATGTTCTACAACTGCAGTTTAATTCTTAAAATGACTATGACTACCCAGATGTAGTCTATGCATTATCTATAAGGCATAATGCATTTTTTTGGCTTATAACCCTATACATTTTACAGTTCTATGGGTTTTGCTTGTTTATGAGTACAGCTCATTAAGGGACCTCATACATCCACTTTGACACTTGTCACTGTAATATCCATCATACAAGTAATGATAGTTGGGAGGGAGACAGAGAGAGACAAAAAAAAGAGAGAAAGAAAGAGAGATATTGACCAAAAGACACCCACCTGATCTCCATATGTGCCAATGGGTCCAGCTTCACCAGGCATACCTTGTTCACCCTATGAAAACAAAAATTGAACAATGGTTATTCTTGACACTTTGCATGTAATGTATAAACAAGTTTGTTGGTGTTTAGGAAAGTTTCATACCATAATACAAAAAGCACTCATATCTAGTACAACAATGATCTTCTATTATTAATCCCCCTCAAAATGGGCCCAAGTGACTATTGTTTACAATTAGGATAAAATTTGTATACTGGTCTTACAGAAACTGGAATATGCATCATATTTCAATCCTTTTGTTGGACTACAAAGAAGAATTTTCTCAAAGAATATTTTACCTTGGGTCCACCGATTCCTTCAGATCCTCGAGGACCTGGTACTCCTAGTTGTCCCTGTAAAAGAAAAGAAAAACAGAAAATACTACTGCTGCTTAAAGACATACAATATTCAGAATTAGCACAAGAACTATTCTTTCAGAAATTAGTATCATACATTATCAAATACCTAACAAGAATATAATATTGCAATGTTTAGAATTATAAGCGCATTAGCATGATTAACTCAAAACATGTAAATAATTCCTCAAACACAAACTTCTGTGATGCGGATAAATATGTACTCTTAAATATTGATGGTAAGTATTTTACTAATTATCTACAACAACAACAAATCGGTGAAGAATTAAAGTATCTTTGGAAACCAATTATAACTTTTACAAATACAAAAAAAATGTTGTATCTAATACCAGATAAAAACAGCAGGAATAAAATATTTCATATTGCACAATATCAACATAATTCACATTATTCTCATCATTTTAAAGCACAGAGGCCAACATCGGGATGTATAATGCACCTCATTCAAAACTTCCGTCAGCAAACTTAAATTTGTTCATGCCTAGTTTGCAAAATGGAAAAATTAATGGCCACCTTTTTATATTGGTCAAAGAAAATAAGGAACAACTGTTAACAAAATTGAATATTTGACATACTCATTTTTTACCATGTAGCCTATCTAAGAATTTGAGGGTCCTATTGGCTCATGGAAATCGAAGCCTTATTACCAGTACACTTGTTTTATCATACTCCCCTCCCTGCTTCCAAATGAACTAATGAGATGCCCTTTTCCAAATTTCCTCAACTGTTATAAAAGAAATTGTAACAAGAATGGATTTTAGTAGCTTACCCTTTCTCCTTTCATTCCCAGCTCTCCCTTGAAACCTGGCAGACCATCCATACCCTGTAAAACAAGTTGAATAAAAAAAGATTAACAGAGTGAGAGATGAATAATATGGGACAAAAAATACAATGTGAAATAAAGAAAAAGATAAATATAGATACAGAGCAATAGTGAGAGATAGTGAGAAAGGGGGAGAGAGATGAGAAAGAATGAAAATAGAGATATAAAGTGATACATAGGGTGAGATATAGATGGGATAGAGTAACATATAGAAGTAAGAAGAGTAAGGAATGTAGAATGAAAGAGAGAGAGAGAGAGAGAAGGGGGAGTAATATCAAGAGTGAGGTACAATAAGAGATAGAGCAAGGTATAAAGCAAGATATATGTATAGAGTGAGAGAGAGAGAGAGAGAGAGAGAGAGGGTGAGAGAGAGAGAGAGAGAGAGGGTGGGAGGGAGGATAGAGAGAGCAAGATACAGATTGAAATATAGATTGAGGGATACAGAAATACATAAAATGAGATTTAGAGTGAGAGATACCTCAACATGTTGTGAGGTAGATTGAGATACAGAAAGAGTCTATGGGAGCACGTGGTATGAAGTAAAATAAAGAATGAAAGACATACAGAGACAGAGAGAGAGAGACAGAGAGAGTGAGATATAGAATGAGAAAGAGAAAGATATTGAGTGAAATGGCTATTACTTACTGAGTTACCCTTCTGCCCAGAATTTCCAAAGATTCCTCGAGCTCCTTTCACTCCCATGGGTCCAGTGTAGCCTGAAACACCGATAGATCCTGGTGCACCCTAGGATTTGATTCAAAGATAAAGTTGTGTACTGGTCAGGCAATGACATTTTATAAGAAGCAGGATGAGAATAATTGGGAAAGATTGATTAGGTAGTAAATACAAAATTGATGAATACTTTGAAAGTTTTGGAATGATCAAAATGACTAGAACTTCGTTTAATTTTGCTGACAATCACATAAACTGCACACAGAAAATGGGAATATGGGACTACAATGATTGGTTGTCTGTTTTATCAGCTATTTTTGATAATATCTTGAATATTGAGGAATTTGAAGACAAATGCTTCTCAGGGGACATTTCAACCATGACATTCTAGAAAACTGACATAGGCCTACATAGAATGACATACACTTGCCATTCATTTACACACACCTAAAAATGCCACAGTTTACTGTATACAATTCTCATCAGAAAGAGTTATGTTTATCGTAACTATTAATTTGTCATCATCTTACCATTGATCCCTTGGCGCCAGACTGTCCATCTTGACCTGGGTGACCCTACACATAAAAGAGAGATAAGACAATAACAATTAAAAATAAAAACTGGAGCATATGACACATATTTTTTAAGGAAGAGGAGAGGGAGGGGGTAGGAGGTGGGAGTACACAATTGAGAAAAATTATACAATCTATGGGGGCATCCTTAAGGTATGCAAAGTGGGTTTAGAAAAAAGGAGAGGGGGAGAACCAGCACATAACCCCATAAATCTGCCACTAGATGGAAGGCAACAGGCTTAAGGTTATGTATCGCTTCATGATGTCATCATCTTCTGAAACTATACACACCATGTGAAATTCTTTCCAAGATATTTCCAAGGGACTACTCAATGTAGAATTAATGAAAACACATAAACAATGTCAAAAACTCTGTTGGTTCAAAAGTTATTAGAATCCTTTACAATGATATCTGTATATTCATGTCTATAGGTGTTATCAAGGATTTGAAATTTCAAACACATGTATATAACAATGCTACAGGCATTTAGGCACATGAAGTATTGATAAAAAGCTGTAAAATGTTCAAACAATTTACATGTTACAAGAATTATTCTATGATATAACTGTTTAAGTTAGTCATCTAAATCTGAATTACAGTCCAACCTGCTTCAGCGTAAGCTGTATAGAAATGCCACATTTTTTGCTTCTGTTGAAGCATGAATAGAACAAAATGATACTTTTGTGTCTCACTGTTGTGGCTTCTTCAAGACAGGTTTTATGGTATTTCATTGACAGATTTCATGGTAGACCTCAATAAAAGAAGTATTGATACTTACAGCTGGACCGTCAGTTCCAGGAACACCAGGAATACCAGGCTTACCAACGGGACCCTGGACTCCAGGTGGCCCACTCTGTCCCTGTGGACCCATTGCACCCTATTGAGGAGAGACCATCAAGTTAGAGATTTATAAATAAAATACAGGAGAAAGAGAAAGAAGAGATGGATATAGTTTTTTAAGCTGACATAAACCTTGCAAGTAATGACTTTTCAGGAATATTAGATTTTCAACCCTGAATTAAATGTCATCTCGTTACATTTTTCACAACATTTTGAAACATCGCACAATTAACAACTAATTGATGGCAAATCAGAGCACCATCCACAGGTAGATTCTTTCCCTCATCAAGAATTTTTCATCCAGCTTTTTATATCATGCAAACTACACTATGCTGTGAAATAACCAATATTTATATGTTTACAACCATATTCCTTATCATATTTCTGCAAATATTAAGTGTTCAACTTTAATAACCAATTATTTTTCGGACAATCTGATACGTTTTAAGGATTGATAACCATTTGTCAAAATATAACATTTCTATAAAAAGGTGCTCTGCAATAAAAATATTAAGCTAGTTTCCATCATATACAATCTTCAAGACCACATAAAAGACTTAAGTCCTAGTTTCCTTACCACAGGTCCATGTTTGCCCATCGGTCCAGGACCTCCAGCGACACCTGGAAGACCAACTGGTCCTTTTGGTCCAGGTCCACCTGGCTCTCCTTCAAGTCCCTGGTAACAAAGACATAGGGTGTAGACTTTAATTCCTAGACTTCATATTCATTATGTGAATCCATTACTGCAGTAATCATTTGCTTGTGGTAAAACAAATATAGCTCTACAATCTATATTCATGGGTACAATCTTGTTAGGGTTGTCTGTTAGTGTACAACATTGATCAAGTACAATACATGTGAAGTAAATTTGTATGTAAATTGCAAGCATATCTCACAATTCATCAATTAATAGTGAACCAGATCAAACTAAAATTCTTGTAAAGAAGGTCACAGACTCTACCAACAAGTATACAAAAGATAACAACATAGAGAACAAAATAATTGAATTTATTCATTTCTGAATAGAATAGATTTCTCTAATCCCTAATCACACTTTTGACGGATACCAAAATGCAATGATATGAAAAATGGACTTACTGAAATACCCTGAGGTCCTGCTGGCCCTCTCGAACCTGGTGCTCCTCGGATTCCTGGGGGACCGGATGGGCCTGGGTCTCCGTAAGGCCCTTCCTCTCCCTGCAGGTAAAGAAAACAAAATCAAAATGTGTCGCACAAGGGAGACAGAAAATTGGTCGAGCTAAAGGTATAAAGTGAAGTGAGGTTCCATGAGAGAGACTAAATTATATTCAGGTTGTGTATATTAAAAATCTTTGCACTCTCCAACTTACAAAAACTTAGTCGTTATAAATAGAGAAACACCAATAGCTAAATTTGAATACAAAGTTGGAGCCAATGAAATGGAATATTATTGTGTCTACATGTAATAAAACATATGAGCAGAAGATAGCGAACGTGTTCCTCGAATCTTGCAGACAGAATGCACCAATGTGAAATGCATTTAATATGGTGATCAAATTTCCAATCACTCCCAACTGTGTACTCCATGATCCATTCTCTACATATTAGATACATTTCTAATGAGATAATGACCCACTCCAACAGAAGAATGTAACAGTGAATGGTGCAGTAGCATGGTGTGGGTCATGATTTGAGTGGGGGGACTCATCATTGTGAGAGGCATGATCTTACTTAGTGGATAAAATGCAAAGTCACAAGGTTATAAACTATGGGTTGGGTGAAGAGGAACGTCAGGCGACGCCTATTTGATTGGGGATATTGCACCCCTGTGACCCCCATAGCTATGCCAATGTAATAATGAATCAATAGAAATAGAAATATCTTACATTTCGTCCTTTTGGTCCTGAGTCTCCCTGAGGTCCTGTGTCTCCTGATCGTCCCTTTAGGTGGATAGAAAAAAAGAAAAAAATTGAATTATCTTTCATTTCATCACATAACAATTAGCAGAATGAATAATGGAGGTACTTGTACATTCTCACCCCCCCCCCCCCCTCTCTATCTCCCCCACCACCTCTCTCTCCCTCTCTCTCTCTCTCTCTCTCTCTCTCTCCCTTCCCTCTGTCTCTCTTTCTCTCTCTTTCTTTCTCTATCTCTCTCTCTCTCTCTCTCTCTCTCCCTCACGCTAAATAGAATGAAGATACAAAAACAATCTTATCATCTACCAGGGTAAGCAACAAATCAAGATTAGAAAAATTCCTTACTCTTTGTCTAAATTGAAGAAAATAAGTACTTACAAACGTTCCTTTCACACCAGGTAATCCTGGCAACCCATCGTAGCCACGATCTCCTTTCTCTCCACCAATACCAGCTGGACCTCGACCTCCATCCTTACCAGGACGACCCTGTCAAAGACACAAGAAACATCTGAATCAATAAATGCATTCAATCAAAGGTTATTGCAGAGAGGTGGTAGTTCAGTGGTAGAGCAGTGGTCTAAACCAGGATTAAATAAGTCAACTTTAACAAGATAGAACTCAGTCAATTAAAACTCAATATATCCGGGTTTAGCTTTTGCGAGTTAAACTCACTTTAACCAGGTTTAACCTTGGCAAGTTAAACTCAATTTCAACAGGTTTCACTTTGGCAAGTTAAACTCAATTTAAGCAGGTTAACTTGAGAAGTTAAACTCACTTTAACCAGGTTTAATTTTTAAAAGGTAAACCCACTTGAACCCGGTTTAAGTCGGTCAAGATTAATCATTTTACCATGTTTAACTTAGACAAGTTATAATAACCAGATTTAACTTGGTCAAATCAAACTAACCTAAAACATGGTGTATATTAGATTTTAATCTTAGATGAAACCTTACCCTCTTGCCTGAACGTCCTGGCTGACCTGGTGTTCCTGATGGTCCACGTGGTCCAAAGTCTCCCAAGGAGCCCGGGTCTCCCTTAGGCCCATCTGGTCCTGGAGGACCCTGGAAGACAAAAATAGGAGAAAATTTGTTGAGGTATCATTGCTGAGTGGAGAATGGTGGATTACATACCGGACTATGAAGTACATAGAACTGCATTTAGAACCCTATCCTGGCAAGTGTGTCCTTTGAAAGAATATTAATCTATATTTGCCACTCGATGGATCTTCATAACTGGGTACCAGGATTGAAATAATTTGTTGAATGACTGCAATCACTGAGTGCCTCATCATGGTAGTTCAGCTTAAGCTTGGGGGCAAGAATAAGATTGTAGCCATGCCCTCAGGAAGAATAGTATTGATACTGATGGGGTGAATTTGACTACACAATTATGGTTATATCGTCATTATGTTGACCTTATGCAATTCCTTTTGCCAAGTCTAATACATAAGAGCTAATATCACCATTAGGGATACTGAAGAAAATATTTGTTGCAGTACCTCACTTGCATCTCTGTGAATCTTGCCATTTATTTACCGGTTGAATCCTGAATGATCTCATTCCCACAGATTAAATGTAGGAACCATTCAGCTCCAGTAGGCCAAGGGTTAATGACTATTTCATTATTCTGATACCCCCAAAGCACACTTGGGATTGATGAAAAGAGTATTAAGACTGCTTAGACTTACCAAAGGACCATTTGAACCCTGTGTTCCCGGAGGTCCCCTTTCTCCTCTCATTGCTATCTGTAAATGATGTTAACAAAATATGAAATTTAATTGATATAAGATTGTTCTATGGCAATTGTGTGTAAAAGATTTACTTCCTCGTTTATTAGAGCACAATTTATGTTTAGTCAAAACAATTGATCATTAAATGTTTGATTGAAATTCATCTTAAAGTAATGAAAAAGACAAGAATTGGCTAGTTATAAAAAGCAAGTATTTCTTCAAAATAAAAATAAATTAGTTGCATAATTAAAAATATACATAACATTACATTACATACACTATCAAATTGATTTAAATTCCTTTAGAATTTTGTGTATGCAGAATATGTATGGTTGGTAGTGATAGTGTGATACATGAAGTGAAGATACGTGTAGATAATATGGATAATGTGTATAATATTGTTGAAATATCAAGAGTTTATGACATAGAGGTTGAGCAACATAATTGGGAAATGGGTCAAGTATTTGCACTGCCACAATCTGGCATAATTTTACCTAAACTAAGTTTACTTTCATTGAGCTCATGTAAAATAGAGACTTTCAAATTACTGACATCACTGAGTATATATGCCCTTTGTGTTTCAGTCACGTCTTTAAGAGCTTTTACAATTCTTTTAGGTACCTCAGTCAAAAATTGAGATGGAATGAAAAAGAGATACATACCCTCTGTTCCTCCAAAACCTGTCTGATGGCTGCCAGGTTGGCTTGACTTCCTGGTCCTTTACTGCTAGATGCTGCATCAGACATGGCTGACATTACTGCTGCCTTGAAACCAACAAACAACACTCAAACTGTAATTACCAAGCTCTTCACTAAATGGGTCTTGAATCTTGATTAACCACTGTGGTCCATAGGAAATGTGACCAGGGCCCAGTCTTATAGATGACTAATCAAAACTCGTTTTCGATTGATATCAACCGCAACTATGTACAAAAGAGATAGGGGACTGCAAACTTGCGATAAGACAGGGCCCATATTTGGTGTTTTAATGGCCCATTTCATCTTATAAATAACATTCAAACTTTCATTTCCTATCATCCCACGATAAGGGTCTTCAAGTGAAACTTTATAATCTACAGGAGTTATGTGGTCCAGTGGCTTCGTCATCTGGCTATAGATTCACAGATTCAGTCCATTGTATACTGCAGGTGATGTCAATCGCCTGAATTCTAATTACTCCTTGCATACTCGGTGGTTTAAGATGTGATGTAGAATAGTGAGTCCAATGTTGTTTTTTAAGAATATAATCCCTCAAGCCAGAGAGAGGGGAAGTCATAGAAAGTGTATATTTGAAATATATAGAAATATATTGTTAGTACTTTGTGAGTGCATTTCATGAAGTGTTTCTTTAAGGACAATAAGAAAGAAATAATTGTTGGTAATGGAACAATTGTTGTCTAATGGATCTCTTATTTTCGTCATCATGAAAGTTATATCTGGGCCCCATTTCACAAAACTTGTCATCAGTGACAAATTACAGTTTTTGTTATAAGCTAGTGAAATCCTTGCTTCCTCACCCTCACCGCAACTGTAACTTTATGGATACTGGAGCATTTGTTGCTTTAGTTTAGCCAGATAAAAATAAAGGGCAATAAAAAAGCAAATCAGCCGATAAATTATGAAGTAATAACTGGTTCTTGTAAGCTAAATTTTACTGGATTTAAATGAACCTGTCAAAGATAGTCAGCAGTTGAAATGTAACTCACCGGAACGATAAAGCTTGGTCCAGGTGGTCCTCTTAAACCATTCACCCCGTCAACTCCATCTCGCCCCGGCCTGCCCTGACATGTGAATTCAAGCACAAGACTTCAATTATTAAGCAACTAGAAGGATGTCATTATTATAATACACAACAATATTTATAAACACCTCTGTGACAAGAATATATGAAGGTCGAGATATATAGATTATGAGTGAAGTACATTCTGTTTTGACTCCACGATCAACCAAAAAGTCTTGCATATATTGCTGGAAAGTACATGTTATCACACTGGAACAACAGATGGAATCACCAAGTCCTCACATTATCATGTGTTCACAGTTTCCATACTGTCAGATTCTTTGTGGTTACAGTATGACCACAAAATGGAATTGGAATGACTTTCCTTGAACAATTTTAACACACTGTGGTCATAAAAAAAGATTCATCTTATGAGTACCGTGATGGCACAGTGCATTTGGACTAATTCCACAGTAAATGCGACATACAATGGTCAAACTGTGTGTAGACTGATTACTGAGAAACTCACATAATAGTGCACTTCACAGTGGAAGCTTCTAATGGATTTGAAACACGTTTGAATTGTTAACAATATAAACATGGTTTTGTCACAATCTTGTTTCCACAGTGTGCTCACAGTTGTGTTCACAGTGCGCTCACAGTATGCTCACAGTGTGCTCACAGTGTGCTCACAGTGCGCTCACACACACAGTGCACTTGTGTTCAAACTATGGAGAAGTAAATTCTTTGCCAAAAGGTAACATTGGATATCATATTGATGATTGAAGAAAGAAAAACAAATATTTTTTTGGTGGTCACAGAATCAAAGATTTTTAACAAATAATTTACATGGAGTGGATTGGGAACACTTTCAAGGCATTAACCACAAAACTGACAGACATTCAAAGTTTAGAAACAACAGCCTGACCATCAATTGCATTGGGAACATGTTTATGATGTTAACAGTTCCTTAGTCAACCTGATAATCCCAGAGTTTAAAAACTAGTTCGAAGGAATTAATCACAAAAATGCACTGTGGCCACGGAGTGATCATCTGTGTTCTCAGAAATTCAAAGTTTACAAACAACAGCCCGGCCATAAATTTCATTTGGAACATGTTTATGATGTTAACAACTCCTTGGTCATCCTGATAATCCCAGAGTGTTAAAAACCATTTATACAATGTGGATATAAATATATTAGCCATAAGTCCTATGCAAGAGAAGTAATTAAGAGGAATTCAACCAAAAAGGTACATTGAACAGATAAACAAAACGTTTATCAGGTTGATACTGCAAGAACTTCATAAAACAAGTCAGAGGCCTACATGAGGAGTAGATGGGGTATGTTCTTATCTCAAGGGTAAACTCACCCGTTCTCCTTTCACTCCTGGTCCGCCGCTAGGTCCATCCGGTCCCGGTGGCCCAGCATACCCCTGTTATCCAAATACAATTCAGTAGTAGTAAGTTGTATAAAAATCTCAAATCCATATATGCATAGCTTTTTACTGAACCCCTCTGTTTCCAACATGCCTTCCTAAATGGTTGTAAATGTTTATAATTGATTTTTAATGTTTTGTTAGAAACATAAATAAATTGAAATTGAAATTGAATTGAATTAAATGCGCATACTTTTGGGAGGCTTCTGTTTAATTAGAAATAAATGTAGAGAACAAGGAAATGATTTGCAGAATAAAATTTGGGCTGCCAGGAAGATGGGATAACAAATAAGTTCAAGCTAAGGGCAATAATGTACTGTAAATTGAACAGAGCCATCTTTCAAAAAACTAATAATGGATTCTGGTTGCATCTATGCCAATAATGCAAGTTCAGTGCCATTTAAAAGGAGTCCTTGGAAATACAACATTTGATTTGCACACTGGAAAGCAAAGTAATTGAGTGTTTAGACAATGCTTTCCCTTGAAAACATATTAAAAAGGCATTCAACTTTACTCTACTGCATAGGAAATCTGTAGTTGAACAATGTGTTCGCGCAGGTAATTTTCTTATGAGGATAGTTGATCAACTAATTAAACTGCTCTCTTTTTGTTCCAAACAACACATATCTTACCCTTGGTCCTGCTGGTCCCACTGGTCCGGCATAGTGTTCCTATATTTAAAAAAAAAAGAAAAAAAAGAAAAGAAACGATCAAGAAAGGTACTAAGGACTGGTTAAAAACTCTATTCTCCATCTACCTCTCTCTTTTTCAACTCACCATCTCCCATCTCTTCCACTAGCTTTATGGAAGTATAATATAAATGAGTAGTTGTGTTTTTAAATAAAAGATAAAGTAATGCTGTTGTATCCACGACTTGCAAGAGTGAGAAAATTCACATATGACATTTCACATATGACATATGAAATAGAGATGAAAGAATGATATTGGTTCTCCTCACTACTGACAATTAACTGCTTGAATACTGAATTCTCTAATCCCCATAGGCATAATAAGGGACCACCCGTTTCCTGTAGGTTATGGATTAACATGATAAATGAAAGCTCTTTCTACTGGGATTTCAATCATGGCCTATAAATTAAAATGCCTGTAACTTAACTTCCATGAAAAATAATTTCCTATTGTCTAACAAAAAGTCATCGATATCATTATTCATTTGACTTAGAGGGTGAGTGGCATTACTTATATAACTAATGAGTATACACTTCTTAGCTATGATCATCTATAAAATCATCAACAAAAATATTCTGATATATAGAAAACAATTAAGAATACCTAGCTTAGATCTACTTGATTATTTTACAATTTAAGTATAAAACCAGAATATTTTATGGGCGATATAGAAGCAAACAAAACATTTAACACTTACAATCCGGCTTTCTCCTTGGTTTCCCTTTTGTCCTTTAGATCCCTGTAGGAAAAAAGTTCAAGATTATTATGAGAGGATGCCACGAAATGCCTGAATCAATGGCGATCATCAATCAATAATTAATGTCATTCATATATTCCAGACTAAATTACCAAATAATGAGATACATTCAGGTGTGTTGTTAATTGTCTGGTTTTCTCTGATGTATGCTTTGTTTGAATGATTTACTTGCTGAAATGGCATATTCACTCAATTATGATCACAAAGGCTTTGGAATTCAAGGGAATTTGAATGGCCTTGTCCCCCACCCATTGAAATTAATGAAAGTTACTTTGACGGATTGCGTCATCTGACCATGATTTATAAAAAAAAAATACTGATATTGCCCCAAGTCAATTTTTGAAAGGTTTTGCAATCGTGTCCTTGATTCTTTAGCATTACAATTACATGGTGAACTTTCACCTTTGACCTTCACTCACCCTGTTGTCACCACTGGCACTGATGGGTCCTGCTCCTTCACCTGCAACCACGACTTTTAGCCCTGGGTCAATGACCGAGATGTCATAGCTAAAGCCATCGCTACCCTCTCCATAACCAGAACCATCGTATACATTCACCGGTCCATTCACCTGCTCGCCAGTATTTAAATCTGGAAGCTGATATAGAAAGATAAGCATATTCCACAAATTATTTCTACCTTCACGTTCTTAAAAACAAAAAACAATTATACATGTATTTAAATCAGGGATGCCAGTTAGAATTGATCAGAGGGCCTGAAAATCACTTAGAATCAGCTATTTTATACACCAAAAAGCCTGAACTATGATCTAAAAATAACTCGCCCGGGCCTCAATTTGGGTTATTGCCTGAAAATTGACATCCCTGTTAAATGCTATGATTATTACGATGTATATATTTTTGTTGCCTGCAGTGTGGACCAATAGGCAATAGCTGGCTATGCCTATGATAAACCAACCTTGTATGAACCAGTATAGAGCTAGCCATGGACATGGTTTTTCATTGATGTACAAACTTGTGTTTCCCTATTATCTTTTTTTTAATAATCTAAGTGATATACAGTATAAAGCTCTTTAGCAGAAAATGGACATGACATTTCATTTGGCTGCTACTTGTCATTTAAATAGATAGCTATATCCACAGAGTCTATTATGATACCCAAGAGTTGAAGCAAATAAGGAGTGATCAAAATAGCAACAATTTTGAGCAGGCGACTGAAGTTTTAAGTCATTACAGAAACAATTATATCATTCAAGATGTGATTATTACCCTTGCTTCTTCCAAGAAGACGTTGGCAGCACCGGCGCAGTCAACATCGTAATCTGTGCATTGAAGGTTTGCTGCAGCTGGGTCTGGAATGATGAGTGCTTGTTGGATGAGACCCTAAAATGAAAGAAAACATGACAAGATATCAATCTGGTCTCTCTTGTTCAGAGTAATATTAGGTAATAGTTATGTTACAACATTATGATAGAAACTGTGTACAAGTATTGGGAAGGGTTGCTATGCTTTGCATGAGAACAAGAAGTGTTTGAGAGGTTGTTGAATCATCATCATCAAGACACCAACAAATTGACTCCATCATGAAGACAATCACAAAGAAAATTTGAATTGAATTGAATTTTGAAAAGAAACAAACACATGGATATATATAAGGGACATACATGTGGCATCAAAATTGGTAGGAATTTGATCTATGCTGAGTTATATTTGAAATGTGAAAACACCCCAAGATCGATGCTCTTCTTGGGAAACTGCAATATGGGATACTGCAACTTGTACTTGTTGTTGGTTTTCATGGCGTTTTCTATCGTCGTTGGATGATTTCCAACATGTTAATAAAAAGAATGAGAAAACTCGCAATTATTTATCCCCTTCACTAGAAGTCACCCTCCTCTCTATACAGACACATTTATACATTGTCAATTTGTCATACTATTGAATACCCTCTGAACATATTGCCAATGTGCGGTATTAACTAGACGCTAAAAAGCCTGAAATTCATCATAAAAGCACTATTTTGTGAGTGTTGCAAAGTCTAGAAGTTAGACATTACTCTATGATTATGTGTTCATTTCTATGTAGGCACCAATTAAACTATGTGAAAATTTGAAGTGAAAATTAACCTCTTTTCTAAAGGGTTCTTCCATATTTCTGAGGTAATGTAACTTGTTGCCAATGTTTTTGTTTCCTGCGATGAAGGATACTTTGAAGTGAATATTTTCACCATCTCTGTACATTCAAAGCATGAAGATAAAACTGTAATAATGAAGAGGGTGCTGTGAGACTGTTCTACCAGGTCTGTTGTCATATCGCATCCCTCACTCATATTTGTCATATTGACGCGGGAATGCCATGACCCTTTGACCTTGTGGGTAGTCTGCTGTAAATCAATGACATTCTCTACATCATTCCTCATTTTCCCATCACACCTTCACAGCACCAGGGATCTCAACTTTATAGAGAATTGTGTTCCTAGATATCTTCTGATCAGCAGCATGGGACAGCTTCACATTGAGTTTTACTGCTACGATCTAGTTCTACTTTTTCATTTAAGTAAGAACTTAGATCTAAGATGTAATGAAAAGATGAAACTACATGTATAAATATTTAGATGCCAGATAACATAAGCTTAAAACATCTATTTACAAATCTATTTACATAGCCTTATAACTACATTCCTCATGAACAGGAGGTCCTGGGCCCCGAGTCATACCGAAGATTTATAACAATGGGACCAGTGGCCTATGCAGGATTTTTAGAAGGTTTTTTTTTTTAATGTTTAAATCGCGCCGAAAATTTCGCAACGACTTAGCCAGCCGCTGAATAAGCAGAGGGGGGGGGGGGGGGGGGGGGGGGAGGGGAGGGGGTGAGCACATATATATTTTTTACAATTAAAAAAATTAAGGGGGGATTAACCCCCAAAACTACCCCCCTGCGTACGCGCGGAATGGGACCTTCTGCCTTCTAGCTAGGTGCTAAGCATGTTAGATTGGAGAAGGGTAGTAATAACATATTATATTATGTAGGGCCCGCTGGAATAGCAGTTTCATAACTGAAGTGGCCACCCCGGGTAAAAAAAACATTATTATTATTATTATTATTATTATTTGACATTCAACTTAAAATTACAACACTTACATCAAAATTAGCCTTTCCATTGATGTTTGAGCCAAAGAGAAGGAACACTCCCTGATCGAGAGGGAAGGGCCTTATACTCCTCTCAATCGTCCACTTTTGGGGGGTTAGACAATTGATGGTCAAGGAGACCTGGTTTCCGCTCACCCTTAATGCCACTCGATGCCATCTATAGATAGTTTGGGGAGAGAATCATTAGATTCATTTGAATTTTTGTTATATTTTGTAATTCTTCTGTTTAAAAAAAACCTCGGATACAATGAAATGTGATAGTAAAAGTATAATCTGCAGTATATCAGTGACATCAATTTCTACTGAGAGCCGAGAGCCAATGAGACACAAACTTTTAAAACAGAGCAAATGCCCTTTCGGCTCTCAGCAGCAATCATTTTCACTCTCCTAACCTAAATTTAAACATGTTAAAGGTAAAGACCAGTAATGGTCATGCGATTGCATTGTGAAAGAAACGTTGTGGAATCGATCAGAAAAGGTTGATCATCTAGCATCTAGCATCTGCAAGGTTCTGGAATCATCAAAATGATAAGAAATTTGGCCCATTCTTCGTAAAGTTACAAGCACTATACACAGAAAGATGTATATGGGACTACCCTATCTCTCTCACCAGACCATGAGAGAAATAAATTTACCAAATATATGAATTAGTAGGCGGTTTCCCGGCAAATTTTTTATCATCATGTATTAGTCGAAACATATTCTTTCACATGATTGGTAATGAGAGCTTCCATTTCATTTTTTGAAATTGGGGCGTTGCCAATACTGGTCTTTACCTTTAATGGTTATTATTAACCTGAAAAAAGAGGGTGAAAAGGGGGAGCTATGGAACAAGTTAACAGACAATAGTGCTTCCGCCTGTACATTAGATTTCATAGAGCGAGTAGTACAAATCCGGTACAAATCAGAGCAAAACCTACACAACCCATCAAGAATACACCATATTGCCATCCATCAGCATCTTTATCACATATTCCCATGCTCGATAAAAATTACTTATATCAGTTGTTAGCGCAGATGAAAGCTCCATCATAGAATTTTGGAATGCACATGAGGTCGAGAGGCTGCCCGTGTCATCAACAATCTACGTCTCCCACCAGTTTAGACCGTCAAGGGCGGGGGTGTCTATAGCTGTCCCCGCCAAGGGCCACGGGTATTTGTTATCATTTGGAAGCCAAGAGCAAAACCAGACTACACATCCCCGCGAAGATGAAGAGAATGAAAGGCAGTTTTGGGTTGCTGTAGCGGTAATGATGATGATGATTAGGATGGTAATGGTTTTAATAGGGAGGTAAGAGTCGTAATGACATGTGCAGATATTCGCCGTGAATGAAACACCAAGTAGTCTCTGCGGCATAACCCACTCAGTCTCTCACGCCCAAGAAAATAAGGCTAAACGATGAGAAGTTGATGCACTTTTTGTCTCTCAAAATCATGTCTCTTTCAAAATGTACATACTGCCAACATACAATGATTTTTTAAAAAGGAGCCAGGAACATTGATTCGATGGTTTTGAAGAAGATTGTGATGACTGATGATTTTCTCATGCGACAGGCATTTATTAAAAAAACTTGTGCATATACATGAATCTTTAGACAGTGATCGATATTCGTGCAAAGAACGGGGCAAAGAACTTACTAGTTTCCTGACCTTAATATTTTTTCTTTGGTTCTAGGTAACGAGTATGATGATTAATGTTGATTATGTCTCTGAAACCACTCCTTATCACTGGTCCTTCCAATCTGAGTATTCGGGATTAATCAAGAGTTAAACGTTTTTTACGCAAAAACTAACATTATAATCGTACGCTCAACTAATTTTCATAGCAACTTGTGTACTTCCCAAAGTTCCAGGCCTGTTTCTCACGGTTGTTCAGCTATGATTGATGAGGCGCGGATTTCTCAAATCTGATTTTAAAAAAGTTCATATTGCCAAATAAATATTCGTAAAACAGAATTTCAAACTAGTAACATTAAACAACTAAGATTTTTTACGATCGGTGTGGATTACCGAGTTGCACTCGAGTGTGATCGCATTACACCGTCAAGTTTTTACCAAAATTAATGTTGGCATTTCACAACAAAAAATCCGCCCGTACAAAAAAGGACGATATTCACCATATCTTCCTTAATTACCTTGGTAATTACTCAAGACTGCATGCACAGATGAAAGGATAAGGATGATTTCATACAACGAAATTAAATGTAGTTATGTATCTACGATTCATTTATTGAAATATATTCTTGAAGTAAATAGATCATCATCGATCGCAGTCCGACCTGCCTCATTTTGCCCATTTATACTTAAGAAGATCATTGTTCATAAGTTTGGAATTTTTTGATTATTTTTAAAAAACTGAATACTTTGCTTGAACATCGTACAAACGAGTACCATGGACCTGTATTTAACTAGAGGAAGTACCGTGGAATCTCTTGTTTAGTTGTTTACACACTAACTCAATAATATTTGTGGTGGGGATATAAAAGTCAAAACATAGGCCTACGGTGGTCATGTTTTCGAAAGATTTCAATGTCAAGTTGGTGGGCGTTCTGTTTACACTCCCTGGGTACAGCAGACTAAACCATTCCGGTATAACGTTCACTGATTAGAATATTGCAATGGCCCTGGATGGGGCGCCCCGAATGAAAAAATAAATCACTCTTCTGACAGATCCAACGCCCACCTCTTTGCAATTCTAAATTTTGTTTGTATGGAAGTCCTTGAATAATCATGTTTGCTTCTCCGACGGCCATTTTGGAAACCAAAGATTGTTTAAAACAGATGTAAGACAGGCAGGGGCATCGAAAAGGGACGGAACATCCCACTAGAATATCTGTCGGAATCCATAACCGATGTCGAACAAATTTGTAATTTTAGCGTCCATCTTATATCCTGTAACTTTACAGTTCGCATTTAAAAGTTCTGAATTGTTGGGTGAAGCCTTCTTGATTTGACCATCCTATCTCTCTGATTCGACCATTTATGTACAAAATTTCCCGCCCGAAATGTCTAGTGTCTGCTGATGATTTATCAAATTTCTGTTCTGCGGCTGTTTAAAGAGTCCGGAATCAAGGAATACTATTCCAAACAGATTTGATTGGATTGGGCAACGCATCGGATACATCTGCTACCATCTGTTCGGGGTCAAGATACGGTGGAAGGTCACAGTGAATTCTCTCACACAAAACACATCTCCACCCGCGAGGCGAGATTTGTACGAATTTGCACTATGATCAACACTTCTGTTGTAGTTCTTTCAACCTTCGGATTGTCTCCATTTTCGTCAATCCCGCCGTTTGTTTCGACATTGTGCGACTTTAAAGAGCAGGAGGGTGCTTGGATAGGTTCATCAAGGCACTACACAGCTCCATGAATCTCCATGAAAGGATTTCAACCATTAGCGTTTGTTTTCAAAATCTACGACATAATGCTGCAATTGCTTTATTAAACTTATGTTATTGGATCGTCAAGAAACTGCAATCTGAAACAAACATACAAAAAAGAAGGTCATAGGCTACTACAACAGTATACGTTTACAAAGCTAGACATACAGACTAAGAAGAATGAAACAAGCAATAGAATGGCCTTCACTGTTTCCTGAGGGTAGTTTTTGAGTGCTAAAAGACAGTCATGTCAGACACCCACGTTCTGTTGATTGTTGGAGATGTCAGTAATATCGATATGGCATATAGTTTGACATTCAACCTCTTGCAAAGGTCCATATGTTTTCGTGGTTGCAGTTTTGCTCACGTAGGCCCGTTTTTTCATGATTTGAGCCAGTGGTCTCCGTGCATCATAGGGACTGTAAACAAAAGATCTCAAATCATTTCATTCGTTGTGGGAATTATGAAGCTGGACATTGGGTTTGAACATTTGGTATCACTGCCAGCAAGTTTGAAGATGTGAAGGTTTTCTCTTTTTTCACCCTTCTCCAGCCTGAACGAACAGTTCTCGAAAAAAATAGAAAAAGCCAAACCATAATGTAGAGAGAATTATGAGCGCGCTTTGGACGCAGCATTCTATTGTTTCACACTTTGAATAATCATGATGCTAGTGTTCGCATGTCCTTCATAGCTGCATTATGCATTCATATTATTGTAAATCGACATTGATCTGGGGTACTGCTAAAAACATCCTTTTGCCATTATTTTTAACACGTTCTTCTGCCTTCACTATCTTAGAATTTTAACTGTTTGGCTTAATATATTTTAATATTTTTTTCTTCAGGACAACACGCAGAGCGGCAGTGTCTTTTTTGTTTTTTCTGTTGTTTGTTTGTTCACAAATACAGACATTTACTATGCAACACCCAGAGTGCATTCCACATTTGTATTCTCATCGGATAAGACTCGTAAGAGATTAAGTACATTAGCCTTCCCGGCCCGCTGTTTTTGTCTTCTTCATTTAACCAAATTGAAGAACGAAAAAATTGCAACAATCAAAAGTAATGAACAATATTTAATTATATTTAAGCTTCCACAGGCCATCCATTTAACCGACATTTAATAAGACTTGAAACAAGACGGGAGATCAGGTATTCATGTAACATCGGATCACCATCCTGAAGATTCGAGTGTGCGACACTTGCAACATAAATTGAACAAAAAATTTGTCAAGGAAACGACAGACTCCTGAATCCATCAAACAAATTCTTAACTGAAAGAGTTAATAGTGGATGAAGGGTGCTTACAAATCTCAGAAATTACTTTTCTAGGATTTATCCATCTCTGAAAGTCCAGCCATATGAGCTTTCAGGACGGTCCGACTAGGGTTGAAATGTGTGTTACTTGGTACTTGGTAGCCTACAGTTGGTAGTTGGTACAACCTCTTGCAATCCATCATTCATTCTTGTTGTCGGCTCACATTCCTGGTTGATACGCTCAAACACGGGTATGGCGTTGGGTGTGGCAATCACGTCCATTGATGGGTTTAACTTGGCCTTCAGGATTGACAGCGCCATAGGGGAGGGTGGCACGTAAACTTTTGCAACAGGTGCCCAAGTGACAGGTGCCCATCCAGTTACCACAAAGCTGATAACCAGGAATGACCATAACCATCATCATTTACTACGTTTACGATGTTATGGGCAAACCAACTTCCCCGACCCCATCACAGGTTCTTCATACCCTATCTATTCTCCTCCGCTTTTACCCTATCACTCAATCGTCTTCTTTCTAGCTTGCTCTCACCTCTTTCTATGCCTTTGACTTTCTCTTCTACAAACATATTTGACTACATGAGAGCAGTTATTGAAAGAATGGAGCACCAGTCTGTCAAAGAAAGCACTCTCTGGTGCCACTGGACTTATCCTTGATATGAAAATGAAATCGTGCCAAAAGTTATGCACACATTAAGGAGGCTGTATTTTCATGATGTCCTTCATGCTCCCTATGTTTCGAAGGACATTAAACATCTTCGAGTGGGAACATCTTAAATGAAAAAACCAGGAATGATATCTCCTTCGGAGCCATGTGACCATTAATCAATTCCATGTGTTCTCTTACAGGAGGACGTGAAGCAGAAACGTGACCTCTCGCGATCACAGGGCTCGCTTAAGAGCTCTCTGCCTGGCAAATCGAAGTGACCTGTTATTCCAAGAGGACCTGGAATATTAAGGGTAAAAGCATCTTCCAAGAGTCAACTTTACAGATGAACATTTTCCATCTGTGCTAACATCTCGAGAGAACAGAAAAAACAGGCACACCAGGGCATGAGGGAGTAGATACACATCCAGAGCCATGAATTCCTCAAGCGTTACCTTTGACCTCTGGAGTTCAACGCCGCGGCCACACATCTGGAGAAAAGCTTTCGCCGAGCAAGGAAGAAATTCAAGAAATCTTGCTTACCGCACGACATACAAGCGACAAATTAGTGAGGATCCAGCTGGTAAAATCGGCACGGTTTGGATAAAATTCCTTCTCCTCCTTGAAGAGTGCTAGCTGGCTAGATAGGGTTGTAGTACTTACATCGCAGAATATCACACATAGCAACAGGTCAAAAGAGGTCATGGAGATTATCATGAGTATCTTTCCGATTCACGGCATTTCTAAACTGGATTCCTCCATCAGCGAGTGTGGTACCAACGCGATCGCTGTGTTTTAACCTAGAACTATATCACAATTCGTAATCTTTATTTATACTTGATTATGAGATGAAATACTGGAACCAAAGAAAGAGAAGAATCACAGAGAAAGTGTTGATGCAAAATATATAACGTTGTACAAGGCACATCGAAAGCAATGACTGATTGATTCCCCCACCCAGTAATGAAAACCACTGAAGCTGGAGAATTCTAAAAAGAACAGTTATTCATTAAGAAGCCCATGTATATATAGATTACAGTAAAATTCGGAGAAAGAATATTCTGCACTTTGTATTATATCATTCAAATTATTTCTCAGAAACTCGTTTGGGATTTTACGCTTGTTTTCCAGGCGTGACTGAGTACAAGTATAAACAAGAATTGATTTGAAATACATGTATATGTAACTATTTTATAAATACCTAACTATTATGAAGAGTGGAATTTAGTGCTCTCTGAAAAGATGTGTAAAAGATTGTAACAAACACATGCAACTCTTTCTACGATAAAAGTACTCAATGTATCCTTTTCCTTCACATTAATTCTTTAAAGATTATACTCACCCTCCATCGCCTAAAATACTCATGTCGAATCTATGTCTGTTAATTTGTCCATTATTGCCGACGACTCCAATGCGAGAATTTCCACCAACATTGACGACGAGTTGTTCATTACCTTGCTCATTGATGATACTAAACAGCGCTTGGCTCTTTGACCCCGTTAATTTTAACGTCAAGAGGATTGAATAGTCCGCAGGTAAGTATTCTGAAAGATGAGATAATACTCGAGGTTTACAATTTAAAAAAAACACTCCATTTCTTTCTAGAACATAATGAAAGACTCTCATGTCAAAGGTTTATACACTGTTGGTCATAATAGTGGAATAATTATTTTTACCCCAGTTTAGGGAAGGATTTAAAAAAAAAAAAAATTCTAATAGATCTAGATAATGGCATACATTCTCAGATTGTATTGAATATTAATTTGCGAGTGTTTGTTTTGCGTGACTGCTAAATCATATGTGTGCTACTATGCTAATCAGCTAGGGAACCTACGTCCTTAAATCATAATTGACAGTAATGAGGATTAATGCCTCACAAAAGGGCACTAATAAAGCTGATCGACACGATTTTTATCCTGGGGCCTCACAGTAACGAGGCCATTGCTTAGCCCCTGAATCATGACTGTACGCAGTGTTTGCTAGGGTACGCGGCCCCTTCCACATATCCCCCAAAACGAAGAAAATGCAATAAATTGTCAAAAATTCATTGCATTATCCCCCGGCCCCCCACAGGAAAAATTCCTCTGTAGGGCCATGCATTATGGTTCAAGGCAATCTGTAACATGAATAAATATAGAACTACTGTAATATTTGTAGAAGAGGGTTCTCCATATGGATCATCACTGATTTAACTTCAATACTTACTACTTAAAGGTAATACAAAGTTTTGGTATGGAGTCATGAATTTGGCATATGCGATCCTACAATATTCAGTGATCGTTGTCGCGGTTGAAATCGAGTCTGAAGTTACGAAATTGTTAATAATACACTCTTCATGTTGTATAGCTCCCTCTCAAGGTCAATATTATAATTAGACTATAAAACAATGTTTGACTAAAATCGACCGATTAGCTATTTTCGTTTGGAACTTATATATCACAACTACATATTCTGAGATTTTCATGGTCGCAGCTACCACTGGACGGCCGTAGGCGCTATTTGAAAATTTATCAAAATTTAACGGGAGCACCGGTCAATTTTTATATTCAAGTTTTCTCGAAAGCAGAAGTGTTTTAGGTGCTAAATTTTCTACTGCTTATAATACATCCACAGGGGCATCCAAATATATCAAAATTTTAAAGAATCACTTTCCACCCAATTTCAAAATTGCCCAAAACTTTGTATTACCTTTAAATACAGGAAATGCTATACAATATTGGTATATCGTACATTTCTGAGTGGTTGTTTTTCACCGGAGTACGTTTGTACAGCTGGTCCGTGGGAATGTAAAAAATTCACAGGTCCATTTAATGGCATGGCTTTTGATTTCTTTATACATACAATAACAAATCACATATCTGTTGGAACCATCATCTAATACTTGAAAGGGTGTCGTTGAAAGAATGTTTCGCGACTTTTTCTCGGTTAGAGTTCATTGATAAAAAGAAAATGCTAGGTGGAACGAAAACTTCTCCCAATAATAATATAACTGTCATTTTATCTATTCTTAGATAAGTTGAACGTCAAGGCAAGGACGGTGATACTTACCTCCGAATAACTCGTTAGCTTGTCGGGTGATAGAGACTTCGTTTATTCTATAAGCACGGTCTATTCTTTCCGTGGGAGGATAAACTTGAGTATCAACTGGTCTTGATGTACATCGCCCGTTTATTTGTGAGACACCCTTCGGTCTTCCATTCAATTCTTCAGCTGGAAAATTCAGCACCTTAATTAGATCCACAGTACCTGGAGCCAAAGGAGAATGAGAACATTAACATTTGTTAAAGGTTTGCGAACTGCATCTTAAGACAAAAATCTACCCCTTGGTCTACCCCGATGCATTTCCGAATAATGATAAATAATTTCCTTCATGAATGCGCACAGATACTGTCGTTGGCAGCCGTGTCAAAACAATGATATTTCTTAAAAATCAATTCACTGCGAATGATTTGCTTTGTAATTTTGGAAAGAAAAATAAAATAAAGGATTGTCCCCATTAGAAATGCATTCTTATTTATTTCAAAGTTAATGATAAAGCACAAATGTTAAATTGATATGAAATTGGTTCATTGCGTTTATCCCTCAGTACTTTCGACGGAGACGCCATATCTCACAGCGCACCAATGCGTTCATGTGACCTACATTCTAAGAACTTCCTACAAATTACGGACTTATGGCTAAAACTATTAAGACACAAGGCACAATATATTTCAATCCAACTTTGTCAGCGGTGTCCCCCCCCCCCCCCCTCCCTCCCTCCCCCTCTCTCTCTCTCTCTCTCTGTGATGGAATTTTTGAGAAACTTGTTCATACAGTCAGCGATACCAAGAGTACGTAATAAGGGTTCTCACAGAAATATGAAACTACGTCATGTAACAACAGAAAAAAAGAGAAGGAAGAGAAGGAAAGGGAAGAAATAGATGATGATGATGATGATGATGATGAAGAAGAAGAAGAAGAAGAGAAACAAGAAAAAGAATAAGAACAAAGACAAAGGGAAAGGAGGAGAATAATGAGGAGAATAAAAAGGGGAGGGACGTGATGAATTGTTCAGGTCTCATTCTCAATTTAGGGTTCATCTGGGTCGAAACAGAGTAGAGACGCCGTGAATGACCTATATTATTACAGACTACGGATATACACCTAGTTGGATAAAATGAAAATAGAAACCGTCTGCAAGATAATTCCAATTCAGGCCAAAATAGCTTGGTGTATTTCCACCGGACACTGCCAAGACCAATGTCTAAGGAAACTGCTAAGCCACAAAGGAGGAAATCGGCTGATAGGGTGGCTTACCAATATCACACAAATTTTCATTCGCCGACAGTACAATGCGCAAAATAATACATCATCTACACTCCAGTTGTTCACGTCAAAATAGAAGCTTTCCTGGATCTTTGTACTTTATAACCCACTGCCAGTAAGAAGAAAAAAAGAGAAAAGGATACCATTCATTTCTTTCAACGATTTTTCTTCTGACGTACTTCTCAAGGTATAATGTAATTGTCCTACACATTAAACGCATCAGAGCGATGTTTAACATTGCTACGTCCCATGACCTAAATGCTTACACTTTAAAATATAAGACTAGCCGCAATCAAATGCCATTTATTTCTCCAATGCAAACAAAGGTTTACTTCTTCAAAGCTTTGCTACGGCACCCATCTTATGGGACCAACAGTTTAGCGGTCAGCGGCACGCAGGAATGTGCTGTGCTATTGAAAAAGATGAGATGCCATAACTAATATCGTCATACGAGTGATGTAGATAGCGGCTTGTGGTTTTCTCGAGGTTGTTAGTGCCTAGTAAGCATAATAGACCTTCTTCTTCATAGAGCGAGGGTGCCTATGCTTGAAGAGGGGCAGGGGATACCCCCTTCATCATGCCTGACTTGAGAGGTAAAAACCGTATTTATTTGTCGTATCGCTAGTTATTCTACAGGTGAATATGGTTATTGATCATTCAAATCTAAATTCTTCAAAGCAATATCGGTCATAAATAATAAAGATTGTGTATTCACGCACGTGTTCATCCAGCCACACCCTCGCCCACACCCACACAACCCGCTACCTCACACTACTAACGCAACGTAAGATGCTACGATAAGGAGAACACAATCATAAAAAGATGATTGGATGATTGATAATTCACTTCCACATTCTTTATTAAATGCAATACTGGTAATGAATATTATAGAGTGTGTATTCACTCACGTACAACATCCAGCCACACCCTCGCCCATACCCACACAATCCTCTACCGCAAACTAAAGCACCGTAATATGCTACTATAACAGTATAAGGAGAACACAATCCTTTTGGGAATATTGACTTCTGGTTCAACACCTGAAGCCAATTTCTACGTCGTCTGGAAAAGTACAATTCTTGGAAAAAAAATACCAATATCTCAACTACTGTCGGCCCTCAATGAAATTGGGTCGGAATACTTCTGAACGCGAGACGGTGAGGTTCAGCGACTTCAGGGACGGTCTTGAAAACGGAAGGACACGGGTGCGAGATCAAGTCCTTGTGCTATTACCCTTGGGTAAAGCATTTATTCATTCACCCCCCCCCCCCCCCCCCCTTTCCCCTCTCTCTCTCTCTCTCTCTCTCAGGACCTGAACCATAGGCGCTCTATATATTTGTTTAAAATGTCATCGCACCTTCTAATCAGAGGCGGGTAGGTCAATCAACTACTAATGAAACAAAATAAAAAATTGTTCTTATTTTCTACCCAGTCTTTTTTTAAAAGACGATATGCGACGAAATGCAGTAGTTGTTTTGCGATTGGGTTTTAGGTTAAGTTTAGGTTTACGACTAGATATAGTGTTGGGCCAATGGTTGAAAGTTAAGAATTCGTTTAGTGTAGGAACTCATTGCGGGGCAATTGCCGCAGTAGCAAGTGTCGTAACAATGCATAATCATGTCATTGAATGATTGAATACAGGTATATCAGTCATAGATGTTTTATAACGAAAAGCATGCTCGGAGCATAATTTGATGACTCATTTTCCGTCCCAAGCCACAGATATCAACTAATAAAAAGTAGTTTCGATGGTAAAACTGACATTGAACTTCAAATCTCCCAACTCCCATAAAAGCCATATTAACATGAAGGTCGTAAATGAGTTATCACTAAAAATAATCTGTTTATGTCTGAGTTGCGTTTTGACCGCACATTAAAGGTACTATGTCACGTTTGCAGCCAACATCAAATTCTGTAGAACTTTGCAGGAGTTATGAATATGTCACATATGTCCTATCTGTGAAATTTAAACGTTAGTCGTTAACAGTGTCCTAGTATTCATTTTTATGCAAGGAAACACGTATACTTTCTAGACTTCACTGTCAGACACAATTGAGTGACCGACTGACTAATTCCCCCTTGGTAATAACATACATGGAATGAGATGTAAAGGGTACATGAGCATTTCTTTTGGAAAAGGGCAACGGGACGGGGTCTCGCACGAACGTCAAAGAGTTGCCGATTTGTGTTTGATAAATCACACCTTCAAAAATTCGTAACATTCTAATATCATATTAAATCGTTTTTTGCTCTAACTCACACTTAGACTACCTGTTTCTTTCATTTTTCAGCCAACTTCTGTTAACTCTATCAAAACCAACTTAATAATAATATCAGAGTGGAGTTCCCCTTTAAAATGTTCGGTATGACTTTTCGTTTGGGTTTATGTCAGTGATGTCACGGGGCCCACCAATAAACAAAAACAAAGTAATTGAAACTTTGAAGTAAGAGTTCGCCCATACATTTTCACACTTGTCAAAATGTTTTTTTACAGGCATAACATCAAATTAGATGAGTCTTTGGTGTAGGCTTTGGTGTGTACCACCCCCCCCCCCCCCGCACATACGTGTAAGCATATCATTTTCATATATCTTCTTTTTTTATGATCTAACAAATGAAAAACTGAAAAACGCTTGACAAGTTCTCTCCGCTACGCTGATGAAAGAAGCTTTTAGATTACATGGCCAGTTTGTGAAAACGGATTTCTCTTTACGAAAATATCACGAGACACGGTTTCCGTCAGAATTTTCACTGAGTCTGTGTTTACATGTGACGTCATATTATATCGAAAAAAAGAGAGAGATGGGGAGAGAGCAAGAGGAAAAGCAAGAGAGAGAGAGAGAAGCGGACGCAGGATCCGTGGGCGTGTTTTGTCTGTTGATTGAAATCCCGCCACAAACACGGAATTAAAGGGAGTTGCCGGAAAAAGAAAATTCGTTGTCTCCCAGTAACAAAAATAGGGTTGGTAATCGCAACAGGATTTAAACAAGTAATTAATGAAATAAAACAGAAATGATATAACCAAGACGTATAAGCATTAAAAAACGCCTGGGCGTTATTTAAAAATAACAGTAGGAATGTTCCTGTCAACCGTAAATTGGAGTTGTTTTTCTCAGTCAATGATACTCGATAATGGAAATGTGTCTACGGTAGGAAACTTTAAAAATTATAACTCCAACTTTCCACTCACGAATACCATCTCATCAACCTCAATCAAATACAATCCAAACCTTAATTTCCTCAGTATCAACTGACTCGCCCAATGCAAAAATGTCAGACCGACCAACCCATAATGTACGTGGCTGCCTGGCTGAGTCTCGAGTTTCGATAGAGGTGGGAGGGTAACCGAGATGAGGTGGAAAGTGAGAGTATCCACACCGCCCCCGAGGCGCAATTATCTACCCCTGGAGAGCAAAGTACTCTTGATTGCAGGCGTTTACATAAAGATGAGACAACATACGCCAATATTTAAAGTACTACTCCTCTAAACAGCCCGTTTGTGTTGATTTACCCAGACCTGATCTGTCTTAAAATATTCTTTGTTCTTTCAATCTCTTTATTGCAACGATTTTGCAATTCTAAATATAAAAATCGGTCGCCTTTTTTTCTTCTTTTTCTAGTTTAATCGATTTTTGGAATATGAAAAAGAAAGGGGTCGTTTTTAAAATTTAATTTTGCATCATGTTCAACAAATTATTGAATTTATCTAAACATTATTTACAATGTTAATCGTTCTCTGAATACAAAACAAGACTGATAACGATGAAAAGCCGAGAAATGATTCTTTAAAAAACTCTAAAAGAGTCTGGTGATAACACTCATTTTTTTCACTTGAAGTTAAACTTGGAAGGGCACATACATAAATTAAATCGTTGAGACATAAACTTCACATGAACTACAGATCATCACCTTACATTTACGAGAGTCGGCGTTCCACCATGAAATTAATGTCTTTGTCTGGGTTTGTAGACAGATTTCAAACAAATGTATCGGTACTACTGTGAATGGGAATGGGCGTGGATCCAAAACCGCCCCTGGTGTCAATTCATCACCCCCCCCCCCCCTTCCATTGACACTGTTTCGCGGGTGTCAGTTACAGTTTAACCTATGGGTAGATTTCTACTTATTCCCTCCCCACTAGTAAATTCTCAGTTTTCACTTCCTAAGGGTATAGTGCATAAAGATCTATAGGTTTTACAACAAAGAGTGGAATGAGAATGTTTAGCAACATACCAAACGCTAACGTGATATTACCTCCATCATTTCATGGCTCGAAACAAGATCGAAATGTTCATAGCTTCGTTGACTCCTGCGATGAGAGTGCTTTGGATTTCCTGAGTCAAATACAATCTCCACCGATAGGATTGGGATTTGACGAACAAGGCAAAGAAATGTTTTGTTTCTCTTCTCCTTCATGTCGTGTAAGTAATCCATTTTTGAACGAAAGAAAGTGGATGCGTTCACTATCTACTTGAATGAGCATATAAATCAAGTTTCGTAGTTTTATTTATTATGCGTTTCGGAACGTAATTAAAATAATTTAATTTTTGAAAGACATAATTCGCCCGGCGTTTGTTGTTATTATTCATATTTCATAAGCATTCAATAACTTGTTGACAAAAGTTCCCTCCCCCTTAAAATAAGAAAGAAGTTAAATCATTAAAATCGCTATGGTGCAACAAACCGCGATATTTTACGATCTACTGAAGACAACATAGTGCGAGCTTTAGCGGCGGCGCCATATTATTGACAATGCATGCCCCTCCCCTTATCAACCGTCTCCCATTAATATAATCCCTCTCATTTGCAAACATCAAATGGAAATATACTAAGCAATTTAAATGTTTGAATCAATGGTAGTGCTCACATATTCTAGTATAGTTATTTTCTTCTTTTTCCGATAGTTTGCATTGCTGAATCTAAACTAAACGCATTCCAACAGACCTTCACTCATTCATTATTATGTAGGGCTTAAAGATAAAGTTGAGTTAGAACTGGTCATGGGATTGCATTGGAAAAGAAACTGTGTGGGAGTGATCGGAAAAGAATGCCCATGATTGTGCTGAGAGGTTCGCAAAATGATGAGAAACTGCCAAGTCTTGCTAAAAGCCATATGTACTTTACACAGAATTGTGTAGGACTGTATCATGTATAATATGGGATTACACAAACATGTGGCATGAAAGTGTGATCCACGACCATTAGCTGTTTTTGTCATCATTTGAATATGATTTCAGGGGAAACCTTCTACACTAAAAAAAAAAAAATTAAAAGTTCTTTTTCAACTTTCCCAAGAAACACCCCTGCAGTGTTTATGATTAAGTTTGTATACAGCCATGGAGCCTGTGTTTTGTTTTTAATTAAATTTACTTTTTAGACATTGCTAGTTGCAAGTCAAATAATATAACGACTTACAAACTATCCTTAGTATGTGCAATCTCATGTAGGAAACTACTGTGGCCTTATTTTGCTACGCGCTAGGCGTATTCGGGCGGTACCAGCGCAGTTGACTTCAAAGTCACGTTTTGCGCAACACGTAGCCCGCTTCTTATCGACAGATCAGCGTATCAATATTCGCTTTTCTGATCCTTTTCATCAAGATAATAGTATCGTAATAGCAGACTTCACAAAAAACTTATTGTGAGACCATTTATTCAATCCCATACTCTACTGTAAGAAATCAAGGCGTCGGATAAGGTGCCTATAATGTAGTTGTTTTGGGGATAGATTACTTCCATATGGCTGTTAGTGATATTCATAATCATGCTTCTCCGGTCAAATATTGCACGGATCAGGTGATACCGTTTCACGTTGCTTTCACTCTGTTGGGCCATGGTTGGACTAGCAGCTGCCTCCATTTTGAATTACTGCTGGAGAGTACTAATTTTGACGTTTTAAGCCTGGGAACCGCATTGTCCCCACGACCTGAAGGGCACAACAGTTTCTCTGAGTTTGCCATCTTGAGTAGATCGGAAACTAAACTGTGTACTCCATGGGTAGAACAAAACAGTGAGTAACAAGCACTGGCTGGTTAATCATCATGCCTAATCTTATGGATGGATTGTTAATCATCTTACTGTAGAAGATCAACGTGTGATTAGTTGGAGCATGGTTGGAGTTGACTGGGCCTGGAAAGCGAATCAGTCTAGCTTAGGGCCTGACCTAACTCACATTTAAAAACTTCAAAGGAATTTAAAAACGTTTGTAGTAAGATGACAGAAGTCTATACTAACATGCACACTAAAAAATCTCGGTTGAACTTGCACCGAAACGGTATAATACTAGCAGCGCCACTACAAAATGGTGTACCCGATGATCTTCAAGTTTGAATTCTTTACGAGTTGCACCTTTCAATGTGCTACTTTGTACCATGTGAAAGTGTGGACCTTCAAGAGTTCAATAATATAGACTTAGTCAAACCCCCCAAAGTTCCACTTTGCCCCCATATTACTACCCCAAAAGTGTTCCTTAGCACCCGTTCAGGGGGGGGGGGGGCAAATGTTTACCTCTACTCATCAGCTATGTGTGTATTACATTGTATAACTTCCTTTTTGTGGAAGATATGGGACCAATACCACCCAGATTGATTAGTATTTGTGGCTTCAAAACCTGTCATGGAAACACCTGTTTGTTGTGGCTTCTCTTTGTCACTTGCAATTTCAGCCCCCACATCTTTGTGAGACATTCTAGACGAGATTTTAAAGGCCTCTGTTCTGCTCACCCCAAACATGACTCAGAATGCCTAAATCGGTATCTCCACGGCAAAATTTGTGGTTAGGACACTCTTAACTAGAGACATCCGATATATTAATACTTGAGTGAAAGTGAGTTCGTCGCCAATCTACCTTTACCCAATAGATTCATGTGATCACTTACAAAGAGAATCCTTTGTCGAATATGAAATAGATGAATTCCCAGAGCTGATACCACGGTCAGTATGCCACTACCTCCGGTATGGTCAAAAAAACCTTATGGAAGACCAAACTAAAGGTCCTTTAACCTGGTGGACCCGGCTTTGAATCCAAGCCAATGCGATGCCGTCCTTCTTATATTGCGAAGTCTTTCTGTTAGGAATGCCTTGCATTTAAATATATTATTTTGTCTACAAGCATTATAGGCCCAGCTAAGGCCCTGGATGGCTAGATGTCTTCATTTGAGTCGCCATGACGATCTCCACCATTATTATTCGGTTCGAGATAGTGTGGTAATCGACAATTTAGGCGCAAAAAGAATAAGCTACTCGGTTGACCTTAGTTCAAAACAACTGGTTTCGTTTGAAAAGGTAAAACAAACGAATCCCGACGTTCACCTGTTAGCTATTTCCATCTTTAAACCATGAGGAAAAGGTTTAATTTACGCTTGGCAGGATGAAGAACGGGTGAATAACTGAAAGCCATCGCAACAGGGCCCAATATGTGAAATTGATCGAGTACACAGGGTTCATTCTAATTTGCCATTGAACTGTCAGGTCAACCATGGAAGCAAGAAGTTCAAGGGTGGCAATTTTTTCCCAAACTTGTGTTGCCAGCCTTTCTTCCATCTGGTAACGCACAACATGCTAACCATATGTAACAACGCCCACGCAACGGGATTCTGATCCAAACCAAGGTGGCTATACTGATGTGATCCTGGAGACAAAAATTATAATAGCTCGGTGTGGCCCCGACACGAAAAGTAGTATGTACCACGAAGGAAAACTCGGTGATAAATGTACAAGAAACAAGAGCAAAATGCCTTGTCTTATGTCTTGACGTAGAAAGTGTCTGCCTCAGACACCTGTTGATATAGCAATTCACCTTCCCCTTGCGTGTGATTAATACCAGAACTAGAGCAGACTGCTCTACAACTATTTCCAAACTAGCCTTCTAGATACTTAAAGGTAAAGAAAGACCAGTATTGGAAACGCCCCAATTTCAAAAAATGAAATGGAAGCTCTCATTACCAATCATGTGAAAGAATATGTTTTGACTAATACATGATGATAAAAAATTTGCCGGGAAACCGCCTACTAATTCATATATTTGGTAAATTTGTTTCTCTCATGGTCTGTGAGAGATATAGGGTAGTCCCATATACATCTTTCTGTGTATAGATCTTGTAACTTTACGAAGAATGGGCCAAATTTCTTATCATTTTGATGATTCCAGAATCTTGCAGATGCTAGATGCTAGATGATCAACCTTTTCTGATCGATACCACAACGTTTCTTTCACAATGCAATCGCATGACCATAACTGGTCTTTACCTTTCAGCTATTCTTCCATACATATTCTCCCAGAAGCTCAATAAGATTCACCGACAAATGTAGTTTGTTTCTAATAGTTGGGTAGTTTTTGCCGAGATAATCGTAGAGTATTGTAATTGTGTGTTTGTGTACCAGCACTCAGTATCAGGTTATCAACAATACAATATCTTTATGAATGCCATTGTAAAAACTGAAAACCATGCCAGGTCCTTTCTGTCAAAAGACCAGATCACATATCAATCCAAATTCATGGACTCCTTGCCCGCATCGACGAACTAATGAATGAATGATTTGAAGTTCATGTATATTAATTATTACTTAAAATTGAATCAGAATTCAGGTCGCCAAACTGTAGCTGTTGCTATTTCGGGCAATACCATAGCAAGATAACCATCAGTGAATACGAAAAATGTGTGCAAATTGAATTAGTCTCTTTCCTCACATTTTAACAATGTGATTAGATTAAGTACATGGTTCTCTAACGTTTCAAAACATCATGTACGCAAGGCTGTTGGAAGACCCAAAGAGAGATATGGCCTTCAAGTTCAAGTTATTAAAAACAATACACAAATGCATACTTAGGGTAATCAAGGCGTAATGAAAGTGATAACGGCCAATAAATGTTTTTTTTTTTTTTTTTTAATCCTGAATAGTCATATACAAATCCACCAACACAAGATTGCTATAATTGTATCCATTTGTCTCCATCTCGTACTCTGCAGTCATTTCTATTATGGACCAAAAGTGCGAGGAACTATTCTTTTGGCCCCTTGCCGAGAACGAGTGGGATTTGCAGTTCATTCATTTATTGAACTAGGCGTCTTATGTCAGTTTGTATTCATTCCGATGCTTTTATATGTCCAATGATCACCGACGGAAGCAGCAGAAGGGGAAGAGGGAGAAGGAGAGGTATTCAATTTTATTTCAAACTTAGTCCAGAATAATCTGTTTCATACGCATTTCTTACATATCATTTGTATATGGATACTGATGGAAAATTCTAAATGATTGGTTGAACCATCTATGTTAAGTTCCCCCCAAAAAAATCGTCGTTTTAAGCTGGCTTCAAGGAGCCAATATTAACAACATAACGCACCGATGATTCGATGTCGATTAATTAAGTATTGTATATATCGATTCGACTTGGGCAAGGTCCGTGTATATCGCAGTAGTGAATGTCCCCTGATTCCCCTTAGACCGACAACCCACGAGACCGACATTGTCGCTACCGTGGTTTGTCAGTCTCTTGGGCTGTAGTCCAGTACCCTTACGATCAAATTTTATTTTATCTTAAGGTTTATGACGATGAAAAACTTGTTCTTCTTCTTCTTCGGCTCAACATTATTAAGATAATTTAAATTTGTTGACTTTGGTCAACGCCCAAAATATATAATTAATAAATGGTTTTTAAAAAAATTAAAAAGCAATCAAATATCAAAAGTGTTTTGTCTATGGACTTTAACTCGAATGTTACCCATTTCAAAAAGGTTGGTTTATGGTTGTTACTTTTTCATGAATGTATTTGTACCGCGAGTAAGCTGTTTTTCAACGATAGAAACAGACATCACTCAATTTTCCCACTTCTAACTGCGGCAAAACCAGATTGCCCCATCCTTGAACCCATGTTTATGTTTATTGCATTAGTCTTGTACAGCATGAAACCCGGTAATTGTTACTAACTCAGTATTGGAGGGCCTAATGATCGCTTCATCCAACCTGTTTCCCTTAACTTGTCATGAATAGAGATATCATCGCCCGGCCTAAACAAAAACCGGCGTACTCTCGGTCGTACCTTGAACTTCACAACGTTTCAAAATCATCAATTGAATCCGCCTCCGAACCCACAAATTCAAGTATCAGGGAGATCCTAATCCTCGGAAGTCATAACACTTTCCTGTCAACATGTATCAGCGTAACATTTGTATAAAAATGCGTGAAAGGCCAAACACCAGAATGATTCTGAGACTTCGAACTTCTGAAGAAAGCTGGCGTCGGAAAGCGGAAACGTTTCAGTTAATTGTGCGATATTGGCCTAAAATTATAACACAATCGCAAAGACTTCGAAAAAAGGCGCGATAGCTCAGTTGAAGATTTTTTTTCTTCAGAAGCTTTCCCATTTTCATTACCTTTTATAAACTTTGGCTATTATCGTCATTATGGAGACCACATATGGTGAAACAGCACCTTAGAATGCTGCATTTCTCCTTGGGGGGGGGGGGGAATAAGTTCAGACATTTGAGTCATATAGTCTCGAAAGGAAATGTGTCAAAGCTATAGAGAATAGCTGCGCAGTCTTTTCTTATTTTCCAAGTCAAACGTCGGTATTTAAAGGTCTTTATTTTCTGTTTACATTATAAAATCACTCGATGGTACAGCAAGCAGCATTAATATATACAATGGAACGTTACCACAACAAAAATATAAATATAGGGAATCACATATGTGTTTTTTTTAGCAATCCCACAATGACTAAGTATCTCGGAGGATAATTAACGCTTCTACAGCAAACATACGCTGATTTACTGAGAGGAATTCATGTATAGTGCATAACAGGAAAAAAATACACGGGGGATCGGGGCGAATTTGCCCCCGAAATGCCAAAAAAGTAGCCCCCGAAATTTTTTTATTTTTTTCCCCGAGACTGCATAATGCACCTATCAGAGCTTTTAGAAATAACATAACAATGAAATGAGATTGGTTTTCATATAGGTAACTTTTTTCAAAATATGGAAATTAACTTAGTTTCTAATACATGTACTAGTAAACGGTAATGGGAATTTCGACGAAAAAATAACATCCCAAGCGACAATTCGGTGTGAGTACACTCATAATTGATTTGATTTCCCTAAAGATCAAATATTGATGCCTATCAGCCGAGGTCTGCCTGCCCAATATCCTTCTTTAAATATAGACTGTTACCCTGTTACTTTACAGGCCCCTAAACCGGAGAATGGTATCGCGTGCGACCTTTTTTCCCCAATTGGTGTGAACGTCGAAATAGTAGTTAGTACAAATCAAACTGTATGATGCTGATATTGGTCAAATATTATATTGAAAGACTGTGCTTTCTATTTGAAAAGTTGCTGATGTAAGAGAGATTATTATTTTTCACTTTAGAGTTTAGTCGATGTTTTTTTTAACTAGAATCATGAAAAAACTAGAAAAGTGGAAAAAACCTAGAGAAGTGAAAAAAAGTTCCTACTGATCACAGATGTCATTTAGGACTGCATAAAAATCAGCCTAAAGTGGGTCCATACGTACTCAAGGGAACAGTTAATTTAACTGTTCCTTTAAAAGCTTTAAAAGCTCTTTAACATGATTTTAAAGACTTTCAAGTAATAAACTTAAAGGTAGTTTCAATTCCATATTTTTAGCCTATATAAATCATATTCGGATTAACAAATGCCTAAGATGTCAATGTTCGCATATTTCAATAGGCGAAGCACAAAACTATTGAAATTGCCTTTTGATTTCCAAAGGTTTAGTAATGTTTCTTTGTGACTAATTGTTTATTTGACCATTTTGGGTTGTATCTTCTGTTATATTTTTCATGTTATATTTGTTGAATTACAGGACCTTCTTCTTCTTGTTAAATAGTGTCATTATCACTGATGAAGCTATCCTGGTAAAAGAATATTTAAAAAATAAACAAATCGGATTTCTATTAAAAAGAATGGAATATTTTTCACAGATTATATTCCCCTTAGCCATGGATCAACAAGTCTTTGCTACATATTATGTGTATACATAGACTGCATCACGTTTGATTTATCGCTGAAATCGGGTCTCACAAAGGAAGATGGCGGGAAAAATACAATAAAACTTATTTCCCTCATGACCTTTTGATATAGTAGGAATGCATTGGCGTCTCGTCTGCAAGGGAAAGTGAGTAACCATTCATCGGTCTCCCTAGATAATCATATCACAATCTCACAGAGTTCACAGCACCCTCCCATAATCATAACCGTCTACGTCTACTTAAAGCCACACTGTCCTACTTGTAGCTACTTGCTCCCTCTATATAGAAAACAATGCCTAATCGGTGACCATTGGTCCCCCATGATCCTCTTTTTCTTATGTTAATTGAGAGCTGAGTTGATGAGATAACCACCTGTCCAGTGACTTTGCAGGGCGGTCTAACCCCTCCTATAAACTAGTACTGATAAGCTTTAAATATATATATATATTATAGTTGAATGTATTGGGTGGTTAACATCAACACTGCTATACGACATCTAGAGCTATATTTAGTCTTACGTAGGAGTAACTCCTTTGTTTTACACAATTTTGCCATGCATGCCTACTACGTTACCAATACAAGGCAGGAATAACTTCACACGGACGAGACGTCGAATCCCGTAACAGACAGTGGTGGACACATTTCCAGACTATTGGACTACTTTTGAGCTACTCAACACTGCTGAAGACATCCAGTCTCCAGAGCTATATTTATTCTTACGAAGGAGTAGGGGGTATCACTCCTTTTTTTTACACAATTTTGCCATACATGCCTACTATATACGTCACAGGGAAAAGAATGAATAACTTCACAATCCCATACCAGTGGTGGACTCCTTTTCAGACTAGGAGAGAACATAATCACAGTACATTCGCCCTAAACCATATCGAACAAGCGCCCTGCCCTAGAGGTCACTAAGGTCAACGTAGACTTGCATACTCACTTACTCAGCACATTCGTGGATTTTATCGTGAGGTATATAACTTAACAACAGATTACCTCCAATGGCCCTTTACCTGCCCGACATATCGCTTTGTATCCTAATTGATGGACCTAGTCCATGCTTGAATTAACAATGAATGTCCTTGATCATCCAGAATCCTGAAAAGGCTTTCATAAGAATTTACACATTTCTACTTCTACCTCTACTTCTAAATTTCTATGCTGCAGTTCTGAAGCTTTTATCTTTGTATTCGACCAAGAATAAATATTTGGACAGTCCCGAACCCATCCTTGTACCCACGTCTTTCTATACTTTTTTTCCCCAAGTTGCTAACAATTTGTGCTTCATAATTCACACTCAAATACCGAAGCTAACCCTTTTTTGGGTTATAATACGTGATGAACCCACAGAAATAACTTCCTAGACTGTTTCGTCAATCGTATTTTCAGTACTCATCATGAACTTTAGCCTTTTTAACAGCGTGCAAGACGGACGTGGTGGGACTCTACATGACTATGAACCTCGAGAAAAAAGGGACCCTCGGGGTTGAAAGATGAATTTCTGAAGTGTAATCAAATGAGAGGTCCATAAAGGCAACGAGATGATGACCATCTCGTGGTGACTGAAATGATATGAGAAATCTGGACCCGACTCGGTCGGAAATAAACTCTTGAAATGAAGCCACCAAGACAGTCGGGTAAGTAATGTATTCTGGTAGTCATACGATTATTTTCGTCGATCGGGGCCAAAACTACATGACTTTCCCAGGCCTTCATGTGAACCCCATTTGTCCCAAGAGATGTTGTGTTCTCTTCAATGATTCCACCAGAACTCAATAAATGTGAACTGTGACTGATCTCAGCCTCAGGTAACTATACAGATGGTTTCCAACGAGACATAAAAGCCAATATTTCTTTCCAAAATTGTCGTTAAAATAGGTTTAGTAATAGTAATAGTATATTTGTAAAGTGCTTAGAGACATTTGTATTAAGCGCTATATAAAAATTAAATATTATTATTATTATTATTATTCATTGAGAGTTTAAGAGGTCTCGCAATCATCAAAAGAAGGAGTTACATATACATTATCGGTTTCTGAGGCAGGTATTTTCGCATTTACGTAACTACTGGAACTAATAATTTCCAGCAAAAAAAAGAAGTAATTATTACGCAGAAATGGTAGGGTTCGGATGGGTGGATGGTGAGGGGTTGTGACTCTGAGTGCGTGTGTGTGTGTGTATCTGACTGTGTGTATATGTGAAGTCATTATAGTCCTGCTATCTTGACCGACACTGCTTTTTTCGAAACGGTGAGATCCTCGACGTGGTGGCGCCAAACCGGTATTCTCAAGGCATTCTGAGGTTTATGAAATGGCTACAAATGACCATGAGGTGCAACAGCCATGTAACAAGATGTAAAGCATAGCAAGATCAGACAGCCAAAACAGGAGGAACATTATTGGCCACGTCGGCGCTGGATTTAACCTTGACGAGTTTGGCTGCCAGTTGCCTAATGTAATACTTTTGGTAGTGATGACCAAGCAAATTACTGCACAAGGTGAAGTGCCGTCTGAGGCACATTATTTGCCTCGTGATTATCGAGAAAGATGGAGAAGGCTAAAGGCGTGGGTTGACCCATGACCTGTATGGCCACTTCGCTTCTTTATTTTAAAGTGACATTTCATACAGAGGACTGACTGCCTCTCAAGGTTTTATAGGCCATTAACAAATATTCATGTTTAGCATCCCCGCCCTCTTCTTTTTCGGGGGCCGTCTCCTTTTTTTTCTTCTTAAATTTATTAACTTTTTATCTATTTATTTTTTAAAGAAAAACAAACATGAAAAATATATTGCAAAAGTGATATATTTCGGATTTAAAAAATAAAAAAATGCCGGCGGCCATCTTGAGAAAAAGCCCGTCTGTCATGGAAAATGTACCGTGCGGCCATTTTGAGCGGCCATTTTGAAAAGTAAAAAACTGGGCCTCTTCCTTCCTATTTTTCAAAAAAGGGCAGGACGCTAAACCTTTTTTTTTTTTTTTTTTATTTGGCCTAAAATATCCCTTCCACAAACTTTAAAGTCAGTATAGTTTTAGTTAGCTCTCAAACAAAGCCTTTCCCCATATCTGTGTGATATTAGATCAATGATTAATAAGAAGATGTGGCAATACTAAGCAGCTGTGAATTAACTTTCCTCCACCAGTGAAATATTAAACAAATGACGGGTAACATATAATTTCCATAACCGACCCGAGACATAACATCCACCAAAGGCGACCTGCACTTCACATGCGTAAAACTTTCCAAGTACTGTGTGTACACGCTACAGGCTACACAAACACTCGCCAGCTGAACTTAGTTTTGATATAGTTGTGCCCGGGGTTATTTTAGTGGAAAGGTCCTAGCATGACCGCATAAGACGGTGTATAACCGTTATCTAACCGTTTAATATATATAGCTCTATATCTAGACCTATATCGTTTACAACAAAATTATCAGCAAATAATGGAAATGATTAATGATATTGAAAATACATCTTTTGAACAAAAGGAGAATAACATGAGACAATATTTAACATATTTCATTCAGATTTCTGTGCATGAGCGTGAAGATTGGCACATTCAAGTTATTCTGGATATTCCCAACTTACTTATGTTAGATAAATTTTAAGGAATATATTTTCTTGGTAAAGGATAGAATAGCTGCATGCAAAAAAAACTCTTCAAGTTGACTATTCTTTTCTCCTTTTTTTAATAATTGGGGTCGTACCAGGCAGAATTTGAGACCTGGGGCAGTGTAGACATGTGGTAGTCTGGAGTCAAATCACGCAGAGGAACTGTCTGGAGTTTACGAATTAGGACATTGGTAGTCAGCAGAAGTTCACAAGATCTCTCTATTTTTACGAGTTCAGGGGAGTGTTTCACAAACACTAAGATTGACTTTAAGTTGGAAATAACTATGGCAGGCCCTTCATGCCACTGTTTTCTCTCACCGTTAACTGGCATTGGTCTCTCAAGGGATGTACAAATCATGGTCACATATCTACAGAATCTACCTTTTTTGATAGTTCATTATTAAAGGGAAAAAACATATCTAAAGATCATAATTGAGAGACCAATGGTGAGAGCAACCAATGCCATGAATGGCCTGACATAGTTAAGTCCAACATCAAGTCCATCTTAGTTTTTGTGAAACACCCCCTGATCCCATATAATCTTATACTTTGAAATCTCCATCCAAAATTCTAATCAAACCTTCCTCGTACAGCATGAGCCTTTTTCATAGTTTGTCTTCAATGTTTTTTTTTAATACTGCCTATATACAGTGTAGTACAAATTAAAAAAGGAAACCTGCCTCGTTTCACTCAATGATTCTTTTAAGAGGTTTGAACTGAAAACTGGAAGTACATAATATGAATAGAATTCGACAAAATGTTTGCAGATGTCTCACCAATGAATTTAATATATTAGCCTACAGCTGGTAACTATTACCATGCCTTCTTATTATAGTAGTTATTACACAGTTTGTATCGGAAAACCGTCATTACCTCAACTACAGATCCTACCATTGTTCTTGTTTATAATGGCTTGCCCAAGACGATTCATTGTGTTGGGAATAATTACTGATCAACAATTACGAAATATAATTTTACTTTGGTCAAACACAAGGCAATTTCTTTTTTTCATACGATCTGTCAATGTTCGTCTTCTCTCATAAACCTTTACAAAATTCTGCTCATGCCAACGGTTGAAACTGATTTCCTGTAATTACCATTTTAAAGTTTTGATTAATTAATTGGTTCGGTTAAATTGTGACTCTTATCTGAACCTAACCTGCCATCAAGGGCATCGTTGTTTCTATACTCACAACGTCATGGAAAGTGTCAAAGTCAATGATTACCAGAGCAAAAACATAACACACCACTTTCCACAACTTGTAATATCTATGGATACCAATTGACTTGTGACAATTACCCTGAAGCCTGAATTTTAAAAAAAGACCAATACAGGTTTGAATTGGTCTGTGCTATAAAAGTCTGAACAAAGAGGCGACAACGCATAAAATCAGCGAAATCATATTATTGACACAATTCCAGAAGTTTCCCTGCATGATTTTTACGATGACCAAATGACCCCCCACCCCCCCCCCCCCCGCCCCCTCCCAATTTCCACGGTCCCCTATCTTCCACATTTTTAGATCAGGAAATTTAGTCAGAACAAAGGGATGATGCACATATGTCTTATTTATCAGGGACAGCGGTGTCCCATTAAATGCTATGACAATGGCTCATTATGCGATCTGTAAAGACCAGTATAAACAATGGGGTTACAACTGTTACATGTCTCATAAAAATACACAGGACACTGCAGAGACAGATATCTGACTAGGAAACCAAGAGATCATCCTAACGAGATAATTTAAATTTTGCTAAATTACGCTGAGAAAAAACCTTCAAAGACAGACCAGATCAATTGTGGAAGTTTCCTGCTATGCCGTTAGATATTAAATATCTCAGTTTTTGTCAAAAATTGTGTATTTTTGATTTAATAATTAAACTATGCGCACCTACGTGATGTCTCTAGTCTGGTCTATACCATTGTTTTCATGTTTTGTTACTCCCTGACCCGTGCCTAATTTACAAGAAATAATAGAGTAGCACATATTTGATTTCAATTATACCCTCGCTTGTCTCTATTGCAATGTCAAACACTTCCGACCTCGACTTTTATTCATTCATTAGCACTGAAAGAAAGGGGTCAATCTGCGAACCAAATTTGGCAATAATCGCTTTCCCACGTACGTGCGGACGGTGCGGTGACAGTGTGCGTAGCTGATGTGGGTTCCTATACAGTCTGTGCGTAGTCTCTTCCAATAGTGCTACGTAGTACAGAAGACAATTCTTTACGATAGAAGAGTTCTGCACAAACTTCTTGGTAGATATGTCCACTTTCGGCCTCGTTTCGGTCCAATATTGAGGAGCTAATTCCTAATTCCCATCTACTACTTAACTACTTAGTCAGTTTCTAGAGCCGAATTTCTCCCTCAGCACTCCAAGCTTAGCCTATACATCAGTTAAGATATTTTTGAAAACTTAATCTTTGTACAAAGAGTTTGAATGAAACGTATATACCTTTATCAAAAAATTCTATAAAATCAACTGAGATAACTTTTTGTTGTGGAAATAACTTCTTCTGAAATCATCAGGTAATCTGATAAGGCTCTCTAAAAATGAAGACAAGGTATTCTTCTCAACAACGAGCAAGCCCATTGATCTCTCTCACTCAAATTACTAACTTCCCATCTACTGTAGATGTATATATAGGTGAATGGCAGAAGTCAGAGAATGACATTAATTAACGTAAATATGGGGTTGTACATGTAGTACACATGACATATAGACGACAAAACCGTGAAACAATAACATGAACGGCTAATGCCAAGCTTTTAGTCTGTAGTTTAATCGTTGCCTGGGCATGTATAGATCCGTTCAGTAAGGTAAATCCTTCAATATTAGCTCCTACAAAGAAATATTTCATACGTACAATGTACTATACAAGAATAAAAAATACTTTATCTTCACTTAACCACACCATGCACTGTGCATTTGAACCAGAAAAAACGTTAGTTCACCCATCTTGTCTACCATGAACTCGCCCGAGATCTCCTAGAATTTAATTTTCAAACTTGGCAACCTCTCTGCTCATTCTTAACAGGAACAAATCGTATTACCACTCTCTAAAGGTATAGATCAGTCTCGATGTTGAAGCCAAATCTAAGCGATTAGAATGGGGAGGCTGGAGCTCAAAGCACACAATTCCGTGAAGAAAAATTGAAGGTGAGACTTTCGTCAACCAAACAGAACATACATAAATCGCTTTCAGCCATACAAGTTCTTGCTAAGTTAGAGTTTACAATTTAGTTGCGTTCTGGTCATGTGAATACATTGTGAAGAAAGAAAGTGTCCAAGCAGGTGGAAAATGTTGATTATGAAAGAATTGGTTTCATAGTAAAGTTTAGTTATTGGAAGGGAAAAAGGATAAGACATCGACTCAAACTTGCTGAAAAGCACATGCACTGCACACAGAAATGAATATATAGGACTATAAACACATGTAGCATTAAAGTTCGGTTCAGATTTTTCATATCTTCATTGTCATATTTCGGATAAACAGCCATCTGAAGAGCTATCCTTATCAGATTCATGGGACATGTACATTATGACAATCCATGACGTAAACAAAACACGAGAAAGTTCAAGAAATAAGTGTTAGGTTTGCCTTTCCCCCTCGAATTTGGTAAATAGGAATGGGCATTTGGTTGGACGGGAATGGGATGATCTCCAAATGAGAAGTTAGGAATTAGTCAATGAAATGATCATCTATTCCAAGTTAGCTTTCTTGTTCTTGCAACGCTCTTCATGGGAAAATCTTTCTCCTCAATGTCATTCACAGTTTTACTCCACAATTTATACCAACAACAATTCCAACGACGGGAAACCAGAGCAAAATAGTAAATTTCGTAAACAGGTTTATTTTCAGTTCTTAAATACCGATTTGGTTTCAATGAAAGGTCAGTTGAACTTAAGTGTGGTAGTACCACAAAAAAGTTGTTTGACAACATCCCAGTAATATGGTGCCCTGACCCAGTTATAATATAGGCCTATCTGTAATACAGCGTCCAAATTTGTGGGATTAAAGGTAACCATAAAGCACACAAAAGCTCGTAAAATCAACAAAATCAACTAATGTCTAATTTGTAGAAAATAGCATGACGTACAATGTGGTTTTAACACTCAACCTAAACGAAATAAAGAAAAGTGTTGATTAGCGAAGAAGGTACATTATCTAATCCAGGGTCTAATCCATAGACCTCCAAATCCTTATCTTCCTAATTCCTCAATGAACCATCATCTATAACAATTGAGGAAAGATATATCAAAGAGAGATATAAGATCTAATTCAGTGACAGGGCCACAGTTGATTTTCATCATCTCTTCCTTCAACTGTTATGTTATATACACCTAAAAGGCTAAACCTCCCTTTTTTCTCCTTGATTTTACCGTTTTCACTATAAACAACTTTTATTGTGATAATTGTCTTTGCTATACAAGTGGTAGGTTGCTTTAACAGCATTATCAGCATCTCAAATCCTCATTGATTGGATGAGCAGAAGGGGCGTGGTAATGGGTTTTTTTAGCCTCCCACAGCACTGTGGTAACGCACCAGATGGCAATCAATTAACAACGCTGACAGCAGCACAATATTCCATTTTTCGCCATCGGAGTTGACGAATGATTGTCGGGCTCGACTTTTGGAACCATTTAACCTTCTATTAGAGACAGTCGAGAAAAGTTTCGAGACTTCCCATAACCCAGAAGGTTCTATCCCTTTTCCCTTCACCTGGGTCTCTCCCATTCACTCCCCTCTCCCCTTTCTCTTTCAATATCATAATTGAACATGATCAGGACAGCATATTCCCCATGTCATATTATTATCAAAAATTGCCGAAGTTGGTCACTGGGATTAATGAAAAGATTTACACTACTCTAATAATGGCATTCCAAATAACAGAACATGCAAAGGTGTTATAATTTTATGCAAGTCATTGTGGTATCAACTATCACTCGGCATAAAGAAATGGAAACAACATGCCATGGGATGCTAATATGTAGAGGGGCGCTGATCCTGAAGCTGAAGAGGGGAAATGCCATTAATAATTCTGCATTGACTGTGTATGATGCCAAATAACCAGTGTATACTTCTGATTAGCCTTGCGCCCCCATCCCCAAACCCTCCCCCTTCTGAAGAAGGGCCGACGTCCCGTGTCTACAGAAAACAACATGAGGAGACATTCTGTCCAAGGGGGGCTCTTAAATGCCCGCGTAGAACAAATACAAACCAAAGAAAATTATCGTGAGCGGACCATAATGACCGAAACTATTTTCTCTGTCAAAAATGATTACGATTGAAGAGACAATAAAATTACGGGTAACAAGTTGCAGTTGTGCTCCACGGAAACGGTCACCTTTAGTCACGTTGCACTCAGATGAAAGTGCAGTATTATGTATTCATCGAGGGCCCATGTCTGGTTTGAGTTTGTTTTGAAGGATACCATCAATTTTAGACGTGAACTCCGAGGTCTACTATATGGTGACTTGGCTTTGGTCGTGCGTGATGTGGTGGAGGTAACGAGTCACACGACTGTAGTGTAGGCCAAACATCGAGAAAACTGCACACAGGACGGACAGACCGTACCGTTTCCTGGAATCAACAATAACTTATCACATGTAACAAAAATTCTCACTCACTAAGCAGAAACAGTAGTACATTTCACGAGTTTTAAGCGGACATTTCGTTATATAAAACAAATTTAAACTGGCGTACTAATTTGGAGGTTATGTTTATATAGATAGATTTAAAATCACAGTAAGTTATCCTTGAAAGACGACCACATTTCCTGTAAAAATTACATGTAAAAGCAAGTGATTATCGAATATGGTCATATTGCACTTACTAGTTTAAATGATTATTGTTCAGTTCTACCAAGGGATTACCAGATTCACTGGTTCCATAACTAAGCCCAATTAACTTATAATGTGTTTGTTTTACTTAAAGTCAGCAGGATACAAAGAATAATTTTGTGAAGCCCTTTATCCCACATCGTTAATATTGTTATTAAATAGATTTTAATCAAGGGAAGCTAATGATTTCTGTAACTACTAGATGCTCCTGTGAATGCGGGGAAGATTGCGTTTCACTAATGGGAGTGATGCACAACAGATTCAGTTTGTGTACATATACCACTGACACCTATATCATCAACAGACTACCCTGTGTCAGCTCGGTTCTACTTGATCGAACGTTTCCTGAACTTCACCATGACCATGACAGCATGGCATTGTATCATGGATGTCCTGATTGTATCAAGGTTTCTAACTTTGGAAGGATATCGTGGGCACGCATGATGGGTGTATCTCCATATATAACAGCGCAAGCAAGTCGAAGGCTCCATTCCTCTTCCCAAATTTTCACCAATACATGGCAGAAAATTCTTCACAAGGTCTACCTAAAAAGGTTGCGGAGTTTTCCCAGTGGGGTTCCCCCAAGTGCCCTGGAAGGTCGGCCTAAGCACCCCAGGCGGCCCCCTTGGCCCTCGCGCGCCCTTACTCTCAGAAGCATCTAGTCTCTTCTTTCAGAAACAATTCCTCTGTTACTATGTCATCATCTAAGATCTAAAACTCTTACACAAAATAAATTTTGTAGTCGAGTTTAATGGCTTTGTCTCTGAACATCCTTATCAGGGTCGGCGATTTCTCTTCATGACCGGGGGGGGGGGGCGAAATGCACTTTTTTTTTCTACAATATTTACGAGTACATTGTGATATAGATTATGCGAGGGAGTGTAGCGACCGAGCGAGAAAGGTTTTTTTTTAGTCTAAACGCTGCACTCTTGGGCCTTCCAGAGCTTAAGAGTGTGTTGCAGTCTTTAGTCAGTATTTGCTATACATTTGAGGGGACACTTTTACAAATTTTCCGGGGGCACGATCCCCTCCCCTAAATAACATTTAGGGGGACGTGTCCCCCCCCCCCCCCTCGTCCCCCGGGATCGCCGCCCCTGGTCAATACCTTCATTTACAAGTATGTCGCCCCTGTTCAAATGTTGGAAAAGAAGTGCAATAGAAATTCAAATTGGTTGTCTGGATGAACAGACTAAAGAGTGGTAAGAAATTTTCAGACGAGACAAAATTTTGATAAGGAAAACGACGTGAGAAAGAAAAAAAAAGGATCTCTGTTAAGATTACATTTCTGCTTTGTTGCGAATTTCGCTACTCTGCGTGCGATGATTTCAATGAATTTTGGTTACTGAGCGAATCAGTATGTTCCGTGTTCCGGAGTCCCCGAACCCTCTTACAGATGTCTAGACGAAAAACATTCCTGATTTAGCAGTGTAACTGTCATTGAGCCATATATCATTCAGTTTATACATTGTTTAATCTTCTGCATCTCACGCACTTGCCCATCGTACATATTTGATTTCAAGTGGAATACCAAGTAATTTTCTAAGAGAATGATATCAATATGAAGTACCGAGAAAAGTTATGTATCATAGCCACCATGCAGACATGTAATCACATGACATCATTTGTCAAGTTCGATTATTCACACGACTTTGATCATGAAGCATCGCCATAGATGTTCGATTCGTATCCAAAATGCATAAGGGGTCATAAAAATACCTATCTGCTCAAACGCCTCTCCACCACCCCCCCCCCCCCCTTCCCTTCTCACCCGTGTAAGATAGTAATAAGAGCCTTATTACGAAGGCCGTCCCAGCGACGATTTATTTAGAAAAAATATTGAAACAAACTTATTCTCAAATTATATTTTCCATTCATAAATGGGCAGAGATTCTTTTAGATCAGATTTTACACGTCCACAGGAAGTGAGCAGGCTATGGTGCAAAACTAATCAGCAAAATAAGCCTTTTGTTTGAAAAGTCCTGTCACATGATTTTTGTTTTGTTAACGTATCATTTGGAATTTGCCTTTTAGGAGTTTTCTATAGGAAAATAATAATAATTGTTCAGAAGTAGTACTACATAGTACATACTCAAAGAATAGCAGTGAATACAGACTTAATGAAGTTTCTCGTCTAGCGATATACTCCGATGGGTGCAAGACCAAAAGGTTTAGCATAAGTATGTATGTCTATATTTTCAGAATTATTGTCTGGCTATCCAATGCTGTATGCTTACATGACTCTCAGTAAGATCGAAGAAGTAATATTCCGCAGTTTAAAGTAGTGTTTTCATCAGGGACTAAAGCTTTGTGAAACTATATCATATCAAATTGAAGGATGGGGTGCTGAGAGTATCACAATATCCAGCTTTCAGAAATCCATACCCTCAAAGTATTTCAGTGGCATATGCTCAACTTCAAGAACTCTAATTTTGAATTATTATAAATGGTATATTGCTTGCAAGTCCTACTTGCAAAACAAGTCCCTTGTAAGTTGTAAGGTCTTTCATAAAAAAATAAAAAATAAAGGTTAATATCAAAGTTTGCACTACATGATAGTCGTGACATTAAAAATCAGTTTTTTTCGATAACATCATCACTAGAATTGAAATGAGAATATTCACTCTTATCCCTAGGCCTTGTCAACTTGGTATTTCAGCCGTTTATTTTCTTTGATGTTAATGAACGATACAATCTACAAGACCAACCTTTAAAATTATATTTCGAATTGTAAAATTTCCATTCACATTTCAGAGACGTTTGGATATTCTTATGTTTGTGTGTATATTTGATAATAATAATAATAATAAGATTAAGAAGAAAATATTTTAGAAATTTGTTGCTATTAGCCAAGAACAATGTCATAAACAGATATCGGAGGTATTTTAAAATAGGTCGATTTCTTGAAGCCCGACTGCAATTTAAATGGTTTAGACTTATCAACAAACAAAGATAATCTTTAAAAAAATATTTATGTCATTCTCCAAAAGATAATAATACTATGTCTGGTATTTGAACCATTATTACTACAAAAAATGAATAACCACCTGTCGTCAATCGTTTAAGGAAATAATTTGAGTAAGGTGTTCATGTTCCTAACCTCTGTCTCACATTTTACTTCGTGTGGGGTAAATGTTCAGTTTCATGAATAAACGCGGGAAATAATTTCCACCGGAAGTTCAAGATTATTTCAAGACCACACGCTGCTTTGGCTGCAACTTGGGAATTGATATTTCCCTCCTCGTCCTCCTCCTCCTCCTTCTATAGCCAATAAATGGAATAAATCTACCCCCTTCTTCCCGATAGTCTCCGAAAGTTTGGCCAAAACGGTAATAAAATCAAACCAGGAAAATAGAAATAGATTTGTACAGCTGAGTGGAGAGGTGATGAATGACTTAACCACATCATCGTGACCAGACTGTTTGTACACGTACCCATATTTTCCTTTCATATAAACTCCCAAATCTTCCTAAATCGCCTACAGTATCCGTAGATCCAAAGCATTGTCGAATGGATTTACAATGTACTCTACTTTGCAGTCCTTGGTTTGTAGAAAGGGAGTTTTTTTTTTTTTTTTTTTACCAATGAACCTTTTTTAAATTTCAGTTCAGTTCAACCTCCACTTTTTTCCTATTTTGCATTGTTAAAGGGAAATCAAACCGTGATAGCAAACTACTTTACAAGAAAATAGTAAAAACCAAAGAAGTAAACTAGTGAAAAGTTGAACGAAATCGGACAAAACTAAGAAAGGTATGATTTGTTAAAGTTGCAATCACTACAGGTATGGAGACTATGGGGTCTTCAAATTGTCTCTGTGATCTAGTGGCGGACAACTTTCCTAATTGTTCCAACCCACATAATGACTTTTAAAAGGTAAAAAAAAAAAAAAATGCATGACTCGGGATGGTCTCTTTTCTGTTGAGGACCTGTACTAATATATTTTCAATAATGTATTGTTGAGTTGTGCCCCAAGGGCTAAGGCACTTGGGGTAAAACATAAAATTAGTTATATATTTGTACACGACAATCGTGATAGAGTTATCCGTCACTACGTCATTATTTCCTATTGCCAATTTGATGTAGTGATCTTATATTTCAAACGTTTATATCTTTTGATTATTGGTACGAAATTATTTCAAACTTTTGCCATTCTCTTTCTCTGACTTTGTCTGCTTTCATTCAAATGAACCTATTACAAGGGTTAGATTGCCAATTAACCCTACAAATAAATATTGTGTCCTCTGCAGTCTGCAAAACCGTCATCTAAACGTCGTCAGGGGTGCCAATATACATCGTAGGTAACATACAAATCCTACAGAAGAATATTTTGTCCGGTAACAAAAAGGTTAAACAGTTGAGTAAGCTATTTATCTATTAGTTATTTTTCGCACAAATGGCAAGACAAGGTTGCTGATTCGGAAGATCGGAACTTTACAAATTTCCTCTACTATCGAATTGACAGTTTGTGCTTCGTATGCATTGTGCTAAATGGTAAGTTACGTAACAAGACAATCTAAGTTCAGAATCGCTGACTATCAAAATCCGGCCACATGTCAGAATGACAGGAAGTAGACATGTCATATATTCTATGCTTTATGACTGACAACTGCAAAAGGGGAAAGCATTTTAATGTTACATTAATGGGGTCGTAAACATTCCGTTGGGTTTTCTAGGCCACATTTGGGTCATTTTAGGGAAATACATCATTCATGAATGTATGACGTGGACAGTCGTTGCAAAACTGCTTCGGACCCACCTGTTAATGTTGTACAATTCTTTTTCCTATATGTTCACATTGGTGATACAACATGTAAATATGGTTGTTATGAGTGTGCGCGCGAAAAACGGTAGGATGTGGGTATAACGTTAAAACAGGCCAGCATCTACTTATGAATCAAAAGACTTATAACAAAAATCTAAATCTAAATAAAGTAACACTTGTGAGAGTCACCCCTTTAACGCATTTCTGCAGCAGTAACAGGCTCTTTTCTTCTTTCTCACGTCCTTTTTCTTTTTGTCTCGTCCGAAGAATATGTTTAGTCAAAGAGTGGCCTTTATGCCTTTAATTAATTAAAATATATTACTCTAGGCGTAGGACATGCACGTTTATTCATGTTAATTTTCTATTTTCTTGATTGTGATTCAGCATTTTATCATTAATATCTGTGTCACGTAAAAGATAACAACCCATTCCATTTTTCTTACCATTGACAATATACTTGATATTGAGAAAAAAAGTTATCTCAAGGAAACCTCGGTCCAATATTCGATTAGTTGATTGATATTATAATCGTGTAACATCGCCAAAACACATGCTACAGACTCTCCCGATTGTTTTGGAGTTTGGACCCTCAGTATTTTATTTTTTTAAGGAACAATGGTGTAGAAACTGTTTCCGGATCCTCATGATTTTAGTATGACACAACTTGGGTTTCCAAGATTAAAATGCCGAAATGCAATCATTGTACGAAGTTTGAATTTGCACCGCGTTCCAAAATGAACCTACATCTCGTGTAAACTGTATTCAGACCATGGCACACATAATTACGAATGGGCGGCCAAATCTAAAAATAAATACGACATTTTATGATTTTATATCAGAGCTGCTTTAGATATCAAACTGATTAATAACCCAATAAAATCGTGTTAAAACCTTCCAACTCCAAAGAACGTTCGAGTATAGTGTGTGTATTTCTAGCCTAAACCTGGGCAGGAAATCACATTCCTCACTAGGTTTATTGTCAGAGGCATTTGTCCTCTGTTGCACAGATCACAACTTGTCTCCCAAAAGTAATTCCTTGATAAATTGGACGGGACAGTTTGCAGAGATTGCATCTTTATACCCGGTGGAAACCTTCTACACGTTCTACTCTTCTTTGTTCTATGCACTGGTAAAAAGCAGGCATGCAACTAGCAACTGTCTCTTTAATGTGGAGAGACCTAACTCTCAATTACAGTCCTGCTGGGAGGACCCTAGCTACATCGGTACACGCTCTAGCACATGTAAGAAGGGGTAACATTCTTGTGCAATGCGGGGCGGCCAATCAGAGATCGCAAGAATTCAGGCAGCATCAAGCAACGTGGCAGATGCGGTCTTTTTTTACCTCGCCATGTTTGGTAGATATAAAGCTACTGAATTGTCATCAATTATCTTCAACATTTCAGATTCTGATTTACAAGTAAATAGAATGATTCACATTTAAATTTCAAATTGATCAAAGATATGCTTGAATTCATGAAAGGGACCAGTGGACAGAAATCTTGAGACAATAGAGTAAAAACACAAGGAAGACATTACTCAGATTCATAGAGATGAGACGGTCGAGGCCGGTCTCCTATAATTTGATGCCGGTTTTAGGGCATCCAATTGGAGAGGAAATGTAGACCGCATGAGGTAAACATGGCCCAAACTTGGGCCTTTAGTACCAGCAACATAATATACGAATTCCCTAACTGTATGTTATTACGTATAACTCAAATTGATGTATAAAATTGCTTAGTCCTGAATGACAACGCGTTGTTGCCCAACCAATGCTTGGAAAAAGAAGGAGATTTACTATGTATCTATTCCCAGATGAATACATGGAAACGAAAAAACATTGGAAAATTGGTTAATTCCTTTTTATTAAAGATCCTCGACAAAAGTAGGCGCAAGCAAACTAACTTTCAAAGTAGGGGGAATAAACTGGAGAACTTTGTACACATCATTGGGCACAATCACAATGATCCCTGGCATTTGGATATTCATAATAAATCGCCCTCGATTACTTGCATTTCTTGTTGAAGTCTATCCTTTCCTTGGGATTTATCAATATAATACATTATGTGGATAATACAAGTTAAAAGTTATAATTGTATACCATTTCTCAAGCGTTATTATGCAATCGCGTTTTACTGATGAATAGATCATATAAGACAAGTCCGGTATAGTATACTCTTCTGCCTCTAGTGTGTATTTAGGAGCTTTCATTTAAATTATAATATCAAATGTTTATGAAGTATAAATTAAGTTACGAACACCTATTTCTATTCAGTATCAAAGATATATACAACGATGTGCATTGCACGGCCATTGCCATGACAAAGTCAAAGTGATAAAGGAAAAGCCAAGGGGGAGTCAACAATTTAGAAAAGGAAAACGAAAAAGGACAGACGATTCTAGAAATATTAAGTGTGCTTCTACATCTACTGACGATTTCCGGCAAAAGGGCGATAATTAGTTACACAATTCGCGGTGCGCAGCCACCACGAATACAACTAATCAGCGGCTAATTAGGCAAAAATCTTTGGGCGGACTGGAGCCGTTGAGGATTAAGGTACAGCTTGGGAGCAGATGTCAAGTGTAAAATGGGTGATAAATGTCATTTCTTGGTTTTGCCTTGCGGGGCTGTATCCTGACTATCCTCACACATGTTCACTTCAAAGCCTCCGGTTTAAGTTTCCATCTGATGAAAATACGACGAGAATAGCCTGGAAGAACAAGCGGGATGAACTTGCACTTAGACAGAGGTCAAAGGTTACAGGGAATGCAGGAACACCCATCGGAAGGCTAAGTACATATCTAGAGAGTGTTCGCATGGATAAGCATCTAACAGCCTGTTCCTACTGCCAAGCCTGTATCGTCGAAAACTGTGCATTGCCTATGCTTTGCAACGGTCCCATCATAACACTTCCAAACCCTTGTTATGTAATATTTGCCAAATTGACGTATTCTTGAGACATAATCGTCTTTAGTGCTAAACGCATTTTTCATTCAATTTAAACACTGAATTAATCTTAGTTGCAAGTTGCAAAGATGCCTTCCACAGACGTTTAAGAAAAATTCATCTTCACTTTCTTCAAATTATCTATGACCGGTCCCCTAAGTATCCCTGTAAACTATCCCTGTAAACTAACATACTTTTTGTTTTCGTCTTGATGCATAATTCGTATTCATTTTACTCGATTCAACTTGAACAAAAGAGCATCCCAATTTTATACCCTCCGGCCTCCGCCCCAGATAACTTGCTACATTGAATTCGAATCTCACAAAATATATTCTCCATATTGTTTGCAGTCATATCAAATGTACAAAATCTTTGAACCACATTACCTATACAATTCCCAAACATCAAATACATAAATGATGTTACACGCTATCCTACCATAGCAGCACGAAAGTGAAAACAGATTTCTGCCTCCTTGGAACTACATGTAAATTTAGAACTGGTTCTCCCCGGTCACGCTTTCTCCTAATAACGCCAACGGTTAGAATTAAATTGACCTAGTTATGTATAATGACATGAAAACAGTTGCAGGCCTATTTCCCATCGTTCAATAACTAATATCAGACACTCAAGGGTTAAATGATAGATCCCATGACGGTTGACATTGCCTATACCGTTCCAACCCCAGACGAGCAGTCCACATATGTTTCTGATAAAGGCGCTGCCAATCTCCCTGGCTTCACGTCACATCCCACATTTCATCGGGTGGGGCGGTATGTTTACCAAGTTTTTAACCGGTTGTTACCCACACTCCTCAGAGGCTGGGATTTGAATTAAAGCTGCGTAAACACATACCGTAATTATTAATACATCCCTTGCCATTCACCATGCCCCACGATTGGGCAAAAATGAACGGTCCGGCCATCACCAAAAAACAAGATAAAGCTTTAACATACGATATACTCCTTAACCACACCTATAGTATTACTTTATCAAACATCTCAAACGTTACCGATGATGTTCATTCTATAGTGTCCCTAACGAAAAAATAATATTTTAATCTGGTAAAACTTTAAAATGTTATTACAAGTTTTTAGAAACAGCTGACACGTCATAAAATCCAGGAAATAAACTTTCCCTCCAAAACATGTAAAAATTGTATTTTCTCTTTTTAAAAGTCGTATTTCACGTGCATGCACAAAATAGACACAGTTGTGGAATAGAAAGTAGTTATAGTACGTCATCCGCCATGATGGAGATGTTTTCATCGTAAAGTTACCATCACAAACTGACGTTTTAACGGGGAATCCATGACCCGGCCCAATCTTATATCCCTCTACAGTGAGTCAAGGCAACGGGGCACCCGCCTGGCCTGCTGCTGATGTAGCCAGCGTACGGAGAGGAAAAACTGATGACGCGGCGAACCAATTACACGAGACTTCCCGCTAGCATTACTAGGGTTATCACTCCACTACCATCATCCCGCTTATATGCAATATTCACTGGAAACGACTGGATGATAGATACAACTGACATTAATGGATGAACGTGATGAACAATAAAAAGTGATACAAACATAATACGAATATCTATTTCGTCTTACCTGCCGGTAATGTAACTTGTTTACATACTGCTAGCGTTGCTAGAATAAGAACAAGTGCTACCCTGGTTTTCAGTTCCTTCAATAAATATAGGCTGACGCCTATAGTCCGATCCATGTTTGTCTCTAGTATTGGCGTTAGTCCAAGTAATGCTCAAGCTACGACATGAGGAGATTTAGAATTAGAGCGCTAATTGACCCAGAAGTTCAACGGCCACTTGGAAGATATACCAATGGTGAGCACGTATCGAGCTAGTTCCAATTAGATTGGGGTTAGCTCTCCAGAAGTGGGCTCAAAATGGTACGGATGTTTGCCTCCGAAAGCTAACTGCACGCAACCCGTACTTGATTGCGGCCAGGCCTCGGACTGCAATGCCCTTCCGTTAGGCAAGCTTTTTCACAGGAGGGGCACACGTAAGCCTCTCAAACTTCTGTCCTTCCCGCGATACACTCACACACATACACAAGCTGTCTGTACGGAGATGACGGAGGGGCTGGTCTGAACGGAACGCCACACCTGCGCACCGAGATTACGAGCTAGAACTCCGTAGGGATGAACAAGCATCAGCACTCGACCCGGTCCTTTCCCACTCACATCAGGGCAACTTGTCGACCGGAGAGAGCACTTGGACTGATTGGTATCGCAAATTTTCATATTCACTCCAGCCAACCTTGCGCTCAGTGGGACAGCTCAGCGATTCATGAAACAGGATGTGACTCGTCCAACTACTTGGAGGGGTGTTTTTACTCCACACAGTGAGGGGAGTAATAAATCGGTGTACCAAACACTTCCACTGTATCAAACATGATGATATTTTGTTGGAAAATTTTAATTCATATCTTTTTAAGAAGGATTGAATGCTGTCCATTGCCTTTAAATTGCTCCACGCGGGTTTGCGTTGAAAGTTCATATGGGTCACGTTCCCCTATCCCAACTAATGGAATATGTCAAGAAAAGTTAGCTATTGGAGAAAGTATTCCCCGTGGGTATCTGCAGTTGTTTCTCTTCATAGCATTGACATCTGCTCATGTCTGTTCATGGTTGGTGCTGGAGTGGCTAGCCTTGGGGCCCAGCCTCCATTAGAAATTCATACTTCTCACGCCACAGAGAAACACTGGGATGGCCCTTGCGACGGATGAAGAAGAGGCTGGTGAAGCAGCGTTGTTTCGTAAAGAGTGGTGCTGACTTGGCAGACTAATTATGCCCCAAGCAGCGAGTCTCTCCTCCTGGTCGGCTGAGTTCACTTCGTTCTTCCTCGGACTGTCTCCCTCCTCTTCAACCTAAGGCTTCAGGCTACTGTAGATTAGCGAGCACCTTGGAGCAGTGTCAGACCAAATCAATCATCACCAAGAATGTTGCCTTGTTCACTGATGCAAAACGAACTCGTGATAATATGCGAGACAAATCGCGCGAACATCAAATCAAATGCCGTCAGGTATTGCAGAATAAAAAAAACATTAACTCATCCGTTAAATCATAGATAAACATATGAAAAAATATTTTCAAAACAATTAATTCATCTTCGTTCTAATATGAAGCCACTTTCCACAAATTTTCTACAAAAAAGACAAGCAAGAAAAAGAACGTTGGCTAGTAATACTTTGATGTTGTGTTTCTGATTTATATAAGGATATTAAAATTATGAGATGGATCGATCCTAATTTCATTCGTTCCATCTTCAAATACCATGCGCCGTTTTTGCAAGTGGTATACTAAATAGTTCAAGATAAAGAGAAAGGAAAGAACGAACTCGAACATTATTCTGATAATATTAATACGTGTTAGGGCAAAAATTGTAACAAATGCATACACATGTGTTAATGGCGATTGTATTGGAAACCCATTAATCCGCATACACCTGCAAAACTCGGGAAGTTTGTGCATATTGAAAACGGAAATTGGTACATCACTGAACGAGAGATCAAGGCTGACCTAAACAGAATCATTTCCACTGAACACCAGCGACATATCATCACCATATCGGTGTTTTTAATGTAAATACTACACAAAAAGGGCCATTAGATTATATTTTTTTATTCTATTCGTCAAGTGTAAGTACATTTATATCATGTTATATATGAGAGATTAAACCTTGACAGGATTATTCATAAATATTGATAGTTATTTCATTTCCAATGGTGACATTTTGTATCTCTCTCTGTCTTTCTTTAAAAAATGAAATCCTTGCCCTTTGTATGACATGCCCTCGCAATTGCTGCTACGCTGCATCATATTAGTAGGCATATAGTCTTTATAGATAGAAATTTAAAACCTCGTTTCAATAAATCATCCATTATAATTAGATTAAATTGTGCTATTTCCTATGGTGAATTTGTTTTGATGTTAGTTGATAAATGAGTTTGACCATGACCTGCGGGTGACGGGTCAAACTGACCGGAAGTTCAACTTCAAGCCATGTCCTCCAAACTGTACGAAACTGAAGTGCATATCATTTCGAACTATGGGTCTTACTACCTATGGATTTTACTTGATTGTAAAACCCAGCTGTCATCTTCGATTTCAACTAGATATAGGCCAATAAGTATTATTTGTTTTCACGTTCCGTAAATAAGGGTTTTGCTTTTTGCTAAATGTCTTTTTCTTTTATTGATTGGGAATCCGTACATCGTATGGGGCATCAGGACAACACTTTTTCTAGCATATTGTATTAGTGACTCTTCATGAAAATTAATACCCTGGTCAAGGCAAATTGTACATTGATTATACAAGGAAAGTGAGTCGTTATACTACATGGGTTGTTTCATATTTTACTGCGATAAATAATAGAAAATAGTACCATGACCCACTCGTACGATTTTGTTAGATTTTTTATGGAGTTGCCCTAAATGTAATCAGCTTTATTCCCTGTATTTTAAGATACTTTTGATGTCAGTACGCAATATGAAATTAGCAAGTCGATGTATCATGAAGCATCATGAAGGATGTATCATGAAGCATCAGCCTTACAGATGTCCTCAAGGTTCGATCCGCCCCTCCCCCCCCCCCCCCCCCCTCCTCGCCTAGCCACCCTCCCCATCCAATATTGGCGACATCAGGGGACGTCCTAAAGCCCATTTTCTACGATCCAACTCAGCAATGTACTGTCATGACCCAAAAGAGCACCTCACAGTGGAAATGTTTGAGATGTCACTTCTTATAACATTATATAATTTCTCAGCACCCCTCTTCATCATGCATCAGGTAGTAACAGTTGTGATATCAACGTTCGATCTACTCCCATATCACAATTGTTAGTGACGGCGGATCAGTGACGGATTTCTTTGTTTTTTGTTTGTTTTTGTTGGAGGGAGGTTCAATATTTTGTCTTCCGTTGTCACATGAGTCCCGCTCCCTTGTATTGAGTATCTTATGAGCGTCATATTTCAGTACCAGAATGAATGATACCCTCAAATACTTTGTAAAAAATGACGGCAATCGAGAAATTTATACCAGGGCCCCTTCGCACAAAACTTACCATTGCTGGAAATTTTTCCATCAACGGTAACTACCATGGAAACCTTGATTTTTATTGGCTGTTGAGCCCTGTTACCATGGTAGTTGCCATTGATGGCAAAGTTACCATCAATGGTAAGTTTTGTGCAACGGCGCCCTGGTATGTAGCACAAGACGAGACTGTCCATATCAAAACAAACTTTCCTCTCGTACATCAGGGGAGTGTAGGAATCGGTGAAATTAGAGTATTTACCACTCATAAATAGGAGTACTACATAATTATCTAAGTTTATACGTATGTATAGAATTAGTTTTCCCTTTCCAATGTTTAATAGATAGGCCCACCTGGGGTAGAACTACATTTTTATCTTTTGAGATAATATTTTTCATGTCATCGCAAGAGGGGCACTCTTTGGTTTCGAGTAAATGGGGGCGCTCATCATGATCCATTCAGTAGGCCAGTTCACACATAACAATTAGTGCGTTTTGGATCGTGATGCAAAGATGGAATTTGTATTTATTTTTTTTTTTATTTTTTATTTTTTATTTGGGGGGGGGGGCGACCATTCACACACAAGGAGAATTCTCGCAATTCCAGGCAAGAACGTCCGAACTGTGCATGCGTGAATCTCGACGATGTATTCGCGCTTGGAATCATGGGATTAAATAAATCAAATGTTGATTATCAATAACATTCACTCATACAGCGCCCGGAAAATGATCGCGAATATTCTGAAAAATCGCAAAACTTATACTGCGGATTGGATTGCGATGCGAATCGCGAAGATTAGTGAAAGTATTCTATCCACACATGCTGTTAAAAAACTCAAAAAAATTGGATCGCGATGCAAAATCGTGTTTTAAATCTTTCTGAAGGTGTGAACGCCCGTGTGAACGCCCCTAATGCTACAACAATATCCGGCACAGATGACAACAATCGTTTCTGAGCTGATGTAAGTATACCTTTAACTTAAGTTCAAGTACATGATATTGACGATTTGTTGGAATTTGGAGTATTCATTTGGTGGGCACAGCGCGGGAAGAGATCACCGCAGTCCGACCGCGTCTTGGCCGACCCCACTCTGGGGCCGATAATTGCTCGCTAAACTCGATACACATGGTAGACATGGCCAGAGATACAGATTTATATGATATGTGTTCCTTATTCATGTGTGGATACAGTTAACTTTCCTGAATATAACCCCTTGATGAAGAAATCAGTTTATAATGTGGAACTGATGGCAAAGTTGACAGTTGTTAGAGTTATATCATGCCCCCACACACAAATACACACACGATTATAAACATCCTCACGCACACGCACACGTACACACACATACTCACATACGCACACACTCATGCTCACCGAAACACTCACGCACAAAAAAATGCATGGGTAAATGAACAAAAAAAGTAATTATTGCGCATGTTCAAACAGCCTGTCTTTTTACATGTAGACAATGCATTCTTACTTCGACACTTTTTCGTCAATAGCCTTAATTACAGCTGCACACTAATGGTATTCATCATCTAATTGTTGTTCTTATAAAAAAAAAAACTAAACATGTTTAACATAGATTTATCATTTCTATTTGAAAAATTTGGGGGTGATAAGTTTCATAACAATTAATCAAATGTATGAAGAATTCACTCACTTCCACGACCATGTGAAAATGTTAAATAAACACTTCAGACAGGTACGTTTTAAGTATCTTTTTTAAAAGATAAACTCTGGAATTCCTTTCCAAGAGTAGTCACACAGATGACACAGCTGGTCAAGAGTGTAGATGGTGCCAAAATTCATTCATAAATACCAATCCATAAAATTTGGATGCAACACCTTCCTCCGAGTTATTCTTTGGTCCCAATCGTAGTGATGGGTGTGGTACGCTATCGCCGCAGTTGCTCATTACTAGGGATGAAAGTTCATTTTCATAATCAGCCCCCGCCTATTCCACTTTTTCTCCCTCCCCTCTCTCCTCCCATTACTTCCCTCGCTCCTTTCTACTCTCTCTTGTCCCTGTCTAATAATTTTCTTTATTCGCTCTTTTTTCCATTTTTTTCCCTACTTTTAACAGTTTTTCAGATATTTGTTTTCCTAATTTTGTCTACTAAAAGGGGATGATTCAATTGAGGCTGTGACTATTAAAACTATAGTTGGGAACTCACGAGATAGCCGTGTGCATTTTTGTAGGCAACGAGAAACGAGAATCCTATTGACTAAACTATTTCTTTCATTTTAAAATATGACAACATATCGCCAAATACGAATTGGAAGCATGTACTCTGAAATGGGATGAGTGGAAAAAGGGCTAGTTTATGTAATTAAAACTGTACATCCCAGTTCTCCCAATATTTTTTTTGAAAATGTATTTACAAATACATATTCAGTTTTTCTCCTTTCTTTTAAGTCCTCCTTCTACGGTGTTGCAGAGTGAATACAAATAGAGGTTCAAGCAGTAAACATTCACACAACGAGCTAAAATACGTCTTATAAAAACTTTGAAGGAAAAAAATCACTTCGTGAGTAGGACCCTGACCCCCAATGAAGTCAAGTACATCAAAGATTTTTTTCTTGAATGGCAGTTTGGAAAGACGCCAGCTCTAACGACTAATATTATATGATATTTATAGATCAACCTGTTTGTATGCAGAAACGATGTCACGATTCGACCTTGATTTAGATGGTGATGATACATTATGTTTCTGTCGTTTCCCTCTGTTAGCAGATACGTTCATTTCGGCCCTTTTCTTTCCTTATTAGTTTATGTTGTTTTGGTTCAATTTCATTTGTTTATTTTAGGAGTTATTAATTTGTGAAGAAACAAAACTGCGTAAATCATCTGATCCGAAACAGCAGTACTCATTCCATATTAGGAATAATAAACATATCCTAATATGATGTTGCATAGAGTGATCTCTGGTGATGTATCTGTATGATTCAAACAATTATTTCCACATTCTTTTGGAGGAATAATAGTGTTTGGAAGACATCATTGAATTCAATGGAGAGAAAGAATATTGAATTTTTAACCTCAAAAAAATAATCTCAGCAAATTATCATGTTGCCATTTTATTTTTTTCTTGCAATACATTATGTGCGTGTGTGTGTGTGTGTGTGCGTGTGTGCGTGTGTGCGTATGTGTGTGTGCGTGTGGGAGTAAGTTCCTTTTTTGGGGGGGGGGGGGGTATTTCTATTATGGGAATTACAGGTTTGTACGTTAACTAGCTAAATTTTATATTGACAAACAAGTATCAAAGAGGTGTCGTGGTATAGTGGTTCATTCCCTTGACTCTCTATCCAAGGGCCGAGGGTTCGAATCCAAGCCCGGCACTAACGTCATGTGGTAAGGCATTAGTCCACGTAAAACTATGCCACTTTCCACCCAGGTGTAAATGGGCACTTAACAATCGATGGGAAAATAATAATTTCAGGGCCCTCAGTTAGTACAGCATTGGTGCAGATGAGGTTTGAGTGGGTAAACAAATTATTATTATTATTATTATTATTATTATTATTATTATCATCATCATCATTATCATTATTATTATCATTATTATTACTATCATTACTTTTATCATTATAAGCAAACGCAGAGACAACGGCTAGTGTAATCTTTGCACAATTGCAGACCGTCCTTTTTAGATCCAGCTATGTCTTGCTGAAAGCATTTGAGTCCCCTAATACTTCACCGGATTGCCCTATATTCACAAGAACTTGGCTGGGCAGTACTACTGCTTACACATAATTCTGTAGCCATGTAAAGCAATATATCATTTTGATTTCTAAAGGGTATACTATTAAGTGCTTATCTATAGGGTGCCCCTTCAAGGCACTGGTATATAATCACACCGAAACCTTCTCACAAATCAAATTGACCCATGTAAACCCCCTGTCGAGGCTCTCCTACTTCTCTTTTTTTCCTTTACAGCATATCCTGAAATATTTGGCCAAGTGTTCTGCAAAGAGGAGATTAAAGACCAACCATTGAAGCAAGTCCACAATTACCTTTAGATATAGAGAGGAAAGTTAAATATAATGAACCTATCGCCACTATTCATGATCATCAATTTACTGATTGTATGTAAAAAACGAAATTTCATTTTCGACACTTCTAACTTATATCATAATATACCATCCTTAACAGTTTTAAAAGACAATAGCAAGGACAAAATTATCCCAGTTTTAAACATAATCAATTTTTCGAACGTTCTTGTCACTTTTCCAATGACACAATTCCTGTTGTTTTTATAGGTACATGATTAATTAATTCATCTTCTCGTCAACTGAACTTACGAGCTTTCCTTCTTGTTTTTCAAAAAAACTTATTACAGCTTTTTATATTAATGATTGACGAAAAGAAGGGCAATTTTCAAATATCAGAAAGAGTTAGGGCAACAATGTTTGAAAACTGCAATAAGTTCACTTTCCACGCGTCCAATACTGAATTATTTAAGGATGGGGACGCCGCGTTTGACTTTTTTCAACATGCGTATCTGCCTAAAATTAGGTCTATATTGCAATATTATCAATATGTTTATTTTAGTCTTCTATAAACAGGGTATCCCTTTAAATAACGAATATTTCTCGTCCAAGGGGCTCTGTCTGTACAATTAAAAACACATAGAAAACATCAAAATATTACATGAAACGGAAAACATAAAACAAACAAAAATAAAAACATTATGAAAGGATTCAAAATATACAAAACAATAAAGCAATGTTGTTAACAGCACGATACAAACTAATTAAAAGATTTCCATCTCATTGTGTGCATGGCTTTAATTTGTCGCAAGAATGCAAGGGCGATATAAAGACAAGTAAGAAAAAAATAAAAGTATTTCATCACTGCCCCTTTAATTATTTCTCGAGTAAACTCTCGTCAGACGATCGCGTTCAAGCAAGCGAGCTCACCGCGCTGACATGGCAGGAATAACAAGTTCAACCGCAGTCTAATATTCGATACATTAATGGCGGGCTTCACTCAGACATGTTTCACAAATCATCCAACTTTTCTTCCGGAAACGGGAGTAAACATTGCCATATTGTATCTTTTTTTTATATTCTATAGTGCATTGTCCTCTTCTTTTTCTCTGCTTTCCTCACTCTCTGTATTTCTTTCCTGTGACATCTCCACTGCCCTCCATCTGTATATACAAATATTTATTTAGACATAACGTATGTTTGGATCTGGTTTAGGACGTACTCATGAACACATCTCAGACATGGTATATTCTGTGTTTACCTGTCTTTGGACATCAATCAGTCTACCACATCCACATCAATAACGAAGATATTGAAATGTTATGATTTTGTTTGTATACAGCAAAAGGGAGAGGACCTCGCATGATATACATGTACAGTACGTCACAGTTTTGCCAATTTGTGTTTGATTAATTGCAACTATAAAAGTCGAAAACTTTCTTATTTCTGATCAGAATTTGCTCAAACTTTCACCGACCTGTTCCTTTAATTCTGCTTGTATTAGAATCGACTTAATATCAGGGTGGAATTCCTCTTTAATGCTAACCCCTACTTGGGGTAGTTTACTGGAGATATAGGGGCTTCGAATAGATCAAACGTTGATATAATAATAATAATAATAATAATAATAATAATAATACATAAGATTTATAAGGCGCCAAAAACAAGGTGATGGGCAGAATCTGGATCAGGGCAGGTGAGAAGGGGGAAGGGGTTGACTGGGGGATTCATGTGGACATCCCCACGAGTTGCAGTAGACCCAATGCAAGTGGTTGTGTTTATTTCCGCACCTTGGGGCGGGCGCAGACTAAAGCATGTGTTGGATACACCCCTGATTATTCTGTTGAACTTCCAAAGACATGTATCATTACATATTGACGTCATCCAACAGACCTGTAAAGTTACATGATTTACCAATTACTTTTGTATTTCGGTAACCATCGTGGCTTGTCCAACCTAACAACACGTAAATTATGCAATTCGCATTCTGACTATTAAAATAAAATTGTCAGTAACAGGTGAAAGAAATAATTTGTAACGAGGCACTTAACAAACATTTGTGCATTACATTTGATTACATTACAAAAATGGTCTACGGTATAAGGGAGTTTACAGATAGCACATGGTACAAATGACCCCAAATATCCACAGATCTTTTACACATGGAGAAGTTCCACTTTGAGCATATTAGAATAATAACTGCCAAAGTCTAGATGTGCTTCATGAATACCTTTTGTTTGCCCTCTTGAAAAGAATGCTTCCACCTGCGTATCATAGAATGTACCGTTGGTGCATGAATGAATAATGTTACATAACTTTCATGAGCGCATATCCAGTATTCATCTCTGTGGGTTTTACCTTTTTGGTACAAATGACCTTTATCTGCCCATGCGCAGATTGTATCTGTAAACTCCCTTATTGCAGCCAGGTTCTCTCAAAATGCAATTTCAACATGAGAGCTCGGTGCATAGATGCCTTAACTTTGTTGGAAAAACTCAGGCGCGTAGCCAGGGGGGGGCGGTGGGGGCGGTCGCCCCCCCCCCCCCCAAAAAAAAAAACGCCGGCCAAAAAAAAAAAGAGAGAGAAAGAGGAGAAGAAAAAAAGGAAGACGTAGGAAGAAAAAGGGAAGAGGAGTCGAGAACGGTACAACGAATCGTCAAAGCTTCCGCGCTTCGCGCGGGAAGGGGGAACTGAGTTCAAATTTAGGATTAAGGGTCGGGAAAGGTACAACGAATCATCTTCTTTCTCTAATAATTTAATGAAACGTCAAAACTTCGCACGAGAGGGGGGGGGACAGACTTCAGACAATGATTAAGGGTCGGGAAAGGAACAACGAATCGTCTTCTTTCTCTAATAATTTAATGAAACGTCAAAACTTCGCACGAGAGGGGGGGGGAACAGAATTCAGACAAGGATTTAGAGTCGAGAAAGGTACAACGAATCGTCTTCTTTCTCTAACAATTTAATAAAACGTCAAAGCTTCGCGTGAGAGGGGGGAGGGACTAAATTCAGACAAGGATTCAGTCGAGAAAGGGACAACGAATCGTCATCTTTCAAAGCTTCCGCGCTTCGCGCGGGAGGGAGACTGAGTACAGATAATGATTAAGAGTCGGGAAATTAGGTACAACGAATCGTTTCTTTTCTCTAATATTTTAATGAAACGTCAAAGCTTCGCGCGAGAGGGGGGAGGGACTGAATTCAGACAAGGATTATGAGTCGTGCAGGGTACAACGAATCGTCTTCTTTCAAAGCTTCTGCGCTTCGCGCGGGAGGGGGAAACTCCCCCCTCCCTGCACCCACCCCCCTAGGGAGCGCGCTTCGCGCGCTCTTTAAGTGATTCGCACGCTTCGCGTGCTCACTACCGCCCCCCCCCCCCAAAATGAAATCCTGGCTACGCGCTTGGAAAAACTGCAAATGTTGTTAAAATGAAAAATTGTCTTTAGCGGGAATCGGACACCGGTCTTTGAACGCCAACGCTTTAACCACAAGATCAGAAAGACAGACTGTCCGTTTTTCGCCGTTAAAAAGAAAAAAATTGCCGCGGAAGATTTATTTTTCTCAGCATATCTTCACCTGTTCACACAAACCAGTTCTTGAGTACACGAAAGCGAGGAGAGTCACTTGACCCAAAACCACAATCGTACCGAAGTTTCGAGAGCAGGTATTTACACTGCAAAAAAAATCGGTGAAATTTCGAAAGGCGTCTCGGTAGTTGTTACGCAATGCAACTATGCAACTTCCGACAACAACGGAAATTGAAAAAAAAATCGACTATTTTTGCTCTCAGTGCAACTTAGATAATAATTGATGGATGCTTCCAGCCATGTAGAACCAGAGGCACGCTTTTGTATTCACATATCATGCCTGTTCATAATTATCACTTCAAGTAGTTTCAATATTCATTATGGATGTTGCTATATCACGCAGGCCCCTGATATTTAAAGACCCTGTCCAAAGTGAAAAATGTAATAGATAAATTATATATTAAAGGAAAGCTTACAAGCCAGAGATTACAATAATACCAATTATATATTGTCGACCTAAAAACTAGCTATCGAATTGATGACATCATCAAAACTTTTATGTTGAGTACGCATATTCGACTTTGCATTAATTAAGCACGGCTCATCGCCTCAGCTATATAGGCGAGCCGATCGGGTGCACATATGTCGTCAATGTAATTGCGGCAAATTTTACCCTTGTTGACCTGTAATTTGGAGAGGTGCAGAAATAAGTGTTGTTTTTTTACTGAAAGAGACAGTATTTTGAATTCCTGTATATTTGTATTCTATGTTCATTCAGCTTTCCATTGATAAAAAGTTGTATTTTCATCGGATAGGGCCTTTAAGTCATCATCAGGGCTAAGCATTGTATTTGCGGCATGCATACCATTTTAATCCATTTATGAGATTTATACTAAGCTGGTCTATTTCATCAAATAATTCCAAAATTACCGACGCCTAGTTTGTATTTCAATACATAATAGGCCTCTTTTATAATATCTTATTATCTCATGCATGTTGTGTTTTACATCATTAAGTGCTGTTTCGGGGTGTGTGTTAATGTAATCAGTAATGCATATTGAATACAAATAACTCACGGCAGGTGAATCCGTAGGTGTAGGGCCTATGGGCACATTTTTTGTTATTTCAACAAAAACTACATTATTTGGTATTTTATCATCGATTTGAACATAGAGAGGGAACTGGAATAGTCTGGAATAATACCGGAATAATGGAAACTTCACTTTTTTACGCCACCATGCATGCCCGCCCGCACCATTAGTGATGTTTCAACAAGAGCTGACTGTACTAAAAGCTGTACATAATCCGTTAATCGCATGGTACACTTTTCCCCCCTAATATTAACAGCCAAGGTAAATTGTAAGGCAATAAATTACATTGGCTCCGCGACTTGTTTTCCCAGTAGTTCACTCACTGTAGGTCTATCCCTTGCAGTTACATTTTTGGACGAAACTGTAATTTCATGTAGTACAATAATTTCATGAAGACAATAAATTATGGATCTAACATCCATTCATTAAAGCATCTTTGCATTTTGTAGGTTGCTTTCTGTGAAAGGTAAGAACCAGTAAATGACCAATAAAGATGAAATTTTCCCGATCGCATCTGTATGTTATAATTTTAAATCGAGGGCGGTCCAAATTTAATGGAGGTGTCGCCCCCATAACCCTTTCTCTATTGAAGTCATTGACCCTACCCCGAAATGATTGATTAATACTGCGAAGGATTGCAGATTTTTAGAAATGGATCCCATGGGGGATGTCACACACCCCTAGCCCCCACCCGCTCTCACGATGCCCCTTACGCCACCCCAACCTCTCTCTACATCATAACGAATCCACATATTAAAACTGAGAAAGTGAATACACTTTGGACTCCTAACATCAAGGACAACAAATAGGGAATGGAAGACCTTCATTGAAATTCCACAAGCTATTAAACTAGGCTCGGTAATGAGTTCTGTGTTGTATTCCTGGGGGAAAGGAGAACAGCGGGGGAGCCATGAGATATTTATGCATCATCCATGAATCTGTTTGCAGGAAGATTGCTGCTATTTTTACACTTTGCTATGTATGACTTCTTTTTGAGTATATCTAATTCTTTTTACATTTTTTGGGGGAGAAGTTTGACAGCTTGTCTCTCAAAATTGAATTCCTTCCTTTAGCATGGTTGTGTCATCCTAAACTGACATCACCCCTCCCCTTCCCTCTTTGTTTACCCCCCCCCCCTCCTTTTCCTCTCTATTCTAATTGATTTCCACTCTTTTCACATATTTTGTTTTCAACATTCTAATACATAGAGAGATACATACTTGTAAGTCGTATTGTTATGTAAGCAATCCCCCAAATTTAAAGTATATACCTGGTAATGGAATCGGCCTCCTTGTTATTCCAATTATGCTCTAAGCATAAAACTAGATATAAACTATCTGTATTTTTCATTAATTGCATTTTGAAATAGTGTGGAAGGGGGGTGCAAGCGGTAACATACATTTTTTTTCCTACCTCTCTGGCTTCTGCATGGACTCGCTACTGAAACTGAAAGTCATTGATAGTAAAATAGGAAACACATACGTTTACAACATAAGAGTGATTAGGATATATCAAAAAACTTTGAGACACAAAAATAATAAATATCGGGGGTTTTCCATTTACCTTCGTCGGATGAGGTTATGTTAGCGCTTCAAACAAATCAATCTAATTTCATTATCAACAATCTAATTTCATTATCAATATGAAGGCATTCGCGATGTTTATGTAAACCTTGAGTTTTACTAGTTTTATCACGCAAACTACGCAGCAGGACTATAAACGTAAACAACGTTTGTTCGCATGGTTGGAAAGATGAAAACCAAATTGAACAGGAATCGGTATGCTCACGTTGGCCTTTAATATAATGTCAAATTAATGTCGTGAGAGTCTGTTAATTGTTGCGCAATATGTCATGACAATGTAAGTGTGGCTTTCAATGCTTTATCATGCGGATATTTTAAACCTACGAGATAAGAAGATGAATGAATAAAAACAGACAACTTATCGTTCATTATCGAGTACAAAATTTCACAAGCATCCACAACCAACACATTGGCGTATCCAATTTAGGTGGTCTAAGCATGCCCCCACCCCCCCCCCCCCCCCCCCATTTGTGTATCCATCAATAGTTGGAGCCGCGTACGCATCTCCTTTGTCCTCTTTGAGGGTTCATCACAAAGTCAATCCAACTTGCCGAAATTAAACAGCACTTGAAACTACCCAGAGACATTCAGGTCCAACCATGGGGAATGAGGGGGGCGCCCCCCCCCCCGTTTATTTTTTCTTGATACGCCACTGCATACGTACTATTTCCTCTCAACAACAAGGTACATCTACAAACGTACGCTAATTCAGACCTTATTACTTTGAAGAATATTGATGTATTTTACTACTTTTACTACTACGAGAGCGTCCATGAAATGCCAAACTTAATTCAGCAGATTGGTAAATAAATTTGATTTGGCCTTTCGCTTCAAGGCAAACAATTTAGAAATATGGTATCAAGGTAAGGGTTATGAGTTCAAGCAAGGCAAGATTTTTTTTTTTTATTGAGCAGTACGATTTTTGTTTGTGTGAATATGTGTTTTTGAGCCTTCTTGTTATAATGTTTAAAGTTTGTAACTATAATAGATTACTTGGATAATAATGGTAGGTTCATAATGATTTCATAATGATAATCGGAAATAGTTTTGATTATTTATTTTTTACTGGTCTTTTGCCTGATAGCACATAATCTTATTGCTAATTGCATCCATATGCATTATAGGTGGCGATGGTGGTAGGACATTAGGGACTTTTAGATTTGCACAACGACAACGTGGATTGCTACGATCGACGTCCTTTTAATGCACTGCCTTGAATGGACGTCACACGTATCAGTCCACGCAAATCTAAAAGTCCCTATTGGAAGCTTGCAGCCCCTCTCCCACAAGAGAGAGAGAGAGAAAGAGAGAGAGAGAGAGAGAGAGGGGGGGAGGAAGAAAGAGGGAGAAACCCAGAGGAGGCAGCCCTTCCCAAACCTTCGCTCTTCTTGTTCTCTAATATTCTCTCTAATATTTAATGTCGTCATGAAAATAAATAGCTTCCCCTGCGTTTCCTTACCATTACGTCATACTCATTTCTGTTTTTGACATATTTCATTTTTGTGTCCGCTTTTGTGTATACATACTGATTGTTATTGTATTAATCAAACTCCCCTGTTCTGCCCTAATAGGCCTAACATCCAGATAATATTTACAGGTCACAAAAAGGTTATCAAACGCAACGGATCTTCAACTTGTTTTAGCTGAATATAGAAAGCTATACAGATGCGTTGTCATCAAGGAAACGTTAGGTAATCCTGTCGAGCATTAGGATAAGATTGTGTGACAGATTAAATCCATTTCCAACGCCGGGTGGGTGGTGGGGGGGGGGGTAACCGAAATAATTATCTCGGCAAGTTAGATGTCCATGACTACGTGACCAAGTAAAGAGAGAAAAAAAAGGACATGATTTTTTTTATCGAAAGTTTGGTTTACCTTGGTATTTGTGATGCAGTCGGTAACGTCTGGAATAAAATACCTTGGACTTAACATATAAAGAAACACCTGTTTTTAAATATTACAAAAAACGCCAACGAATAACAGCAACAAAAAAAACATAGCGACAAGGCCTTAGTTATAGGCATGGAGGCTCACATGGTCGTAACTAACTCCGAAATTTGTCCAAAATGTTGATTTTCGTTGTTGTTGCATACGGTCAAGTCCAAGGTATCTTGTCTACTTTACCGACTCCGTCACAAACTTTTAATTTATCATACTTGATAATCAGTTCTGGTCATGCGATTGCATTGTGAAACGTTGTGGAAATGATCAGAATATGCTGATAATCTAGCATATAAGTATTGGTGTGTACCGCAAGGTTCTGGAATCATCAATCAAAATGATAAGAAATTTTGGCCCAGTCTTGTTAAAGTTACAATCACTGTACACAGAAAGATGTATATAGGACTACGCGATATCTATCCTGTCCGGATAGATATAATAATTTTAAAAATATATCAGTTAGTAGGCGGTTTTCCGGCAAAATTGGTATCTTCGCGTATTATTTAAAACATATTCTTTCACATTATAGGTAGAAAGGGCTTCCATTTCATTTTAGTTGAGAGGGGCGTTTCCAAAACGGGTCTAAACCTTTAAGCTTGAAGCAAATCATTATTTCCAATTTACTTACAATGGAACGTTTAATTTCAACATCCCCTCTCCAATTTTTTGTTTAGCTAAACCGATTTGATTGAAGAACAAGTGGATCAAATTGTAACGTGTGCACGCAGGGGGTCATCTGCAGGAGCGTTATCTTTCCCGTCCTTTTTCCTGCTGATGGGGTAAAAAGTTTGCCGGACATTGGTTATCTGTATCCAGTTCCTAATTCACCTCTAATACTAATTAACAATCTTCCTCAAGTTTCACTTGCAAATCATAAAACAAAGAAATCAAGCGTCGGTGCTCATTTGTGGGCAGAAAATTGTTTAATTACGCCACGGGTTGGAGGTTTGAAATGATCGCTTAGCTCAGCGAATTGGTGCACTTTAAAACAGGAAGTATGCAGATCGACAATCTAACCATAACATCCGATTTACTCAATCTGAAATAGGTTTTTTTTTTCCCTTCTCTTTACAGTCTGCGACAGAGATTATATTGTTTTAGCAGAGATGAGGTAACAATGGTGCATATATTTAAGGGGGTGGTTTAAGACCCTCCGAGTTCGTAACTTCGTACAATGTTTATCTTCTGTGCATACCCCCCCCCCCCAACCTCCGACGCAATGTGTGTATTGAGCAATATGCCCATGTTTCCTATGCTCCTCAAAGCTTTCATCATTCGTATAAACACGTAAAAGCGTCATAATTTCTCTTCTTGAAACTTCATACCGAATTGATACTTAAGATATCATTTTAAAAACGATGCCATTTGGTCCAATCCATTCTTCCCAAAGAGCAATATATAAACGAGCATGTGTTTAAGCAGTGGCGTATCCAGAAATCGATAAATAGGGGGCGGCGGGACCCACGCCAAACGGAGTAGGTGGAGTGTACCAACTGCCCTAGAATGTTGCAGGCAAGTGGATTGCCAAACGTCTCCACTCTATACAGTCCGAAACAATTGTAAACAGACATTTCAAAGAAAGGAAGATGGCATCAATTATTCCAGTTCATTGTCCGATAATATGATAGGGGCTTACATACACACGAAACTTCCTTTTGCGTCGCACAAAGACAATTTTATCGGACGAAATAGTACAATGATCATGTACTTAATGTACAGTACTGTGGGTAATTAAATGCTCCTCTGCCTGACACCGTATGATAATAAATCATTTGTATGTTCAAAGAGATACCAGCTATTGGTATGTTGCAGTCTACACAGAAGAAGCTCCAATCTGATGCAATGTAACTATTTTTAATTCTTCAGAAACCACCCTTACAAAGCTGCTTTCAAAATGCTCAACAATTGAGGCATCCATTGTTTGTTAAGTCACATGACTGCTGGGATGGGTCCATATTGGCTGATGCCAGGGAGTGTCGATGAATCATGATCAGACCATATACCTACCATCAGTGTCTGGAAATAACTATTTTTTGTAATAACTGCTTATCTAGGAACAGAAGAATGTGTGAATTTAGATTTGTTAATTTCATCTAAAGGCAGCATGTATCAACTCATTTGGACATTTATTTAATTCATCTTTGTTCTATCAATTTCGTTTTGGTATATCCTTATATTCTCTTTTTTATGTGATACATGAATAGGCGAACGTATAGTCCAGTGTTATCAGATTCATAATGACTATCAGTAAACACCATTAAAACACACAATAAAAACAACAACGTATTTAGCAGCAGCACTAGCCGTTAATGGTCACCATTACTACAATGATGGTTGTTATGGTCATCATTTTGTTTTTGTGTTCTTTCTTTCTCTCAAAATGTTTAATCAAGTCGGACATTATCATCTGATCTGATCTCGAAATAAACTGATTCATATCAATTTGTACACTTAAATTTCAACAAGAAATTGGCCAATATTTTTTAGAGGGATGCAGTGAGACTATGTGAGAGGTTGCGGGGTTTTGGTTCGGTGCAGGGGGCGAGGGGGCATCTTGTATGTTTTTAATGGGAGGTTGGTAATTTAAAAACATTCAAAGAATGATACAGACATGCGAGATTTCAAAAGATTATGTATCCGATTTATGAGAAAGCCAATGTTTGTACCGAGCGATGGAAAGGTCAAATGTTCAAATAACATACGTGCTGGAATCCGTGAGTGATGCGGTCTGTAACCAGATGTACATGGTTTTTACCAATCGCTGCTTTCCAGCTAATATGGAAATAAGAAAGACAGCAGGACTTTGACAGGCGATAATTTATTCCACCTTGAATTTCGACCTAATTTTTGCGCTCATTTGAAAGAAATGGTAAGGTGTGGAACTCGTGGGGGACAGACTGTGGCAAGGTGTCAAAGCGTGAACCTTGGACGAAACATATGCCGGTCACCTTGACTTTGGAAACGACGAAATTAAATGATCGTTAGGATGTGAAATAGCCTTCAATCACCGGACAATTATAAACATCATTTCCCATCGCCCATTTCACATTTAATTTTATTTTGTAATGATCTCGAGCTTGATTAGAGATGTATGCCACTCAAATTTCAGTGTAGATACACAGGTTTGCTAATCATACTTCATGCAGCCGTCAGCGCCACCGGTGATGCGATAACAGCCAATCAATGGTCTATAAATGCTTGTTTCGATTGCCGATTTCACATTTCAATTTCCCTCTGATATAGATGGGTGATAGTCAGATCTTTATTTCATTAATATGTCAGTTTAATACGAAGTTTGGTCAGTTATATACCTTGAAGCCCGCATTGGTCCTACACGGCACTGTTCTCCAATAGCCCATTCCACATGTAAAATTTAATATCGAGCGTTATGGGTTGATACATTAGCTCTGTAAGTCACCTTCATCCGTATTTCAAGCGAAAGTCATATATATCTGTCCTCTCTTCACATCTGAAAACTAACTTTGTTTATTTGCTTCTTTGAAATACTCTGTCAGGGCTGATACAGTTTCGGAATACGTGGATTCACGTTTTCCCAGTGCCCACATCCGACGTATTAATAGTGAATTGCCGTTTGTCTAATATAAGGTCTAACTTATTATGATTAAAAGGTTATGAGACCTTTATATGGACAGTAGACAAAGTGGGCATTAGACGAACTGGGAGTTAGACCAACGAGAAATTAGACTAAACGAGCTATAGACTTGTTGGGAAGTAGACTTATTGGAGATTAGACTCAATGAAAATTAGACCAAATGACTTGTAGCCTAAATGGTCATTAGACCACATGATAAGTAGACCAAATGATTATTAGATCATGTGGATAGAAGAAGGGCTGGTAAGGACCATATGGGAATAGACCGAATGGGTAGTAGACGGACCGGTGGTAGACTAAACGTCAACAAACCGAATTAATGAACATACAGTTTCTTCCTTTAATATTATTTGTAAGAGCATATGGTTCCTAAAAACTTAGATGAATTTTTATACAGACAAAAAAGACTTAAATGGATAGCTAATAAATGTTGGTACTGTATTTTTCATAGTTTATCATTTTATCTTGATGTTGATGAAAGTACATTGTGATAATTAATATTTTGTTTTTTTACCTCCAGAATCTAATAGATATGAGTTATGAAAACATCTCTATGATTAACGTTACTGAAGACTGTAATTACTTTACCCTGGGGACACCCCCCCCCCCCGTTTTGTTTTAGATAGATCGTCGTCTCTCTAACTTGTATATGTAAAATACGACACCTTTTTTTTCACTAACAAGATATTGTAAAGATAACTCCATAGGAAACATAAGTTCAACTGGAAAGCGTCTTGTCGTTGATTACATAATATCTGAATAGAATTGAATGTTACTCAATGCTTGGCAGTTTCCATCTTGAATATATAGCATAATAGGCACTTTTGTACAATGGAAATACACCACAGTAACTCCATGTCAATGAAGACCCGATGGCTCAGAGGTAGAGCAGTGGTCTCGTAACCGGGAGGTCCCAGGTTCGAAACCCAGTCGATGTGCTAGTGCCTAATGGTAAGGCATTAATCCTCATTACCAAAGTACTTAAAGCCTTCGGTACCCAGGTTTCTTACTTAAAAGCATACGCATTATTCCTGAGTAGTCAGGGAAAACAAACACGAACCATAAACGAAATGGCCGAAGCACCGTGAAAGAGAATAGGAATGTAAAAAAAAATCCCAAAATGTGGACCACGAAAGGAACTTGCTGGACAGATGGCTCACTAATAGGATATCGTATGTGGTTACAAATGAATAAAATGACCCTGGGATGATGTTTCATGATTTTTCAACAATTGATGAAAATTTTAAAGTCAGTTCATGATCTTGATCCTAATTGAATTTTACTGTTAGGATATCTCGAATTGAAAATGGGTGCTTTCCGCTATAAAATATTGTTTTTTGACATTGAGAAACAATAAGATCATGATGACTGTACATGTATTACCTCAAATTGCTTCCTTTACTTTTTTTCGTTTCATGTGGTAAGAGAGAGAGAGAGAGAGAGAGAGAGAGACCAAACAAATGAAACACAAGGATATGGTTTACGATTACGATTAGATAGAGCATCTGTTCATTAAACATAGTATTGATAATAGGCGGATATAATACATTCTCATACCTCACACGGTGATAATAAAAATATTGATGAAGCGTCGCAAAATATTTATGATGAGGATTTTCCGTCAGGAAATGAATAATGTTACCTTGATCACTGCACGTGAAGTATTGTAGTATAGGATTTCGTTTGCTTTCTAGACAGGGTTACTCAAATTGCTTGATTTTTCGACAATCTTTATGATCGTTCTTCATCCGGTTTAATTCTGATTAAATTGACTTCTCTTTAAACGCAATGATAAGTCTGACATTTATAATGTTGTCTGATGACACATTTCTGATTCAGTTTGTGTATTCATCTTGTTTCGATGTCGCCATGAGGGCTGATTATGTTTCAATGATTTTCTTGTATGAGACATGATGAAGTTTATAACCAAGAGACCCAGCAGGTAGATTTCCTCTGACAGCGACAGACCACAATGCTGAAAAGGGTCAATTTCGGGCCAAGAAACAAGTCAATGGTGATGAGTCTCCTCACCTTTCGGAGCAGGAATCAGTAGGTCTACACGAAATGAAATCATCACGATCAACACCCCCCTCCCATCAAGGGCGTATCCAGAGGGGGTGATGGGGGCGCTCACCCCTCTATTTGTGGACAACTCCCGTACCATCAGGTTCTAAACTTTTTTCAAGATTGTACAAGTATAATGTTTTGAGGGCGCCCCTCTATTTTGTAAAAAATATCGAGGTTTCATGGACAGTTCCTCTATTTCAAACTCTTTACCCCGTGATTGCATCCTTCTCTCCTCCTACCCTCGCCTCCTTCCTCCCTCACTCCTCCCTCCTCCCTCCCCCCTCCTCTCTCCGTCTTTCACTTCCCCTCCCTTTTCCTCCCTCGCTCCCTCCCACCCTCGCTCCTTCCATGCTCCTTCCCTCCCGCGCTCTCATCTCATCCTCCTCCTTCACCTTTTAAATTTTTCTCCTTTTCTTCCCTCCTTCTACTCTCCACCGGCCCTCCCTCATCCCTCCTTCCCACCCACCTTCCGTCCCTTCGTCCCTCCTTCTTGCATTTCCTCCATCCTCCCATAGGCCATAGTACACACCCACTTCTCCATAGCAACATGGAACATGATGTGATTATCAGTCCAGATCTCACCTTTTCACAATGTATTTCGATTAATGTCTGAGGTCGGTAGATAAAAAAAAAATCCTCTGCTCAAGGAGTTAACCCTGGTATTACCCTAAATCAAACTATGATTGCCTTCGAGCATGTCGCGTAGTGATAGGGTGAAGATCTGATAGATCGGAAGAGGAGAAGAAAAAAGAATCTCCATTTTGTTTTGATGAAAAACATTTTTCTCATCACGGCATATATACGATAAGCATTACATTCAGTAAATTAAAAAATTAAAGGGTACCTGCTGCCCCCCCCCCCCATCATACTCATCCCCGCCGTAGATAACTCAGTGCATTTGCTCCCATTAAACATAGGCTATTATCTTACAACATCACGATAGCTGAGACCTTCGAGAAATCAGATTATGCGCGATTTCAAAACCTTCTTGCATATCCCATACAAATTCACGTTCGGATGGCATAATAAGTCATTGTAATATTTGCAAATTTCAGTAGATGATAAAAGGGACCAATGAACATCTTTGATACCATATTTACGGTATCTTGGAGGCCATGATGGACTATGCCTGGTAATACTATGTATGAACTGGTTCAACAGTCCACCATAAAAATACGAGATGAGGGGGCGGGGTGGGGCGTTTGGAACATCTTTCTTCCCTGCAGAATGCACCCCCCTCCCCCCCCCCCCCCCCCCCTCTGCCTATGGCGTCGTTGCGATCGTTCATGAAACCTTGATATAAAACCATTGGGGATGTGTTCAATGAAGGATACATGGCGTGTATGTGAGCAAGGGCGTTATGAATTCCTTTCCAATGCAATCCTACACTGTCCGTTGCACCAATCGCAAGGTCCTTGACGTAGGGTCATTCAAGAGTTAAAGGCGTTTTGAACACCCTTTCTTCTCTTCAGAATGCACACCCACCTTGCTCATGCCATGGTGACGGTAGGTAGGAAACGTCCTTTGAAGCCTTGTGTTTCATTAAAGGGTCATCGGTGTGTATGTGAGCTGGGGCGTTATGAACTCTTTTCCTCTCGAGCCCAGGTTTATCGCAGATGGTTCGCCTCAAGACGGAAGCCTGCCATTTAAAGCACTTCCGGTATAGACAGTCACGCACAAGATGGCCAGTCTGCCTATTACCAAGTTTTTTTTTCTCCTGTTAATTTCAATTTTGTTTTATCTTTGTATTATGGAACAATTTACCCCCCCCCCCTCTCTCTCTCTCTCTCTCTCTCTCTCTCTCCAAAACCCTTTTTCCCGATAATTATGTCATCCTGAGTTTGAGGTATTTCGAGGTCATTTCATATTTCGCCTTGAATCTATTTAGTACATAAATAATAATGTTTATCGTCGGGATCATTCTCGGCAGACAGAGAAAGGACGGATATGTCAACATATTTTGTCCATATCAAAATTGAAGGATTACTAATTTTTCAACCCTCCCCCCCCCCCCCGATCTCTGACATACAAGAAGTCGGGAAACGTCATCCGATTTACAAAGTTGGTGGACCTGCATGTTGATTTTAGAATACACTCAGGACAGTAATTAGATATATGACCAGGAAGATGTAAGCGACATCTTCCTGATATGATAGAGAAGGTTCGAAATTGACTATTTGCTACCCCTCCCATTCAAACAACAAGGGTATGGCAAATGATGATTATCTTTCATGTTTATTCTACATAATACACGCTTGGGGATTTATAATTAGTAGGGTCGGAATGTATTCTATTTACCAACTCCCCCCCCCCCCCCCCCCTTCCCCTCGGGTTGATTTTTTGAAAATATTTGCGATCGTTAAGGTAATAATAAAAGTGAATGAAGCAGTGACTCGAGGAGAGAGTAAAGAAGCGATTTTGATTTTTGTCCTTCAAATTTTTAGAAAAATGTGTTATTGACCATTGAACATTAGTTTCCATCTACATTACAGTGTAAATCACATTATGGGCCGTAGCTATGATTTAGCGATTTAGTATTTTATCAGGACTAAAACTGATATCTTTCACCGGTTACTAAGGTGATCCAATAGAACGCATCATCATAACAAATAACATGCATCCTTCCTGGTCACCTATATTAGGGGCAGTGGCGTATCCAGTGTACAGGGTGTAGCCGACGTGCGCCCCCCCCCCCCTTCTTGATTATATCGATCTTATATTATCTAGCTTGATAACTTATGTAGCTCCTTATGGTATTACATTATCCAAGAATGATCATTCTTTCCACCTTGTATTGTGTTGGGTGTTGTGGGGCTGTCAGGGTACATCCCCTCCCATCAGGATTTCACTTTGAAAAAAATTATCTTGGTGGCTACGCCATTTCCTGGAGACAGTCTATTGCAATCTCAAGGCAGGGCAGATGGGGACGAGTTCATCCCGTGTCAGCCCCTCTGTATTAATCCCTGTCCAGGCCGCTGAGGGGGACAGTATAAATCGCTATCATGGAGGGGGAGGGAGGGGTAGAAGTTCAACCCCTGTTCATTAAAGGAAACCAAAACCTTCATACTAGTTAATTTTATTGTAAAGTTTAAGATATTTGAAAAATATCAGTGAAAATTTGAACAAAATCGGGCAAGGAATAAGGAAGTAAGAGCTTTTTGAAATGACTAGTCACCAGAGGGCGGTATTCAATTTGATGACATCATCTGTGGACAACTCTCCATGCCTTTTGTACATCAAATTTCATGTTTTTCCTTCTTTCTTGTGATTGAGATAATGTACACCCCCGAAAGCAAGATATAGAATGCAAAATGATATTCTACTTTACATGTTATGAAGTCGGATCAAGAACACAAATAAATACGAAGAAAACAAAAAAATTGTGAAATTTTATGTACAACAGGCATGGAGAGTTGTTCACAGATGATGTCATCAAATTGAATACCGCCCTCTAGTGACTAGTCATTTAAAAAAGCTCTTACTTCCTTATTCCTTGCCCGATTTTGTTCAAATTTTCACTGATTTTATTCAAATCTTTTAAACTTTTCAATAAAAGTAACTTAGTATGAAGGTTTTGGCTTCCTTTAATCCCTGTCCACGCCACTGAGGAAGGCAGTATATCGCTATCACGGAGGGGGGGGGGGGGGGTCAGAAAGGTAAGATTCCACCCCCTTTGTTTTCAATAATCTCTGGCTACACCACTCACGGAGTAGAGGGAGATGTAGTCTATCGCAAACTCCACGGGGGAACAGATGCTCGCGTGATCAAATACACACAGCGTGTTTTCATGTCCATCCAAGGAGGCTTTTACTAGGATGACACTTTCCTCTGTGAGGATATATCCTACATCCTCTGTCACAGTTATAAGGAACCCCTGCAGTCTTGAACTCGACCAGAAGGGCTCACTCGTAAATCAGACGACTTTATGACATGTTTTCATTACTCTGCTAATCACCGTTCGGATGTTTAATTAGACAGAAATTGGTCAAAACGATGACAAATAATGCTGGGATTATGAGACACTATTATCACTGCTCTTCTTCACTACCCAGTGGCGTATCAAGACATTGATAAATAGTCGACTCACCGGAGAATAAAGTTCAAGTTAAAGTTTTATTGTTCCACATTTTACAGAAAAATATAGACATACCTATCAAATAAAAATTATACAATACATGTAGTATAAATGAGCACGTCTCAAAGATTCTCAATTCATAAACTAATTAGAATGTGAGGAACCTATTAAAAAGCAGTGCTTGTATATTGTAGGTTCTTGGCAAAATAAGTATTGTAGATGAAAAACCGTAGCAGTAGAGAAAGACGTAATGAAGATAGAAAGTAGTAGGAAATAGAAGACAGTATTCGCCCCCCCCCCCCTCCAAACGGTCAGCGAGTTGTGGGACTGTGGATCAGGACTCAGGTATATATTTTTGTGCTCCTCCCCCTACCCCGAGAGTTTTTTTAATCTTTTTAATGGCTGATTAAATCATATTATTTTGCCTGTAATATTAGGTCGACCTGGAAACAAACATTTTTCGACAGCGTTCACCCGTGAAATTCTGAAGTTGCTACCGAAAGGAAGAGATGGGCGGAGAGAGGGAGGGGGCATGTACCTGGATAGCCAAAAGACAACCATCATAATCAACAGATGAGAGTGACAAAGTAATTATCCTGTTTAATGTGGCATGATGATTTTTGATATGAGGCGTGTTTTAAAAACAAGCAAACAATCATCAACAAACAAAAAGCAAAATATCGAAAGATAGAAATCAATGTCAATGATGACACACACGAAGAGCAACATCGAGGAAGTTTCAGGACTATGCAGGCCTGTGCTTCCAAATATTTGTTAAAAACAAAATAAAATAAAATCGTATACGGTCATCACGTTTAAAGCTACAAGATATCATACATGTATGGACCGAATATTGATACAAGTTATAGACAAGAATTTGAAAGCCGATGTTCATTCCAATACGCTGCCTTACAGTATTTGATACACAACAATCCCACGATTTATTTATGAGTAACAATAATAGGAGAAATCGGGCGAACTGTGAAAATTTATGAGATACCTACCATAATTTCATCTACTGAGGTGTTTTGTTTTGTTAATCATGCCTGAGTAGAGCTCTATGGGGCAGAGTGTCAGAGCGCTTGGATAAAATCTTGAAGATAGTTACGAGGAGATGATTTGGTTTGTTTCCGCGTTGAGAAACTGAGAGGAAAGTCTAGCCAATTTCCCTGCTGACAAGCCTTATTAAGAGCCCGGATGCGCGCCAACTCCACTGCTGTTGCTTACCGCTTATTCAAGATCGTCTGCCGAAGCCAAGTCGTCTTTTTAGGAGTCTAAAAGTAGCACACCATGAAGAGCGTGATGAAGTCAGAAGAGTATTTGTAACATCATTATGATAAATAATGAAGGGAAGCCAACGAGGGGCCAAGTGATCCCTATCGAGTGGGAAAAAGGGGGAGAAAAAAAAGAAGAGAGAGAGAGAGAGAGAGAGAGAGAAGAGTTTTAGAAAGTTGAGTAACGTGGAAAGGGAACGTAAAAGAAGGAGATAGGACCACTCCTACTCCTTGCTGTGGGCGTTGTCAATCCATTCCATCCACGAAGTAAGAACGTTGACACCCCCCCCCCCCCAACCTGCCATGTTCAATATCCCCTTTATGGCTGAACCCACATTACACCACTTAAAAATGTGTCATTCTAAATCTCGTATTATTTCCTTCATGTTGCACATCCATCAATTTCGGCTGGAGATATTGTGTTTTTAAGTGCTATAGTCATCTACCCTAGATAGCGAAATAGTATTTTGAGGGGCATATATACATCTCAAACCTCTGAAAAGCAAGAGGAAAATAATCTTGTCACATAAAAACATACGTAGGCATGATTGACAAAATCAAAGAGAGACCCCCCCCCCCCCCCTTGTCCCCTTATAAAATACGACCCCTGCTACATCATCGACATTTATTTCCCCACTCCGTATTATTTAGCCTGACATAAAGTTCCCTCCTGGTTATTACATTAATTCACGATATGTTGCTTGTGTTGTTGTAATCGGTCAGCACTTGTTGGTGTAGTATCTTTTTCCTTCCTGAGTCAAATCAAATATTTATTTTGATATAATCAACTTCTTCGACGTCTTCTCAATCGTCTGTTATGCTTCTTCATTTTGTTCTATTTTGCTTCCTTATTTTCCCCTTTACCCCCACAAAGGGTACAACCGCTCCAAGAATACCCTGGCTTTAGATAGGCTGCTTATACTCACAGCATTCAAGGAATTCCTTCCTACCAGGTACCTATTTAGTACGCATGGGCGCAAAAGGGCAGATGTAAATTGCTAGTATTTGCTACTCTTAAATGTATCTGTACTATTTCCCATTTTGAGGGCCGCCCCCCCCCCACCCCCACCCCTCATTATTTAAAGGAAACTTTTTTCTAGTCTTTAGTGGCGTAGCGTATATTCAGTTTTTGAAGGGTCATGGTGTTCTGGTACGTGCGTGTGTGTGTGTGTGTGTGTGCGTGCGTGTGCGTGCGTGTGTATGTGTGGGGGGGGGGGTAACCTGTATTCCTCGTTTGAGAAATACGAGAGAACAAGGATATCGAGTAGTTTGCAGGCACAACTTGACCCTTATCAGTCCTTGTGTGTGATAGTGTATGCACTACGAGACTACAACAGGCACTGTACTTTAGCCGCTTCTGTTAGTAGGTCCTCGGTTTGACTGTAGTAGGTCCATGGTTTGACACAGCCAGAAACTGGCTGGCAGATCTAGGCTCTGTTTAAGGCTTTTTGAATCGTGATAAAGTGACAAATTAGAGTCTGTGCGTGCAAAAAGTCATCAAGTAAGGTTGAAGTATACGATGGATCGTGTTGGGATCAAATTGCATTGGTGTCCACCTCCCCCCCCCCCCTCTCCTCCTGATAACAGATAATAAGACAAATAAGATGAAAAGAAGGGCTCATAATTATTTTGCCCTGTTGTACACGTACGTTATCATTGTGGATGTTTTGAACTGGCAGTCTGTGTTGTATGCATTGGGTTTATCAGTCAATTCAGTTTGACCCTAGGATATGTAATATGTCTCTCGGATACAGGTGGACGGAACATAGGGAGATCGTAACACTGATATTTCAGTTAATCATACGTAAACCAATGGGGATCAAAGGTAGGTCAATAGCCCACTACTTGTGATGGCTAAAAATTAAACTGATTTAATCGTTGTGCAGCACAAAACGTACGACCATTCGGTACAAGTGTCTGAAAATCGGACTACTACTTGAGTGATTGTAATCACTTATGTCGAGTCGACAACTAATTGTCGCTTTCTCCCCACAAAAAGCTATTTTCCAACCCTTTCGTTTTAAAGGAAGTTTTAAATAAGCCAGTATAAGGGAGTTTACAGATACAATCTGCGCATGAGCAGATAAAGGTCATTTGTACCAAAATGGTAAACCCACAGAGATGAATACTGGATATGCGCTCATGAAAGTTATGTAACATTATTCATTTATGCACCAACGGTACATTCTATGATACGCAGGTGGAAGTATTCTTTTCAAGAGGTCAAACAAAAGGTATTCATGAAGCACATCTTTGGCAATTATTATTCTAAGATGCTCAAAGTGGAACTTCTCCATGTGTAAAAGATCTGTGGATATTTGGGGTCATTTGTACCATGTGCTATCTGTAAATTCCATTATTGTCTTACAAATGCCGTTGGAATTTATCTTTTCATTTTATTGACCTGCAAATGGGACATAGTTCCTTTAAGCAAGGTTGATAGGTGGAGGTATAATTATATGGTTATTATCCGATAAATCAACACTGAATCACCACTGCAATATCTTTTCCTTTAATGGGTCAGTTCATAGATGCTATCTCCTCAGGGCAGATAAAGGTCATTGCAACAACCGTAAAACCCATCGAAACGAATAATGGATTCGTGTTCATGAAAGTTATGTAATCTGTATTCATTTATACATAGGTGGTTGATAAAACTGCAATTATACGGGTTATCGACATACTTGGATTCAAAAGATGTCCAAGCGTCTTACTTCAATACAACACAAACGTTAGATGGCGCTGCAACAGCTCGTAACAAAGTCAGTGTAACAAAAGAATATCAACTACAACTACAACAACAAATACATGTCATATACGGTCAATAAAAGATATAGTTTCGAGATTTGTATGTAAAAATGTACTGGATTATATAGTTTTGAAAAGTTACAGGTACACTGACTAGTTTTTAAATCTTCATAATATCATATAAGGGCCTTTTTAAACGGAGTCTTCTTTTACTTTAATTATCGCTTTTGTAAATGATTTTGACGGGCAGAGTGTTTTTTTAAGTGCTGCAAATTGTCGTCATCAAAGTCATCGAGTATATCATTGACCTCATCTTAATTGAATTTTCAGTAAAAAAAATGTATTTTTTTATCATTAAAGGAGAGATGGGTAAAACATTTATTTCTAAATAATATTTGTTTATGTATATTTCTACGCATGCGTTACACGTATTACACCACAATATCATAAACACTTTCGGATTAATTTCTAAGGGAGTGGTGAAAATGCCCTAGTCATTGTCTGCAGGCCAAGACCCTAATTTGACACGTTACCGCAACTCATAAAGCCATGAGCAGAGCCTATGTCTGTCAGTCTCCGACTGTGTCCGGAGCAGCTAGTACAGAGGCTGGCCAGAATGTTGTCAGCCTAGTCTTATAGTGCGGACACTACGACGCACAGCGACTGATAGGGGTTCGTGCCTGCAAACGACATTAGTCACGTGTCTATGTCTTCTTCCGACTCAGAATCAACCTGTTCTCAAAATAACCACCTAGCTGTCATTCATAACAGAGGAATCTGTCATCGGTTGTTGGTGTTGAAGATATGACTTATCATGTGGAGTCATTAGGGAGTAGGCGCAGTGCCAAAGTAATAGAGTCACGCATTGAATACGTCCCGACATCGATGAAGTGTATCTAAATAAGCTGAGGACAATAAATATTTTGTGTAATCATTTCATCCTCAAAAAAACTTAGGGACATGCTGGGGTACAAAACATAAATGTAATTCCAACCTGCACCAAGCCTCCCTTCTCCGACCGAATAAACGTCTTGTCTGAACGCCAGTAGGTCAGAAAAGTAAGATATTCGTTTTATAAAATGTCATTTTCACGTAGAGATGAATTTACCTGGTATAATAACTGATGCAGAGTCGTTTTCAAACAGTGTCAAATGCAAACCTTTTTGTCTGACTGGTTCTTTTTTAAATTTGTATTTATGACATAACACTCACTTTAATTTGCAACATGGCTCTTTCCATGTCACTTTTTTATTCTTCACATGATAAATATTCTAAAACTATCTGTTCTTTTTTGTGACAGTTTTCCCAATCATCAGTATCCTCCCTTTCCCTTTTCTTTCTGGATATTTACAGGGTCCATGGTCTGTTTTTCAGTCTGTCTGTCTGTCTGTCTGTCTGTCCTTCTCTTACAAAACAGATTTACAGCGTGAGTCCTAAATGAATAGATGGAGAATGTGTGTCGAAAATAATTATATAAATTCATGAAAAGGATTAATTAAAAAAAGAGAAAAATAACGAGAGATGGAGAGAAAGAGAGAGAGAGAGTGATAGAGGGAGAGAGAGAGAGAGAAAGGGGGAGAGATAAAGGTTGAAAACATTAGGAAATCTCATGACTACTCAATAATCCATGCCAATTAGATTTGGCTGTACTGAAGACAGGCAGGATATTCGATGTGACATTACTTTAAGTTTTTAAGTCAATTGTAAATTATACTCTACCCGATATGTTTCGCGCATGTATCTCCTACTTTGGTGGCATTTGCACTTTATAATCATTTTATCCGTCAGCAATCAAATAAACAGATGATTTGTATTGTCATGACTGTACCAAATCCACTCTAGAAACCGCTGGTCTATTATACAAACATTTTGATTTGTATAAAATCCGATTTCCAAAATGAAGAGTAAAAGTCATTTGCGCATGGGCAAATTTTCGAAAGGAGAGCTGACGCCCAATGCCAGAATATCAACCATCTTATTATTCGTAATCAAAATACACAAGGGAAGATAAACAATATACATTCGTGCACCTTGCTGCCCGAATATGAGCATATTCGAATATATCGTTGTCCGGAATAATCCCGTTTTTTAAGTTTTCGAGTGAACGAAGTGAGCGAGCCAAAAAAAAAAAGTTGTTAAGTTAAAAATATAATTTTGTTCCCATGTAAGAAGTAACATTATATATTCAGATACATCGCTGCCGAATATGTACTGTTGTAAAATTATATTTAGCCTGTAACATTTTTGCCACTATAGAAGAAATTATAATTATGTTCTTTTCTCTCGTCACGCGTTTGCTACTTTTTGCTCCGATCCGCTATTGACTACTCTCTCTCTCTAAAAAAAAGTAAGTGATCACGGACGTCACTCCTCTGGAGAGTGAAAATGTAGTGAAAATAGAGTGAACATTCACTCTTTTCTTCTTAGAGAGCACTCAAAAATCAATCGATATTCACTACTATAAACAAGTGATCCCTGACGTCACTCCCAAGAAAGTGAAAATAGAGTGAAAATTCACTTTGTTTTTTAGAGAGAGTAGATTGTGTGTCCAATCACACCAACGTGTGTGTCAGAATGACTTTTCTAACTCAATAAACCATGACACTGGGGCCCCTCCTCTCAACATTATCTTATTTCTTCCCGATTTTCCATAACTTTAAAAAAAAAAACTGCGACGCTATTTCTAGTTTTGATAATTACATTTGTTTATATATCGACGAATTAAATCAATGTGATATGATGAAGATAATCCATTGGACAATCTTAAATGTCAGTCTCGTAAATTTTGACGCATAATGCAATATCTATTTCTGAAACCACGAGAAGTAACATTAATACCTCCCATCGAATGCGGTAACTATAGATTCGTACTTTGTTTGATAGGGGAAAAGGGGAATTGAATATATTACGCATAATCAACAAACTTAATAAAAAGGTCTCACGAAACTATCAGTGTGACATTTTGGAAAGAAACTCAGCACATTGTTTTTTTAGATAAGAAAGTTACATAAAAGACGAATAAGGAAAGATTCAGTGCTACGCTTTTAAAATCCTCTGTGACCTGCTCACTACTTTTCCAATTGCAGCATCCTTTCTTGTCATTTCATTTACACATTTTTCATCCCTCCTCATTTGTAGCGTCAACATCCAAAACTAAAACTTGTTTGTTGTTATTCTGTCAATCCGCATGTCCATCATATCTGTAAAGCGCTTATGCCTGGATTACATTTGCCCCGGGCGCCGTACGATAAATTAGTCTACGATTATTCGTAGACATCGTAGGAGGCTACGGGCTCCGATGTTTGTGTTTACATTATCTACGAGCATGGTGCCGTTTATTGTATTGGCCCTCGGGGGCAGGCCGGGGCAAATCGGTACAGAGGCTGCTCGGAGATTGTACGGAAATCGTGCAATTTGCATGCATTAGCCGTGCAGTCTCCGCAGCCTCCGCACGGAAATCATACGGAGCCCGTGCAGCTTCCGTGCAAAGGTTGCGCGGAGAAGGCGCGGTGACCGTACAGCAACCTTGCGATAGCTGTGCAATTGCCGTGCGAATGCCCCATGAGTCTACAATCTCCGTGAGATTTTCTTTGCCCCCCCCCCCCATGTTCACCGAAAAATCGTACGTTTGCTGCAAAATCAGTGCGAGCCCTCCGGGCGATGCCCGTGCGGGGATTGTGCAATGCCACCTACGACATGTATACGGGCTACGGGCTTACGATTTTTTTCAAATTTGTTTAACTTCTCGTAAAACAAAAATCGTAAAGGCTGCGGAGCCCATGAATCCGTACGAAAATCTCACGGCCGCCTCCTGCCACTGCACAGAGCCCGCACGGAAAAGGGGATACGAGCAGGATACGGGCTCCATAGACTTATCGCAGGCCAAATGTAATCCAGGCATTAGAGACTGTATTTCGTATTAATCGCCTATGTAAATCCACATTATTATTTTTATTCTTAACTTTTCGATTAATTATTATTATTGTTATTATCCTATTGTAGATTTTACCATCATCTGGCGGAATGATAATCCAAAGCTCTTTGGAAGCACATGGAAATATTGTTGAATATGTGATGTACCATAACCGACTAGGATTTGCAATATCATTAAAAAATGAACACGGTGTATAAAACGAACTATAGCCCAAAATGTCATAATCCTCATCAGTCTCCCAGTCCTGAAAAGGAAGTGAAAAGCCTTTAAAATTACCCTCATGATTAAATTTATGCTTGGGCTCGAGGCCAAGGAATGGTTATGAATAAAGGTGCCCCTTTATGGTCATTATACATTATTTCACAGGAACCCCTAATAATATTACACCCCTCCCCACTCCCCAACTCCCCTAAGGCCATTATACATTCACCCGCAGTTTCCCTTATTCGATTTTGTCTGCCCGTCTAATAAGTAATTTTAGCCATAGTTGTATTGACGCCGGTGTAATCTGTAGCGTGGCTGCAACAGAAAAAATACCAAGACATCATAAAGGCAACAATAACATAGATGATTGAAAAATACGGTGGCAGAAAGTGCAGATTTAAAAAGTTTGTTAGCTAGGCAGGAAGCATCGCCCCTTACCTAAAAATATTGAATTGCTCCAATTTGTTCTACTTGAAATCATAGTCTTCTGAGTCGGAAGACCTCAGCGAAGCTTCAAAGATAGGAAGGGTCGCTCGACCTCTCACATCAATATGGCATTTATCGACATGACTGTATGTAATATCCACCTGAAGGCAATTCAAGAAACATCAATTAGGTGGTACAGATTTTTCAAAATAATGAAAAAAAACATATTAAGCAGTAGGACTATATTATGTTTGTGATTAATAGAAACAGGCCTGTTCAACAAAGTGCATTTATAGTGAACGAAGTCGCCCATCGAAAATAAGAATTTAAAAGATAGACGTCGAAGACAGTTTCATTTTGTTTCATGCATTTCCACTGCATGGGTCTGTACAGTCCTGAGAGATCTTAGTCTTGTTCTTCAACGGGAAGGTGTGGCCTGTCGGTCTAGATCAAGAGAGGTTGCTGAAAGGGTAACGGGTTATTAAGAGACATAACAGACATGACATGCATGCATCAACACAGGGGAAACTACAACCTGGTCCATGCATGCAGGACGATGCTGACATTTTGGCGATCTCTCTCTCTCTTTTCCACAGGAAAAGGGAGAGGAGAAATGGGTAAAAGGAATGACCTTTTGCACTGGCAAAGAATAATAGGATAAGAGGACATATAGTGGACATATGGCCACCACATGAGTGTCTCTCTTTTGACACGTTAAGAATCTTTCGCATGTGGTGAATGTATAGGTTGTCCTCACGGTTTCACACACTGCAAAGAATTTATATACTATACATGGACCTGCAAACTGTGAAGTGTACCATCGACTTAACACACTAAAATGGTTTGCCTCAGTTTTTATTCAGAAAACTAATTGCATTATGACATGTGTTAGGTCCATGGCTGTGCGCCATAATGCTCCTGCGACAATAATATTGCTTCTCGGTCCTATACTAACCGAATTCCTAACTTAAACCCTGGACCCAATTAACGCTATACCTAACCATGGACCTAACCCTGACCATGGACCTAACCTGAATCCCAATTGCAATCCTAACCCTAACCCGCCATACAAACCAAAATAAAGCCTGATAAAATTTGTCACAGAAGCAAATGTCAGCTCACGCTTAAAATCCTTTGGGCTAAGATACAATCAAAGACAAAACGAGCTATTTCTCAAAACGGGGTTCGATCTGCAGGAGCGATGGCTTCGTGGTTCTGGTAGATCAGAACCGCGTGATCAGACGCGGATCCAGGATTTCTTAGGGGGGGGGGCACTTTTTTTTTTTGGTCCCCCCCCCAAAAAAAAATCGCAATGACTCAGCCAGCCGCTGAATAAGCGGGGGGGGGGGGGGTAGGAGGGCACTTTTTTGTTTTTTGGTCTCGAAATGTGAACATTTGACATTTTGTTCCGTTGGGGGGGGGATGAGGTCACCTTTTTTAGGTCAGCCATTGGCATAATTTATTTTTTTATTAAAAAAAACAAAAAAAACAAAAAAACATCACAAAAGGAGGGGGGTTTGCTTCAAGATACACAAATTAAAAAAATGAAAGGGGGTCAACCCCATCCCCCCCCCCCCCCGCCCCCTGCGTACGCGCCTGCTCGTCTGAATACAGTTTTCTCCCTCCCGCTTTTACATTTCATTAAATCATTAGAGAAAGAAGACGATTCGTTGTACGGTTTTACTCTTAATCCTCGTCTAAATTCAGTTGCCCCACCTCCTGCGCGAAGCGGATGCTTTTACGTTTCATTAAATCATTAGAGAGAGAAAACGATTCGTTGTACCGTTTTTTACTCTTAATCCTCGTCTAAATTCAGTTCCCCCCCCCCTCCCATCCTCGCGCGCGAAGTGCAGAAGCGTTTACGTTTCATTAAATCATTAGAGTAAGAAGACGATTCGTTTTACCGTTCTCGACTTTTAATCCTTATCTAAATTCAGTTACCCCACCTCCTGCGAGAAGCGCGGAAGCTTTTTTCTTTCATTAAATTATTAGAGAAAGAAGACGATTCGTTGTACCGTTTTCGACCCTTAATCCTTGTCTGAATTAAGTTTTCCCTTCCCCCTCCCGCGCAAAGCGCGGAAGCTTGTACGTTTCATTAAATCATTAGAGAAAGAAGACGATTCGTTGTACCGTTCTCGACTTTTAATCCTTATCTAAATTCAGTTACCCCACCCGCTGCGCGAAGCGCGGAAGCTTTGACATTTAATTTAATTACAGTATTAGAGAAACAACACGATTCGTTGTACCGTTTTCGACCCTTAATTCGTGTCTGAATTCAGTTTTCCCTTCCCCCTCCCGCGCAAAGCGCGGAAGCTTGTACGTTTCATTAAATCATTATAGAAAGAAGACGATTCGTTGTACCGTTCTCGACTCTTAATCCTCGTCTGAATTCAGTTCCCCCCCCCCTCCCATCCGCGCGCGCGAAGCGCAGAAGCTTTTACATTTCATTAAATCATTAGAGAAAGAAGACGATTCGTTGTACCGTTTTCGACCCTTAATCCTTATCTAAATTCAGTTACCCCACCCCCTGCGCGAAGCGCGGAAGCTTTGACATTTAATTTAATTACAGTATTAGAGAAACAACACGATTCGTTGTACCGTTTTCGACCCTTAATTCGTGTCTGAATTCAGTTTTCCCTTCCCCCTCCCGCGCAAAGCGCGGAAGCTTGTACGTTTCATTAAATCATTATAGAAAGAAGACGATTCGTTGTACCGTTCTCGACTCTTAATCCTCGTCTGAATTCAGTTTCCCCCCCCCTCCCATCCGCGCGCGCGAAGCGCAGAAGCTTTTACATTTCATTAAATCATTAGAGAAAGAATACGATTCGTTGTACCGTTTTCGACCCTTAATCCTTATCTAAATTCAGTTACCCCACCCCCTGCGCGAAGCGCGGAAGCTTTGACATTTAATTTAATTACAGTATTAGAGAAACAACACGATTCGTTGTACCGTTTTCGACCCTTAATTCGTGTCTGAATTCAGTTTTCCCTTCCCCCTCCCGCGCAAAGCGCGGAAGCTTGTACGTTTCATTAAATCATTATAGAAAGAAGACGATTCGTTGTACCGTTCTCGACTCTTAATCCGCGTCTGAATTCAGTTCCCCCCCCCCTCCCATCCGCGCGCGCGAAGCGCAGAAGCTTTTACATTTCATTAAATCATTAGAGAAAGAAGACGATTCGTTGTACCGTTCTCGACTTTTAATCCTTATCTAAATTCAGTTACCCCACCCCCTGCGCGAAGCGCGGAAGCTTTGACATTTAATTTAATTACAGTATTAGAGAAACAAGACGATTCGTTGTATACCGTTCTCGAAAATAATCCTCGTCTGAATACAGTTTTTCCCCTCCCGCGCATAGCGCGGGAGCTTTTACCTTTCATTAAATTATTAGAGAAAGAAAACGATTCGTTGTACCGTTTTGGACCCTTAATCCTTGCCTGAATTCAGTTTTCCCTTCCCCCTCCCGCGCAAAGCGCGGAAGCTTGTACGTTTCATTAAATCATTAGAGAAAGAAGACGATTTGTTGTACCGTTCTCGACTCTTAATCCTCGTTTGAATTCAGTTTTCCCCTTTGAAGCCCTTAGAAGCTCAGGGTTTTAGGCATTACATTACTGTAAGTTTAGCATCCAGTGGGGTCCAGGGGGCAGAGCCCCCGGAAGCTCAGGGGTTTAGGCATTTGATTACGGTCAGATGAACATATTTGTATACTTTATTTGTGACACTGGCAGGACACTGATTGGCGTGAGGTCCAGCGGGCGGAGCCCCCAGAACAGAAGAATAAGGGTTTTAGGCACTTAATTGCGGTCAGATGAGTATCAAGGGGCCTGCCCAAGGGCCCTTGGAAGCATAGGGGTTTTAGGCGTTTCATTACGGTCAGATGAGCAATTTTTGATACCTTATTTTGTTGTGACACTGGTAGTTAACTATTCTTTCTTTCTTGCTCTCTTTCTTTCTATTTCTCTTTCAAATGCTTTTCCAAAAAAATTGGGGGGGGGGGGGGGGAACTGGAGGCTCCCAATCCCCACCGTTCCGCGGGCCCTGACATGTAGGCATCTCAAGAAGCATATTTCTCGCCTGGATGTTATTTACAAACGCGTAAAAAAGTATAATTTACTAAAGAATGAGGAAAAATCTCGGAAAATTACATCATTATGTATAAACCACCGTTATGGAATTATAAATAAACTACGTTTAATTTTTATTTCCCCCGAGTCCCCTCCCCGATCAATACGCCAGTGCCCCGCAACCCCCCCCCCCCCCGATCTACACTTTATTGGCGGAAAAATCGCAACTGATCTCCCCTACCTATCTTATTTCTCTTTTTATCTTTCCCTTTCTCTCCTCTTTCCCTTTCCCTTCCCTTCCTTCTCTCTCTTTAAGGTTTAATGGGGGGAGGGGAGGCAAGGTCATTTCGGCCCCCACCCTTCTCCACACGTTGTTGGCGGAATTAACTGCAAATGATCTATTTCCCCTTCTTTTCACCTTTTTTCGGTCCCTTTTAGCTCTCCTTTTTTCATTTTCCTTCTTTCTCTCTTTTGTTAGCGGGGCGGGGGGAGGCAAGGGCATTTTGTCCCACCCCCACCCAGATACACAACTTGTTGGCGGAAAAAATGCAACTAATATCCCCTTCTTTCTATTTCCTTCCTTCTCTCTTATTTTGTTGGTTGGGGGAGGGGGTAGGCGAGGCTCTTTCGCCCCCCCCCCCCACCATCACTTCTTCCTCCTTTTCTTTTCTTCCCCTTCTTTTTTCCCCTTTCTCTCCTCTCTCCCTTCTTTTCCTTCTCTCTCTCTCTCTCTTTTTCCCTCCTTTTTTTCCCTTCTTTTTTTTTTCCTTCTTTTTTTTCCCTTTTTTTTTTCCTCCTTTTTTTCCCCCTTTTTTTTACCCCTCCTTTTTTTTTCCTTCTTTTTTTTCTCCCAGGGGAGGGGGGGGGGGCGGGCCCCCCTGGCCCCACCTGGATCCGCCACTGCGCGTGATCACAGGTTCAAACCGAAGTCAGTGAGAGCTAGTAATAATATCCGTTAAGATAATCAATCTTCGGATGAGGCAAATGTTGCTTCTTTCTTGCACATCAAGTAAAATTGATACTTGCGCCCCAAAATTGCAGGGATGCTTTGCGTGATTTTGGTGCTGCATTACTCTGAACAAGAATTGCCTTTGCACGCGAACAATACGGTCAAGGCATGAAAACTACATGGGTTGCTAACACCTCTAGCACAAGGTTTTGTAAATTCCAGACAGTATGTTATGTAACTATACCGGTTTAGAAAGGTCGTAAGTTCATTCTGAATCTATCTGTAGTCCACGTTTCCGTCGTTTGCGATATGCTTTCCCATTTCTTTGTAATATACTTGTTAGAGTATTATGGGTATTTCGTAAAATTCCTTATTGTTTATAAAAAAAATTAAAAAAAATTAAAAAAAAAAAAAAAAAAAAAAAATCGTTTTTCAGACAGAGATTCTATCAAAAAGGAAAGAAGACAGATAGAAAAGAAAACGAGAAAGAGAAGGATAAAAAAAAGATATGGAAATTGGAAGAAAGTAAATTTATGTTTTAGAAAGAAGAAAGGAATTAAAAGGAGACAAAACTTCATAAAGAGATACAGAAAATATAATATCATTAAGGAGAATGAGGAAAGAGAACGGTAATGAGAAATATATAGTTCAAGAAGAAAGAAGAGAAAGAGAGAAAGAGATAGAGAGAAATATACGTGAGTGAGATGTGAGAGAAATAGTGAGATAGATAGACCTACCAAGGAGAGGGAGAGGGGGGGGGGGGGTTCGTGATTATGTTATGAAATCACAGATCCCAGAAAGTGAATCGAATGAACGTGTGACCTTCTTGCAGTCACCATCATAGTTGGGTCACTTTGAAACCCAGCAGCACCCCGTCCCACTCAAGTTCAATTCACAGGTAGGAGGGTTTAATGCCACATCTTTCTTGCATGCCCAAGTTCGACACATGGAGAGAATTATCAAATAATCTGCCCCAACCCAGTGTTACAGACATGACCGCGAGACGGCAAATGTAAAGCACGATAGGGTGAATTTTAAATGCCCTTTGTAGCAGTGTAAAACGCGATTGATATTATTCGAGTAATTATTGTCTGATGATTATGTGTATGACGTAGAAAAGTAGGTGTTAAAATACAAGCATCATTATTGCGAGGTCGTCAATATGTTCTAAAAAATTTGGGCAGTACTTTGCGAGAGAGCGGATCGACGGAACGGGGGAGGGGGGGTTGGGGTGAGAGGTAGCTGGCCTATTAACACTGGAAAAATGTGGGTTATTAACCAAAAAGATAAAGCATTTCAATATACCATTGAGTAAAATTTAAGCAGAATGTACCATTATGCACAGAATTCATGTAGAAATACAGACACATACAAGTATAGATACAAGCTTTGATCGAAAATCCAGACATTTACTTAACGGTTTGCTTTTTAATTATGGTTCTGATCAAGATATTTTGGCAGGGGAACACGTGCCCCTGTTCCCCGCCTAGATGTTAACGTCCTTGGTTTAGAAATGTATTATTTTTGGAACATCAAGGTTCGACGGATAAGTATATCGAATCACATGTTTTCAATAATCATGGCGCTGGATTGATCAAGAAAATCAGATTTCATCAGTGGCGTTTTGTGTGGATTTTGTATAAATTTATTGTAAATCTTCAATAAAGGAACATAGTATGAACATAAAAGAATTGCACAATCACAGACATATTATAATAAGAAAGTCCAGATCATGGCTCATAACTGCCGAAGCAGGACATACAATACAAAACGTATAAAACATAGAGATGTTATGAAATATGATTGCCTAGATATTTAACAGTAGTTATTGTGTTCATGCCAACTAGTTTCTTTTCAGATTAAGTGTAAGCCACTAATTCATGCACCTTATATCCCCGTCACACCTCCACGCTGACCCTTAACCGATCGCTAGTTAGCCATTCGGGATGTTTTATTTTAATTAAAGTTTTTATTGATCAAAATCAAGGACTAATCACAATGAAAAAGATATGCTGACGATATTTCAGGCAGGTGGCAATGTCTGTTGTCTGTCTTCTCAAAGTAAATGGATCAGTGTGTTATGACAAATTTTCAGTTTATAGATTCGTGAGCTAAGCTCGAATTCGCATAAGGGAATTGCCTGAGTAACACAACTGTACCCCTCCCCCCCCCCCCTCCCAAATTTGTACCTGAGCAGGGTAGGGTACCATCCTACAACTAAAACATTTTCACAAATGAGGGCGATCTTCCACCAAATTTTGCAGTCTCCGTCTTTGACCCCTTATAGTTTTTAGTTTGGCTCAACTATACGCCAACTGACCTATATACATGTACGTGTATGAACAATAATTATGTACAATAGTGGCGGATCCAGGTAGGGGCCGAATCGGCCGCGAACCCCACCTTTTGGCGGCCCATTAACAAAAAGGGAGAGAGAGAGAGCGACGGAAGAAAGAGAAAAAATGGGCAAAAGGGAGGAAGAAAGAGAGAGAGAGAGAGAGAGAGAGAGAGAGTGCGAGAGGGGAAAAAAGGGGGGACGGAGGGAGAAAAAGTGATATGATATTAGAGAGAAAGAGAGATTAATTCTAACGAAATGAAAAGATACGTGCTGCGTGAATTTCTATCGCTAGTGACGGCCATTTTGAAGGTTCTACATTGTTAAAAACTTGAGGGCGTCCGTGGGGGGGGGGGGTGGCTCTTCCCCTGCAACTCAAAAATGGTCTATGGCGGGCCCTAGACACCCCTATTCGCCAGACAACCCTTTTTTACTATGTTATAATTGTCCTTAAGAGAGAGTCTGTGGGTGTGTGATGGTTGATTTTCAACGAAATAAAAAAAATATAGGGGCAGTGCAAATTTCAAGGAATGGCTTATAATTTGTATAGGTCAAGACGGCTATCTTGAATGTTCTGAATTATTAAAACTCGAGGGCATACGGGAGTTCCGCCCCTGGACCCCACACAATGGCCTCCCCCCCCCCCCCCCCACCCCCCTCCGTCTTTTTGAAAATCCTGGATCCGCCGCTGTACAATAATATATACATACAAAAAAAATCTTTATCCAGCGAGTCGCTGTTAAGCATAATTAGTAAATCACCATTTACATGTTTATTATTTCACTTAGTTCTTGTTATGATATACATGTATGTATCCTACGGGATTGAATGACTTAATAAAGTCCACGCATGCGCGTGTCTTATATATCTGAACTACGTCTCAATACATGGTGGCAGCGGCGGAGCCTTAGAATTTGACATTTTCACAGGATAGCTTAAATCCTACGAGAAAAAGGACAGTGCTAAATTAATAGCGCAAGTTTCAAGCTGAGGTGAATATATGTGTGAACAAATTTTGAGGTCTTGAATAAGTGAATCCAGCCGTCAGAAAATATGCCTACAACAGGCGAACATGAGACAGCCGCTCAGCAGCAGCCCGATGGCAATGTCGAGCAGAACGGGACGGCTGACCAGTCGCCTACGCAGCTAGCGACGGGTCGCACTCAGCAGAGAGTGTCAGCACCGCCTCCCGTGAGCGGGATACGACCACCACCCCAATTGACTATAAATCGCGGAGTGATTGAGGGGTGGAAAACATGGCGTCAGATGTGGACGAACTACAGCGTGGTAGCACATCTGGATCGCCAAGCATCAGTGTACCAGACGGCATTGTTTTTGCATACAATCGGCCCGTTGGGACTAGAAATATACAACAGTTTTGTTTTCGCTAATGCCAATGGGGAAACTAGCAACCTGGATGAGATAATAGAGGCATTTGAACGGTACGCTGTCGGTGAGAAGAATGAAACCTACGAGTACGAGAGATACCTCTTCAATAAACGGCAACAAGAACCAGGTGAGAGTTTTGAGTCATTTCTTGCCAATCTCAGATCTCTCGCCAAATCATGTAATTTCTGTAAATGCATGACAGACAGCCTCCTCCGGGACAAGATAGTGCTGGGCACCAATGATGCGCAGACGAGGAAGCAACTACTACAAGAAAGGAAACTGACACTCGGTGGCTGCATCGACATCTGTAAGAGCGCAGAGACAGCTGAATCGCACCTCAAAGCTTTCAGTGAGGCCGGTAGCAGCAGATCAGCGGCTCATATCCATAAGATCCGGCCAAGCTTTAAGAAAGGAAAGCAGAGCGGTGGACCAAAAAGAGATAACAGCAAGCGCAGCACTGGCAAAGCAGCAAAATCTCAATGCAAGTACTGTGGCAGGGAGCACCCGAGGGACAAAAACAAATGTCCAGCCTACGGACAAACCTGCAAGGCATGTGGAAAGCAAAACCACTTCGCCAATGTGTGCATGCTGAGCAAACGAATGCACCAAGTAAATGATCCAGCCGACAGTGACTCGAGCACCGAGTATATAGACAATGTCACAATCACCATCAACACCGTTAAACCGAGAGATGAGGTGTATGCCAGAATGATGATCAATGAGAAAGCAGTAGACTTCCAGGTGGATAGCGGGGCTAGTGCCAACATCCTGCCATTGAGACACCTGGAAGGGGCTGACTACGTCCTGAAACCTAGCAAGAAAAAGCTCATGATGTGGAACGAAATCACAATGGCCATCGAAGGCGTCAGCAGGGTCAAGATGCTAAACCCCAAGACGAAGCAGAAATATTCGGTGGAATTCATAGTGGTGGACAAGGACTTCACACCGTTGTTGGGAAGCACAGTCAGCCAGCATTTGAAGCTCATCACGGTCAATAATGAGAACTTCATAAGAGTTCATGCAGCTTCCAGCCAGAAAGACAAGGCATGCAAGCCTGAAGAACGCTATGCAGAAGTCTTTGATGGAGAGCTGGGAGAGATGCCTGGAGAGGTCAACCTGCAAGTGGATAAAGAGGTGCAGCCCACCATCTTACCTCCAAGAAGACTACCCCATGCAATCAAACAAAAAGTGAAAGCAGAGTTGGATCGCATGGTTGACCGTGAAGTGATCGCGAAGGTGACAAAACCGACGAGTTGGGTCAGCCAACTAGTGGTGGCTGAGAAAAAGAATGGTGACCTTAGGATATGCATTGATCCACGGCCACTGAACAAGGCACTCAAACGCGAGCACTACCCTCTACCTATAGTTGAGGATATCTTGCCAGATCTCAACCAAGCAAAGATCTTCAGCAAGCTTGATATGAGTTCTGCATTCTGGCAAGTGAAACTTGATGAGCCCTCAAGCCACCTGACGACATTCAACACGCCCTTTGGCCGCTACCGATGGCGCCGTTTACCATTCGGTACAAGTGCCTCATCAGAAATCTTCCAGCAAAGATTGCATCAAGCACTTGAAGGACTGCCAGGGGTGATTTGCGTAGCAGACGATATCCTTGTGTATGGGAAAGGGACAACGATGGAAGAAGCAATCATCGACCACGACTCGAAGCTTGAGCAATTGTTCCAGCGATGTGTTGAACAACACATCAAGCTCAACAAGGAGAAGTCCGTGTTCAGAGCAACTGAGATTCCTTTCCTAGGACATGTCGTCACAAGTGCAGGACTACAGCCTGATCCAAAGAAGGTTGCTGATGTCCTCAAAATGCCAAATCCCTCTGACGTACAAGGCGTGCAGAGGTTAGTGGGATTTGTGAACTACCTAAGCAGATTCTTGCCCAGTCTGTCCGATACGCTAGAACCCATCAGACAGCTGACACGCCCAGACATAGCATGGGAATGGTCTACAGAGCAAGCCAACGCAATGTCAAACATCAAAAGAATGGTTTCAGAAGCACCACTCTTGGCCTACTACAACCCTAAGGAAGAGCTAACCATCCAATGCGACGCAAGCAACAAGGGTTTGGGAGCAGCACTTCTGCAGAATGGACGCCCCATAGCGTATGCCAGTAGATCCTTGACCGACACAGAATCGCGGTACGCCTCAATTGAGAAGGAAATGCTAGCTGTAGTGTTTTCAATGGAGCGTTTTCATCAATACACGTTTGGTCGATTTACTAGCGTTGTGAGCGACCACAAGCCGCTTGAAATGATCATAAAGAAGCCGCTGGTGAAGGCTCCGAAACGCCTTCAGGGGATGCTCCTCCGTCTTCAAAAATATCATTTTGATATCAGCTATCAACAAGGAAAGCTCATGTATCTCGCAGATACCTTGTCGCGGGCAGTTGGTGGTGATCCAAGCGAAGTGAATTTCTTTGAAGAAGTGAATATGGTAGCACATTTACCTATCCGAGATGAGCGCCTTCAGCAAATTCGTGAGCAGACCGCTGCAGATCAAGTACTTCAGAAGCTCAAGAGCGTCATCGTCAGCGGGTGGCCGAATGACCGGCACACTCTGCCTGAGGAGCTAACACCATATTTCGGTTACAGAGATGAACTAGCAGTTCATGATGGTCTAATCTTCAAAGGAGAGCGTGTGATAATTCCAATAAGCCTTCGCAAGGAGATGAAGGAAAAGATCCACTCATCCCATCTGGGCATGGAAGGGTGTCTTCGACGTGCTCGCGAATCAATCTTTTGGCCTGGTATGGCTAGTGAAATCAAGCAGTTTATCGCGACATGTGATGTATGCCGATCATACGAAGTCAAGCAACAAAAGGAGCCTCTGATGGCTCATGATCTGCCTCAAAGGCCATGGGAAAAAATAGGCACAGATCTTTTCTCATTGAAGGGAAAAGATTACATGGTAACCGTCGATTACTACAGCAACTTCTTTGAAGTTGACCGATTGGATAACACAAGTAGCCAATTGGTGATTCGAAAGCTCAAAGCACACTTCGCGAGATATGGAAGCCCTACGCAAGTCGTTAGCGACAACGGGCCCCAGTATACATCAGCCGTGTTTCGGCAGTTCGCAAGTGAATGGGATTTCGAGCATCTCTGCAGTAGTCCCGGTAACAGCAGAGCCAATGGAAAGGCAGAATCCGCAGTCAAAACAGCAAAACGCATCATCATGAAGAGTGATAAGTCGCGGTCCGATACTTACCTTGCATTGTTGGATCACCGCAATACACCTTCGCAAGGTCTGGATACAAGTCCGGCCCAACGACTTATGAATCGCCGTACACGCACGCTCTTGCCTACTTCAGCGAGTCTACTCGAGCCAAGGGTAATACGTGAACGTGAGAAGATGCAATTACGTATCGCAAAGCAAGCGTACAACTACAACAAATCTGCAAAAGATTTGACCCCACTGCAGGAAGGTGATACCGTGCGAATGCAACCTCTTGTCCAGGGGCAAAAGAACTGGGAAAGAGCAATCGTGAAGCGACGCTTGGATGAGCGTTCCTACGTTGTCGAAACGCCCTCCGGCATCTACCGTCGCAATCGCGTACACTTGCGTCAAACACCTGAAAATCCTCCTGATGAAACAACCACGAGCAGCAACGAAACCGCGGAAATTCAACACGCAAATGACCACAATGCAACACCTGATGAAACTGAAGCGCGGCCTGCCCCTCAGGCAAGCCAATCAAATGACATTGAACTAGCGCCGAAAACTCGTTCAGGGCGTACGGTCAAACGTCCAAACTATCTGAAGGACTATGTTACTCGTTAATTTGCATGCCCGTGGATAAATATTCATGCTCCTATAACTGACATATTCGATTATCACGTTTATTTGAACGTTATACAGGAAGTGATATTTTCTTGATCTTTGAGTAAAATGTTGATCTATTATTGCCATGTGGATCTCAATTCACTAGTAAGAAGTTTACTACATTTTATAGATATGTTCAACTGCAAAGCAAAGGACCTACACTAAGTCGTGTATATGCTTTTTTTCCATACAGGATGAGATGGGAACAAACTTGTAAATATCATAGAGTTAGTTATTAGAGTTAGAAAGTACAAAGTAAGACATTACATTGATTCATGTTCCAGAGCTGTACTCATCATTTATTATGGTAAAATACAAGTTCATAGTAATCATAGCAGATGAAAGTGAAATGACATTGATTCGTAATTAAGCAGAATACGAGTAACGAGGCGACAATTTGTTAATTGTCTGTTACATATTTAGACATTGAAATAAATCAATAAGTTCAAATTACCGTAACATTTGTCAGAGACACGTAACAAGTGTTTTATACAAACAATGTGGAAATTTATTATTATTGCTTAGGAAAACAGTAGTAACTGATTATACTTGAGTGTAATTTTGAGTTGAATAAGTGCACGTATTTACTCAAAGTTGTATCAGACAGTACAAATAATTGGATAACAATATTATACAAGATCAGCAAATGATCAACCTGACCTCACATTCCAAAATCGTATGAAATTAATAAGTTTTACAACAATAACAAATATTTGAGTTTTATTTAAAGAAAATCATTTAAGAGTTTTTCTAAGATTTTCATATTAGAAAGGAAAGTTTTTTATCTAGCAAAAGGCTATAAGTGTACATTCAATAGTTAACATTTTAATTTGAAAAAAAAGGGGATGTTATGATATACATGTATGTATCCTACGGGATTGAATGACTTAATAAAGTCCACGCATGCGCGTGTCTTATATATCTGAACTACGTCTCAATACAGTTCTCCAGTGAGCTGCCGACCCACATACGTGTTGTATTTCTAACAAGGTACATGTACATGACAGAAACACATTATTTAATCGGTGGAAACACGTTCACTAAGCCCATACACAAGGAAGAAAATGAGTAGATAAGACGTAATGCAATCGTCTTTACTTTTCAGTTCATTATGAATACTGAACATAAACTTAACATTTCTCTAATCACTCTTCCTTTCTCGGTAGGCCTATATTTCACATTTACGCATTGTCGTGACAATTTGATAGAATTCGCCCCTATTTTCACGAAGTGACGGTAGTGAGGAAAATCGTAAAGCAAAGTGAATGCAATTTTTTGTCACTACCGTCACTTCGTGGAAACAGCGACGAATTACACAATACTGATACTATTAATTTTCTTTCAAATCTTTTAAATATAATTTTTGTGAGAATAAGACCAATAGAATATGCTGTTTATGTTTTCACTTCAGTGTGGTACAGTGAGTACCCAGGCCTAGCTCCCCCATGCAGTCAAATAAAGAAATGTCACGTGTAAAAATGTTCAGGTATAGCCCTTCTGATCGACAACACTTGCAGACGTTTCGTTCTCTCGTCATTCAATATTATTGTACTCGATTGTTGCCTGGTATATAGAACTATCATTTGACAAACCCCTTTTGTGCTGTACAGTCAGTCACATTTTCATAGCACTTTTCTGTAAAGCTCCATGTGTACCCTGGCGAAACACAATGACTGATTGCGCGTCCCTGATAAAAAGCAACTTCTTCTGCGTCTTATCCTCCCCTCCGACAACCCCTTCTCTTGCCTCGTCCGTTGTCTCATCAGGAACAGACGATGGGCAGATGGCGCGCAGGAACCCTAGAACCTTGTCACATATCTCGGGTGGTGCATTGGCCCTGAATCGAACAGTGTTGGTTAAGAAATCCAGGACTTTATTCCCATCCTCGGACTCCGGATTGAAACAAGAGCTCGCCTCGGTCCGGGTATTGACTGTATGCGAGGTGTAGGCGAGTCCGAGTTGTTCGAGAGCTTTCGTGATGTCTTTGCTGGATAACTTCGTGGTGGATGGCGTTTTCTGTCCCACGAGGAAAGGAAAGTTATCCAACATTCGGTATAAAACGTGATCATCTGCCAAAAGTGCAAAAAAAGAGAAACAAAAACAAAAACAAATGACTCATCTCGAGACGTAATATATAGTTATCATATATTATGTTCATCATGGCCCAAATAATATAGATATAACAGAATTTAAGAAAGTTATATCCATTTCAAACGGTGAAAGATTCATAATAGAGCCCCCAGTAAATGTGCAACGGCCATTGCCGATTGGACTTTCGTTTTAACTATTGTCTTTACCGACAAATCCACTGGATGGAGAAAGAAAGCTTGGCGCAAAAGAAACTTTACCAATGGCTCCCTCCCAATAGGTCACATGACCATAACTCACCCGTCATCAAAATGATGAGCATTGCTCCTCCTTCTTCAAGCATCTCAAACATATCCCAAATGGTACCATTCAAATCATCCGAATAATACAAGCTCTGGATCGCGTGGATGAAGTGAAATTTTGGGCGCGAATCGCCGGTTGACGCCTTTTTTGTTTCCGCGCAAAATTCCTGGATGGTCGTCTGCTTAAAATGAGTTTTGACCCCTTGAAGGTTGGCCTCTTTCTCTTGGAGGAGAGCTGTATACCTGGTGATTGCTTCTGTTGAAGGTTCGATGACAGTGTTAGTGATGGACGGATACCTGGATGATAGCCGCTCTAGGAGACAGACATCAATCTCACCTGAAAGACAACAACGGTTTAGGAGAAGCGAACTATATAGGAGGCATACAATTTTCATGCGAAGGAATTAAACGTGCAGAAATCCAGATGTATCAAAATAAGGATAACAAAAATAGCATGAAAAGGGGGTGTAAACATCCAGTAACATTTAGAGTGGGAAAAAAAATCATCCGTTCATTTTAACAGAGTACATCTGTTTGTCAATTAGAGGATTTTTTTCGGAATGATTCGAAGCAATAATTGCAGGCGAATCTTAGAGAAGGTGTCGGGTGGGGACCGCCCGTTAAAAACGGAATGCATTTTATCAGACCTGCTTGTCAGACAATTTTGAAAAACCTGCATGTGTCCCTTCCAAACCTTGCACCGTCTGGAAGATCTCTAGTTTATTATCAAATGCCCCATCTTCTTCTTACGAACCCCTATTATCTAGAGACAAAATACTTTAGTATTTCTATTTTATTTATTGTGGTTTTTTTTTTCTTCTTCTGTTTGTTTGGGTGTTTTGTTTTAGGTGTGCTTTTGCTAATGTAATAATTCATTTTCTTTTAGTTTTTTTCAATTGATCATAAATATTGTATGATTCAAAAAGTCTTATTTTTAAAAGATATAATTATTTTTTTATTTGATATTTGACATGTATGTACAATTTTTAATTGTTGTATTATTATACTTATGTTTTTATACTGTCATTGTATTATGAAGGGCTTTCTTGAAAAGCAGATCCACCGGCTTCCAGTGGAACTGTTGAAAGAAATCATGAATAAATAAATAAATAAATACCTCCTCCGCTCCCAATCCCGAGGATCCTGAACTCCTCAGCTCCTTGAAAGGATCCATGGAGCTTGTCCACAGCTGTCGGAATGAAGACATCGTCTGTCCATTTCTGATAAGTCTTGAGTTTTTGGCCAGAGAATCCCGCGTAAACTCGGTAAGCCTCCGCGTAGTAATCAAGATCAGATACCAAGGGTTTCATCTCAAGAGTTCTCATCTTCTCTCCAGACATCTCCATGGCAACAACTTGGTGAACTTAGAGACGGCAGCTGACTGATGAAAGAGATTTTACAGCAAGTGGAAATGAAATAAAATAGAAGTATTCAGTGCATTGATTTGTAACAAACGTAAACATAGAGGATTAAAGAACGTTAAAGAGATATGAATCAGAGGGGTAGAGGCATACTGATTTCAATAAAACAGAGAGAGAGAGAGAGAGAGAGAGAAAGAGGGGGGGCGAAAGATCAGGATCAAAGTTGTTTAACTGAACGAGATTTTGGCGGCCGAATTTGTATTTGGTCGAGTTTGCGGTTAACTCCGCCTCACGTAAAAAGACATCACAAGAATCGTATACAATAATTATGTCGACTATAGATCTACCTATACATGCTATATACTTACATTTTTATTTTTGCCGACTGCTCTTTGGTGTTTCGTAATCCTTGATGTAAGTCAGTCAACCGTGCATAAAACAGCTGTAATGCACTATATAGCCTATCTGTGTGTGTATATGAATGCTATACCGTCTCCCCACTGCGGATGTTTTCTGAAAGCCAGCATGATCAAAGGTTAAATCGTGTTGTAAAAGTAAATGAAAGGTACATTATCTGCAATGGTTAGTCTGGCTTACAGACGAGCTATTTATACCACTGTCATTGGCAAGATGGTGTCTATATTGTATAGTGACCCAAACATCGTGGAGCGTGTGTGCAGCGCTTTCTAACTGCAAGGAAAAGGCGCTTTTTCAAATATCTTTTGGATTGGATTGGATTGTAGGCCCGTATAAGTGCTATCTGAATTATATATCCCTCTATCATAATTATTATTACATCATGATATTTTTGGTTTAGTAAAATGCTAAAATATGAAATAATTACTTAATGTTATTTTAAATTAAATATACAAATCATAGATAGACCTATATATTTACAGATGATCAGGCCTAGATCCGCATAAAATATGCATGCTGTTTACAAAAAAAGAAGTTTGTTTAAGACGGATTAGTGTTCCTGTTGTTTTGTATGTTTTTTGTTTTTTTTAGAAATAAATTTTATTAAAAGCACAATCATGATATTTGTGTAGTAAAATGCGACAGTATGAACAATATGAATAATTTTCTTTTAGAGGGGTATGGGAGGGACCAGAGGCGGGCCCCTCCCCAGGCCCAATGGGGGGGGGGGTGTTGATTCGGCGCTAAATATTGTCTCACGAATTTGGAAGAACAAAAATTAGTGCTCCTCCGGCTTGATATGAATTAACTAATTTGTATGTGCATATTTCAGCTCAGTCTATTACACTTCCATACGCTAATGATATATTCCGGGAGAGAAGAGTATATAATTGCACACCTATCACAAAAATCCTACATTTTGATAAATGATGCAATATGAAACAAGGCACAACGGTTGCTCTAGTATGGATCCGCGTCATAGCTCCATCAGTATAGGATATATTCAACACCCTTCTTTATTAAATAAAGTTGGATGTTGAGCCCCTCTCGACATGGCAATCCCGTGTGGTCTAGTGGTTAGGATTCGTGGTTTTCACCCACGCGGCCCGGGTTCGATTCCCGGCACGGGAGACCTTCATTATTTTGGGGTCCCACAGTATAAAATCAGCCTGATAAATATTGTAATATATGTGCCTACATAATAATGTGCATGTCCTGAATATAGTAACGGCCTTCATATGAATTATTTAGACATAGGCTAATCAGTACCAACATTTTTTTCTAATATGATACACATGTACTTTGTTCCATTGGTTTTGGTGGTACAGTGCAGGTTGAAAATCAACCGTCCTTAATTGTTCTCTCTTTCACTATTTTTGTTTCACCCTGCCTTTGATTTGATTTGATTGATTGATTGATTGATTTATTTATCTATTTATATTCCATCCCATTAGGGCACGTTCCCAGTGACCCATGTAGCTACCTTGGTCCAGCTATATCGGAGGTCAGTAGTTCAGTACAGTGGCAGATCTGGGGGGGGGGGGGGGGGGCTTGGGCCCTCCCCTGGCAAAAAAAAAAAAACAGTGCTGGCGATTTAAGTCAGATCAACATCAGATCCTCCAATCAATAATAATAATAATAATATTTAAATATTTAAATTTTATATGTCTCTAAGCGCTTTACAATACTTATACCCAGGCGCGTACACAGTGGGGGGGGGGGGGGGGGGGGGGTTTAAACCCCCCTTTGGTATTTTTATGTGTGTAACCCCCCCCCCCCCCCCCATTACCCCCCCCCCCCCTAAACCCCTTCCCCTTTGTTTGTTTGTTTTGTTGTTTTGTTGTTTTAATTATTTAAAAAAATAAAAAAAATATTCCCATGGCTGGCCTAAAAAGGTAACCTTACACCCCCAACGGAGCCAAATGTCAAATTTTCAAATTTCGAGACCAAAACAAAAAAAAGTGTCTTCTTTTAACACCCCCCCCCCCCCCTTTAAATACCTTTAAAGGCAATACAAAGTTTTGGTATGGGGTCGTGACTTTGGTTCAAATTCACATATTGGAAGTATATGCGATCCTACGATTATATTCACTGATCGTTGTCGCGGTCGAAATCGACTCTAAAGTTATGAAATTGTAAACTTACACTCTATGTTGTATAGCTCCCTCTCAAGGTAAAGATATTAATTAAGCTATAAAACAATGTTTCTTGACTAAAATCGACCGATTATCTATTACCGTTCGAAAATTATATACCACAACTACATATTCTGAGATTTTCATGGTCGCAGCTACCATTGTATGGCCGTAGGAGCTATCTGAAATTCATCAAAATTTACCGGGAGCACCGGTTAATCCTTATATTCAATTTTTCTCGAAAGCAGAAGTGTTTTAGGGGCTAAAGATTCTAGTGTTTTTAATACATCCACAGGGGCATCCAAATATATCAACATTTTCCAAAACTTTGTAATACCTTTAATAAGCTTTGCCTCTAGTTTGCAATCAAGGATAAGATACCTAAATTTTCTACACCAAAAAAGTATACATTTGGTTTATTTGGGTAAATATGTCAAAAGTATGATTTATTTGATATAATTTATGCATTATCTTGATTTTTCTGATTTAAGTTGAATGAATCATGATTTTTAAATATATCCTTTCAATATTTCATTTGAAAATTATAATAAAAATACTACTGCGACTTAAATTAGACCATATTCGGAGCGTGGGGACGCATTCAAAGTTTCGTAACACCAGCCAGAGAATCGATAAAACCTGTCTTTGTCGAGCTTTCTGTAACCATAGGCATAGCATTGTATTTCTCGTAAGAATTCTGGTGAGTTTGGTCATGTTTACCTAGTTTTATGCAGATAAAATGATTAGATAAATCCGGGAACTTATCAGATTAAACTAGCAACAAGAGTGCTAATCTGTAAGTGTAATTTGTAAGCTTATTGTACGGATGCCTCTCCGCCATGCCATGGAGGCCAAGCGCAAGGCCAGGCCCAGGGGCGCGGCGATGCTGTGACTGTGAGCTCTCGCTCGCGCTCGGAGCAGTGCAGCTGCAGTGCAGTGCGGCAATTATTACATCCAAAGCCTTTGAGTTTGACTGTCACTGTGTGCTGATGACTCTATGCTTAGTCAGTTAGGCTTTCTTATTTATGTCTTTTGCGGTCATTAAGCTTAGTTTGAAGTTTAATTTTTATGTCAAAAAATCTAACTTTGTTAGATTTCAAAAGTCGGGTTGTTAAAACTTAAATTTGAAGTCACCATTTTTATTGCAAGTGTACTGCAAAATAAGTACTCGCACAGTCTCACTTGACTCTCAACTCATGCTGTCACTGTCACAGTAACACTGCACTGTAGTGTAACAGATTCTACATTTATAAACTAGATCTAAATAATGATTAGATTCTTCTAAGACTCCTCTTGAAGTTCTAGATTGACTGTGCCTAACACATCATGCATTTTGAAATGTAGATTTCTATTATAGAGTCTAGTCTAGATCTACATTGTTTAAATGCATTAGCCTTCATAAACATACTTTTTAGACTCTTTATACTTATTATAACTGTTAGCACATTTACCATTGTCAGGTCACAAAACTCAAAAGGATCTTTGAGTGTTTAGCTAAAGAAGATCTTGGAATATGGTTGGATAAATGACTGAGATCTGCCTCTTTTGAAACGTGTATTCCTCATTGTTGTTCCCCACTTCCCCAGCACTCAAAATCAAATAAAGATGGCTGTGGATATTGCATCTATCGACACCCCTGTCCTGGTGGGCGTTAGCCTCCTGGTTCTGGCTTTCCTGATTGGTTGTTCTAGAGGGCGTGACACCTGGCTCTTCGTGGACTTCCTGGCTACCACTGCGTTTGGTCTGGCCTGGTACTTTGTCCCTGATGTCATCTTGGGATTCCAGGTAAGTTTCTGTGATGATGATGATGGTGGTGGTAAGTAGTGGTGATGATGATGGCAGAGGTGATGAGGAGGAGGAGTTGATGATGATGATGGTGGCACTGGTAGTGGTAGTAGGGGTGATGATGATGATGGTGGTGGTGGTGATACTAGTAGTAGTGATGAGGAGATGATGATGATGGTGGTAGTGGTAGTAGTGGTGATGAAGACGGATGATGATCGAGGAGGAGGTGATGATGATGGTGGCACTGGTAGTAGTTGTGAAGATGACAGAGATGATGATGATGGTGGCACTGGTAGTAGTGGTGAAGATGATGATGAGGAGGAGGTGATAATGATGATGATGGTGGTGGTAGTAGTTGTGAAGATGATGATGAGGAGGAGGTGATAATGATGATGATGGTGGTGGCACTGGTAGTAATTGTGAAGATGACAGAGATGATGATGATGGTGGTGGTAGTAGTGGTGAAGATGATGATGAGGAGGAGGTGATAATGATGATGATGGTGGTGGTAGTAGTGGTGAAGATGATGAGGAGGAGGTGATAATGATGATGATGGTGGTGGTAGTAGTGGTGAAGATGATGATGAGGAGGAGGTGATAATGATGATGATGGTGGTGGTAGTAGTGGTGAAGATGATGATGAGGAGGAGGTGATAATGATGATGATGGTGGTGGTAGTAGTGGTGAAGATGATGATGAGGAGGAGGTGATAATGATGATGATGGTGGTGGTAGTAGTGGTGAAGATGACAGATGATGATGATGAGGAGGAGGTGATGAAGATCATGGTGATTGCTCTGGTGATGAAGACAAAGATGATGAGGAGGTGAGGATAACTGGTGGTGGTGATGACGATAGTGATAATGAGGAGGTGATGACGATAGTGATAATGAGGAGGTGATGATGATGGTGGTGATGGTGATTAATAGATGATGATGATATTGATGATAGTGATGATAATGATAAATATACAATGAAGGTGATGCAGAAGAAGACAATGATGATGGTGAGGAGAATGAAGATGAAGAGGAGGAGGGTGGTAACTGGTAATGGAAATGATTAATCAAAAAAGTATTATTATGATAATTAAGATTTTCAGGTAAATTATTTTCATTCTCTTGAGACCATATTGGGAAATAGAATTTGAAAATGTAGTACTAAAATGGGATAATTGTATATTTCAAATGATATTATACCTAGCCTCTAATGTTAATCATTTGAAATGTTTCACATGTATTTATCCTCTCTATTATCACATTAATGAGTTTGAAACACACTTCTGGTCAAAAATGGTAGAAGAACCTTCTGCATGAAAAGGATTATAGTCCTTTACTGAATAGGGATTCTAGCTATACATTGTTACATTTTTTCACTCCAGTATTCTCAAGACATCAGGTAAAACATTTCTTGTGGGATGTTATTACCGTGTTCCTGACAGCCGAGTAGGAGACTGGAAGGACCTCGAGGAATCGTTGGATAAAATTCCTCGGGAGACTACAAGCATACCACATGTAGTTCTGACTGGAGACTTTAATGCAAAATCCATCAATTGGGGTGATGGTATACAAACGGCAAATTCAAGTGAAATGCATCTGCTAGATATTGCCAATAAACATTTCTTAACACAGCATGTGCTTGAACCCACGCGCACAACTGAGTCAACCGCCAATATTCTGGATCTGCTGTTCTCTTCGATCCCGAGTAGCATTCAAGGAATCGAGGTTCATACTGGAATGAGCGACCATGATGTGGTTGTATGTTCTATCAAAACCAGACCAAAGCAGCTGCCTAAGCCTCGTCGCAAGATCTACTGCTACGGCAAAGCTGACTTCGGAAGAGTGCGCGATGGGATCACCAGATTTTCACAGGAGTATTTTAGTAGTGAACCTGAATCAAGACCCGTCAATGAAAATTGGACTAAGTTAAAGAGTCTTGAAGACTTGAAGGAGTCATTTGTTCCATCAAAGATGTCGTCAACGCGTGACACAATACCATGGATCAACACCAAGATCAAACGTCTCATTAGAGTTAGGAATCGTATCCATAAAAAGGCAAAACGGTCAGGCGATACTGCCCATTGGGAACAATTTAAGGAGGCTAGGAAAGCTGTAAAAAGGGAACTTAGGAAAGAACATCGTCATTTTGTACAGAACATTGTGGAAAATCTGCGTGAAAATCCTTGGGGTTTATGGAAATACATCAGAAGTAAGAGTATGGAGAATCAGGGTATACCGACACTCAGACACCAAGGAGTCCATTTCGTCTCTGACAAGGACAAGGCGCTATCTCTAGCTGACTACTTTAAGTCGGTGTTTACACAGGAAAACCTGGACCAGATACCTTTCACTCCTACCAACTTGCCAACTGTAGAAAATGTCAACCTTACGGTAGAAGGGGTTCTGAAGTTGCTTAAGACAGTAAACATTAACAAAGCTACTGGTCCTGATGGAATATGTCCCAGGATGCTAAAGGAAACTGCAAATGAAATAGCACCAGTACTGCGCGACGTATTTTAACAATCCTTAGACAGTGGAGATCTACCTGAGGATTGGCTTTTAGCCAATATCACCTGTTCGAGCGCTGTTCAAAAAAGGTGATAAAGCCCTACCATCGAATTATAGACTGGTATCCTTGACAGCGACATGCAGTAAACTTCTTGAGCATATAGTCCATTCTCATATAAGTCGGCATTTGGAACGTCACAATATCCTTACTCCCAAGCAACATGGCTTCAGAAAGCATCATTCTTGCACCTCCCAGTTGATACTTGCCTCCCATGATTGGGCTAAGGTACAAGCTCCGATTGGCACGACGTGAAGTCAGGCGTACCACAGGGGACAGTCCTCGGTCCCTTGCTATTCTTACTCTACATAAATGACATCACCGAAAATCTACAGTCTGAAATACGTCTATTTGCTGATGATTGTATTTTATACAAGGTTGTTAAAAACCTATCCGATTGTGAGAACCTACAGAGGGACATTCATCAACTTGAAAAATAGGGGGATGAGTGGCAGATGAAATTTAATGCTAAGAAATGCTTCGTCATGAATATGACCAACAAGAGGAAGAAGTTGAGTTTCCAATATACTCTTCATGCCCAAATCCTGGATCCAGTTCAACATCACCAATACCTTGGAGTCTTCCTAACCCACAAATACAAGTGGGATTTCCAGTATGCTCACATTACCAAGAAGGCTAACAGGGTTCTCGGAATGTTAAGGCGTAATCTTAGAGGTTGTTCGAGAACCATCAAGAGCACTGCTTATCTTTCGCTAGTAAGACCTCATTTAGAATATGCAGCTAGTGTCTACGACCCCTATGAAACCAAGTACATCAAGCAGCTGGAAATGGTCCAACGTCGTGCTGCAAGATTTGTCAACAACAACTACAACCAACGTGCTAGTGTCACGGACATGTTGAGGGATCTGAATTGGGACTCGCTGGAACATCGGCGAGAAGTTGCAAGACTTGCCCTCATGAAACAGATCCAGAGTGGACAATCTGCCATCCCGAAGACCCTAACACCTCTTGCTGTTACTAGATCCCGTCGTTCCTCAATAAGCAATAGCCATCATTTGAAACAGACGTACTGCAGGACAGACTTCTTCAAGTTCTCCTATTTCCCTCGTACGTGCAAGGACTGGAATAAGTTACCTGATAGCGTTATCAACACAGGATCAATTGATTCCTTTAGGTCCCATGCGCTACAATTCCTAAAAGATTGCTCTATTCCATGACCATGTGCTTCGTTTCCGTGTCTTTATATGGACTAACAAGTCTGTCGACACGTATAGAAGAAGAAGAAAGAAGAAGAAGGCAGCAGACAGCAAGAAAATGTGTAAAATAGAGTTTGAAACGCACTTCTGGTCAAAAACGGTAGAAGAACCATCTGCATGAAAAGGATTAATCTTTTACTGAATAGGGATTTTAGCTTTACATTGTTACAATTCTTCGCTTCAGTGATCTCAAGACAGCAAGAAATTGTGTAAACAATACAAGGTCCACAGGAGTGTTTTTTAGAAGCTTTAACTAGATCTAGATCAAATCAGGAATTTGTAATGCAAATTATGGGCATTATATGAGAAAGATTGAATGAAAAGATATTCAATTTTAAGAACAGTGCTGGCGATAAGTCAGATCAACATCAACATAAGAGTTGCAATTGATACAAATCAATCGCAAGTCCTCCAAAGAGATAGTCCAATCAATTGCAAGTTTGCAGTCTCCTTATCTATCGCAAATAAGTTACGATGAATGAGCGGTTTGCCTCTAGTTTGCAATCAAGGGTAAGAAACTTAAAATTTCTACACAAAAAAAGTATACATATCGTCCTTGTTTTCACGAAGTGACGGTAGTGAGGAAAATCGTAACGCAAAGTGAATGCAATTTTTTTTCACTACCGTCACTTCATGAAAACAGCGACGATATGGTTTATTTAGGTAAAAATGTCAAAAGTATGATTTAATTGACCTGATCTAGTTAGAACTTCTAAAAAACACTCCTGTGGACCTTTTACAATTTATACAATTTCTTGCTGTCTGCTGCCTTGAGATCACTGGAGCGGAGAAATGTAACAATATAAAGCTAGAATCCCTATTCAGTAAACGATTAATCCTTTTCATGCTAGATAAAACTCGAACTCTCTCCAATTTTATACAACAAAAGTTTGTCTTGGGAACCACTTCTTTCTTTACAGATGAGGTGCAGGGGGAGAGCCTTTGTCGGGAGTCTGGGGGGGGGGGGAGGGGTGACTGCCAATGCCCACATTTCCTGAAACATCACAGAGGAACTCCAAATCCTTAGTACTTTCTCCACTACTAAATGTCCAATCACTTTTGTCAAATTAATATACCGAGATATTGGCCAAAATTAGAGGGAAAAGATCTTTTAAAAAATCACCTTTTTGGTTTAAATTTATATTCCACACATTACATAACTCATTTAAACACCTAGCTTAACTCATGTTGGTATAAAAAATGTAGGTAATTTAATTTTCTTTTATATGACACCATATTTATGGTGGTAAAATATTATTCACAAAATACTATTTTTCGTCAAAAGGGCCTCTTTTTTGGACGCCCCCTCTAATTAAGGGGTGTTCGCTACAAATTTAAAAAAAAACACCTCTGAATTATTGTGTATCATGATAAAAAATCTTTCGAATGAAGAAGGTGTGCTTAGTTTGTGTGGTAGTGGCAGGCAACTCAAAAACTAAGCATGATATTTGACTTTGGCCCTCCGCTTATAGTTATACTTGCTTAATTGTCTAGAGTGCTTAGAGAATTTTTATGTATCAAAGGCTGTATACATATACAACTTCTTATTTGATATCATTATTATTTTTGTTTTGTTTTCATTATTATTATTATAATCATCATTATTATTATCATTATTATTGTTATTGTTACTATTGTCAATATTAGTATAATCATTATCATCATCATCATCATCATCATAATAATTATAATAATATTCTCATACCCTTTCAGATCAATGTCACACCAGACGGCACACACCTTACTTACTCTCGAGCCTTTGCTGCCTGTATGATCGGTGATGCTGTAACACGCTATTTCTGCCGCTCATCCAAGGATGCTTCAACCCTCGTCTATCTCCTCTTTTCACGTATAGTTGTAAGTTTTCATCCTATTTCTTGGCTTTAAGAGCGGTGAAAAAAAACAGCAAGCCAGCGACCACAATAAAGTCAAGTTTTAGATTTATGACAACTTGTCTTGCTAGCAGTAATCTGGCAGGAAATAACTGCTCATGTGTGACTGTAATGAAGGAAGAAGATGTGGAAAAGAAGAAGAAGGAAAACAGGAAAGGCGGAGGAAGAGGAGGAGGAGGAGGAGGAGGAGGAGGAGGAGGAAGAAGAAGAAGAGGAGGAGGGGGAGTGGGAGAGGAAGGAGGAGAAGGAGGAGGAGGAGGAGGAGGGGAAGGGGGAGAGGAATGAGGAATGAGGAGGGGGAGGGGAAAGAGGAGGAGGAGGAGGAGGGGAGGAGGAGAAGGAGGAGGAAGAGGAAGAAGAAGAGGAGGAGGGGGAGTGGGAGAGGAAGGAGGAGAAGGAGGAGGAGAAAAGAAAAGAAAGAGGAGGAGGAGAAGAAGAATTGTAAAGATGGTGATTTTTGTAGTCAAAAAAACAATTTAGATTGTGCCATTTAGTAATAAGCCTTTACAAAACTCTCCTATGCTTATCTTTTCTCTCAACAGGGCTGTACAATTCTCATCGTTTCCATGGTGTACATTCAATACTTTGGTGGAAATACTTGGAATCAAAACGTAAGTATCTTTTAATTTTATGAAAGAATTCATTGATAAAGATTAAGTGTTGCCTTTCGCAAATGCTGCAGTTCTGACATGACTATTTATATTGTAGGAAATAGATCAATCAAATAATCATGCTTAGTTCTTGTAGCACACTTCCACATACTCATCATTGTTGCTCTCTGTTTCCAGCCAGTTGCCCTATTGAAGGCACTGAAGCTCCAAGGAATTATTTCCTACTCATTTACATTGTACCTCGCCTGGGTTGAGTGTGGCAAATGAAGATCAATGGTATGTGAGTTTGGGAAATACTTGTTACTATGAAGTATATTAAAGCCCATGTGCACTAGTTTGGCCAGGGGGATTAGACCTCCCTGCAAGGTCACTGACAGGTGGTTACTTCATCAAATCAGCTCTCAGCTAACATAACAAAAAGGGGATCATGAGGGACTAACGGTCACCGCTTAGGCATTGTTTGCTATATAGGGCGCAAGTAGCTATAAGTAGTGCAGTGGGGCTTTAAAGCATAGTTACCAATTTCAAGCACATCCATCCTAATCAGTATGATCATATATGGCCCATTTGCTATTCCTTCTGCAGCATATCTTCTTTGGCATGGTTGGAAACATGCTATGGATGATGGGAAGTGTAATCTACTACTACCAGTCCCGCTACTCCGGTGGCCACGCCCAGCTGGAAAGCCGCCTCAACATGCACCTCCGCTTCGACGGATTCCTGGTGCTGGTGATCGGCCTTACGATTTTTGGCTTCCCTGATTTGTTCTTGAAAATCCAGGTAATTATGTCCTTTCTTTTCCTTTTCAACCAAGCAAATTTTGGATCTTTGCTCCATTTGGTAAATACAGTCGAACCTGTCTATAGCGACCGCTCAAGGGAAACATAAAAAGTGGTCTTTGTAGACAGGTTCCTTTAGTACTTTCAATGAGAAACTATTTTCAAGGGAAACAAAAAATGTGGTCTTTGTAGACAGGTGGTCACTAAAGCAGGTTTGACTGTATCTCACACTAGCCAACAAATCTCGACCAAACACTGTTCCTAACCCTAAACTCTAACCTAACCTGAAACCTAATACACAATCCAAGCTATCATTCTACATCTTTGAAAGAAGGAAAGTTTGCCGTGGTTAATGTGGGATCACTCTTCATATTGGACTAGCAGGATAGTTTTTCTTTCCTTCAAAGTTAAGATTTGCATACCGGTAATCAAATGGATACAAAATGTGATTATTGCTTCCTTGGAGACTAGGTTTGAAAATTTCAAATGTTATTCTTGATATATGGTTTTTTTTAATCATTTTTATAAGTATCAAAGTAAACTTTACACTGGACACCTCTTCCAGTTACCTGGGAAATAATACTGTCAGTGTTTTGGTTAGTAATGTTGCAACTAATAATAATATGTTCATTTTATATAGTGCAGCTATTTGATGAATATACTCTACTGCACTAAATACAAAGTATCATATTATCACCCCTCCTTTATAGCTGAGCCGCCGTTTTAAGGCGCTACAGCATTCAAGGAATTCCTTCCTACTTGGTACCCATTTACTTCACCTGGGTGGAGGGTGGCAAATGTAGATTAATGTCTTGCCAAAGGACATAAGTGCCATGACACAACTCGAACAGCGAACCGTGGGATCCAAAGTCTGGTGAGGTACCGGTATTCACTAGACCATGCAACCTCTACAAGGCACTTTATTTATTAAAGGTATAGACCAGTTTTGGAAACGACCCCCCCTTTCAAAAAATAAAATGGAAGCTCGTATTACCAATCATGGGAAAGAATATGTTTTGACTATTACGTGATGATACAAATTTACTGCGAAACCACCTACTAATTGATATATTTGGTAAATTATCATATCAATCCGGCCTGGATAAGTATCGCGGATGCACTTTAACATTGAATATTTGGGCATATATTTCTGCTTTTTTGTGAATTTAGGTTGTAGTATTGCCATCAAAACCTCTGAAGGCAATATTTAAACAATATTAAATGGATATTTTGTACCCAAAACCCTTGAACCGCAATATATTAATCTTTGCAGACTACCCTAGAGTCATACGATGGAGCTCATCTTCACATGGCAAGATCAACCGGAGCTCTCCTGATTGGCTCGTCTATCTTGAGCTTCATGGCTCCGGGATTCCTCTTTGACTGGGACAAGAGGGCCATCTTTGTCGGACGTATTGTGGTGAGTAATCTTTCAAATACAATTGTATTACATTTGATTGTGAATAGAACATCAATGGTTAAAGGTAATACAAAGTTTTGGGAAATTTTGAAAATTGGGTGGATAGTGATTCTTTACCATTTTCATATATTTGGATGCCCCTGTGGATGTATTATAAGCGTTAGAAAAATTAGCCCTTAGAACACTTCGCTTTCGAGAAAAATTGAATATAACAATTTACCGGTGCTCCCGGTAAATTTTGATAAATTTCAAATAGCGCCTACGGCCATACAATGTTAGCTGCGACCATGAAAATCTCAGAATAGTAGTTGAGATATATAATTTCCAAACGGGAATAGCTTATCGGTTGATTTTAGTCAAGATACACTGTTTTATAGCTTAATTATATATCTTTACCTTGAGAGGGAGCTATACAACATACAGAGTTTATTATTTACAATTTCAAAACTTTAGACTCGTTCTCAACCGCGACAACGATCACTGAATATTGTAGGATCGCATATGCTTCCAATATGTTCATTTGAACCAATTCATAACCCCATACCAAAACTTTGTATTACCTTTAAAGAATGGTTCAAAATTGTAGCATACTGACTTGGTTTAGACCATAATTTCCCATTTCCGTGACAATTTTTTAAGTCCTTAGCGTTCAATACCTGGTCATTTTAGTGTTCGTTTTCCCTTCTTACTACTTAATAAAAACAGGAGAATGAAAATAGTCTCTTAAAGTGTGTGTAGCATGACGAGCCTGACTCGGGGGCCAATCGGGTATAATACGACTACAGACGACGCGACCGCAGTATTCACGTGTGTTCAACATACGCGAAGCTGTAGCGTGAGGAGAACTTTGATCTGTTTTCGCTATCGCTAGCGCGCACTGACCGTTGATCAAGTCCATTTGTTAAAGTGCAGTCGTCCAAAAGAAGTCGTCGATGGGGTTAACCAGTATTTGCCATGCTACACCCCCTTTAAGGAAAAGATAATATTTCTGGACAATCACAGTTGATTTTCATCATCTTCTTTTTTTTTTCCTTCTTTTTAACAGAAACTATTTCTGACCGTGCTGGCCGTTCTGTATGCTGCCGCCAAGTATGATGCCTGGGGAGGCAACCTCCATCTCTACTTCCTCATGGAAAGCATTGTGACATTGAATGCGTTGCTAGGTTACTACGCCCCTCATGAGACGGAACGCTACAAGAGCAATTAAGAGGATGGTCAAAGATTACAGTCTTTAAAGAGAAGGTTGAGTTCTGGGAAGAGGTGAAAATAATTTGAGAGCATTTCCATTGTTATTGAGCAAGTGTGGAACAACATCACAGGAAAAAGTTCCCTGAAATGCATGGCTCTTCAAATGCCTTCATATTCTGAATATGACATGAAACAGCTTAAAAATGTGGGCCCTTATTTTTATGCTATATGTTTGTGTGGTCCCATACACATCTTTCTGTGTATAATGCTTGTTACTTTTACCAAGACTAGGCCAAATTTATATAAATTTGATGATACCAGAACCTTGCAGTACACACCATTACTCATGTGCTACTTATGTGATCAATTCCACACTGTTTCTTTCACAATGCAATCGCTGGACCAGAACTCAACTTTATCTTTAATCACTAAGGTGGATTAAATGGAGCCTGATTTAACTGGTAAGCATAATTCAATCGGTCGTTGAGGCATGTCTCTAGATATAGCCATAATGTTATGTAGCTACGGCAGTTAATTTGCATGCGATGCCATGTGCATCAGGTAAAGTTAGGGTAAAGGGTTAGGGTTGTGGCTGTTTTTGGAAATGTGCCTTTACGACTGGTTAAATAATGCCTACCAATTTTCACTTGGTCCACTGATTTACAAAGCGCCATGTGTCATCTTCTCTTTGCTGTAGACATTGTGGACATTCTGTAACAAAATGAAGAAAAAATAGTCATGAATTGGACATTGAATTCATGCTGACAAGACTTTTGTTTATTCATTTAGTTAAATAACCATGGCGATTTTAATAATGGGATGAAGAGGTTGACTTATAGCACTCTGAAATTCGGTAGACTCTCTCTACTCACTAACATGGGATTGAAACCCCCTGCCACAGACGAGAATCTCCAGCCATTTTGGTTCTCCTGATAAAAACATGAAAACTTTATACAAATGACACAATCTTTGAGTAGTATAAAGTACATCTGGTGTCGTTTAACATCAAATTGTTAATTCATTTTCACTGTTTCTTGTTTACTTTTTTTCCGTGGAAATTCATCAAAAATTATTTTCAAAAAGAATATCTGAAGTGAGTCTGGGAAAGGAGACTATGTATGAAAATGCACAACCTCCTTGCGTACCAGAAGAAGTGATGCAGTTGGAGATTCTCGCCTGTGACACCGGAATAAAGCTAGTATGCTTTTATGAATTCTTTCCAATGTGCTTGCAACGGTCAGAAATAAGCATTCCACAGCTTGGATGTCTTCACCTGTACAACATTATAAAGTCAGGGAACTAATATTGAAATATGTATTACAAGACTGTCTAGTTTCATACAGATATGTTTTTGACTGTCCTTGAGTGAATATCAAGTACAGCCGGACCTCATTCTGACGGAACACAGTTTTTACAAACTCTCTTTATATGAAGGTAATTTCACTGATCACATTCCTTTGTATTCCATTGGCTTTATTACCTCAAAGATAACAATCTTTCAGTATAAGAATATTTCTTTGGTTCTAGGAGTTTCTTACAACGAGGTACTGCTGTATACAAACAGATTGTTTGTTGATGATCTCAATTGTTAGCAGAGTTGTTAAAGAACCAAATCGCGTCTGACAGGTATGACATAAAGGCTTTATAGGTTTGCAGACAGTCAATAATAAGGTTGTATAACTGCTGTATGGAATCAATTGAATCGAAGAGTCGAATGTTACCAAATGTCACAGTCTGCACCTCAAAGAGGGGCTATTTGCATTGATGAGTGAAGGTGACAAGCTCTACTTGTTAAGAAATGGGATGGCAGGTTTACCTGGACCGTGGGAACATACTTCAATTCCTAATGCATAATGATGCGATTCCATGGATGCTTAACATTTCTTCCATTTTCGACAAAGTATTATCTTAATGTTTAGAAACGGTCTTCCTATATAGTAAGTAGGAATTCTAATTTTATTTTGAAAAGATGATGTTGGGAGAGTAAGTCTTGCGATTATGCTTGAAAATTCTTGGAAGACATGAATTTATTTAAGGATTAATATATGATAATGATGATGAAGAGTAACAATGTGTATTGTAAATTAAGGCACCCAGGTTCATTGAAAGTTACTAAACACATATATAATAGCACATAAGGTACATGTTTCATCTGTTGAGAGCCAGCAGGACATTAATTCTGTGTGAGAGTATATGGGTTAACGCTCTTCTGTCTCCATACAAACAATGAAGCGCTTTCGCAAAGACGACAGGAGAATTACGGCAATACAGCTCCTCCGTCGTGTTAAGGGAACGAACGCTATCATGGCCGCGTACAGTCGTGAAAAGATTCTTGTTCGTTCAAGCGCAGATTATTTTTTTCGCTTGCATTACCGTCATCTTTGCCTTCCGTTGTCTTTGCTAAAGCGCCCTAATATCATTTAAGGTAACATATTTTTCAAGAAGAGGTGATAGATTTCAGGGTTATGTTATAAGAGGCAATAGATGGCTTGATTTCGTGTGCTGTATCTCTCACTTTATAGACACATGGGGAAAAATCCCCCCCACCCTTCCCCCCCCCCCCCCCAAAAAAAAAAAAAAGAGAACAGGGTATTTGCAGTTTGGCTTGAGTTTGATTTATCATGAATCCTTTTGAGAAATAGCACGTTTTCTGGTTGAGGTGTGTACCAAATCATGATAAGTCATTATTTTTATGAAGAGATCTGAATCTTGTGCTTTACCGTTTTCGATGTTGTAGTGTGGAGAGATTTTGAATTCAATTCCCTTTCCATTCAAAGCAATCCACTAAAATACTTTTTTTTTTCTATGCTATTCAGTATGAAAGAAGATGATGTATATATATTTTTGTTTCAGAGGAACCAGATATTTTCTTACTCTTGCTTGGTAATATATAATTCAATGCAGCAATTGTTATCGGTGTTTACCCCAGGTGAAAATATTCTTCTCTTGACCCCTCATACATGCTGTATTATGTATATACAGTCAAACCTGTCTGTAGCGACCACCCAAGGGAAACACAAAAAGTGGCCTTTGTAGACAGGTGGTCTTTGTAGATATGTTCCTTTAGAACATGTTTCGATGAGAAACCCTTTTCAAGAGAAACAAATCATGTGGTCTGTGTAGACAGGTGGTCACTAAAGCAGGTCTGACTGTATTCTTCTTTCTAGAGTTGTTACATTTTGTCCTGATCATGATGCAGTCCTGACCAGTTGATGTGGGATTCAAAGATCAAATAATAGATTTGCAAGAAGGCCGCAACTACCAGTGACAATACATGGCTCTTACAGCCTTCTTGCGTGTAGCCGACAAAGTTATTGTTCACTCAGTCTAATATCTATAGAAAATCCCACCATGCTAATATGTCACGATTGTTGTGATGTAAAGAAACTGGAAATGGTATCAACTCTAATTACTCTACGCATATTTGTAATTTTGTAATCGTTTATTTAAATTTTATTTTCTGTAGATGTATGTATTCATTACTTGGTCATAGACTATTTATCATTTTGTATACCGGTATGTGTATATGCTTTGTATTTGCACGATTTTGCTAACGTATTTAGTTTATATTTGAAGGGCATTGTATACAAATGAGAGGCTGGGTTGCAGTAATGTATTACTGATGTATGATGTCTATGTGCTTTGTATTTGGGACCCTAATTAATATGCAATATCCAACTAAATATATCTTATATGAATATTTCTTATGTTAATATTAGTCGAAAACCTAGTTTTTAGGTAGACAACTTCTGATTTTCTAAGCTTTAGATTTCAAGGTATCACAGTGCTGTTACTCCTCTGACAGACACTAAAATAGCTTATAAAGGATATTATTGCAATCTATGGCTTATAAACTTTCCACTGATATATAATTCATCTATTACATTTTTCACTTCCGGACAGGGTCTTTAATCTTTCAATGTTACTATTATTTGTATTATTAAATGTCAAGCTTTTTAGTGATGCTTGGTGTTTTGATTGAAAAGAGCCTTTCTTTCAAACACGGCTGTATAAGAACAAACCTTGTGAATTCTTTCAGTACTCCTATAACACCTTGAGACTTCAGTTTATTTCTCAGGATAATCACCTTCCATTTGTATTGGCTTTCTGCAGGGCATTAATGCCATTCGCCCTTCGGTACCCAGGAGGGGGAACATGTCCATATTTAAACGCCCTCATGATTAAAAAATACATCCATTTGAGAGCCAGAAGGGTGTTAACTCTGTGTAAAATGATACAAGTAAACGACCTTCTGGCTCCGAACAGATGCCTTGCTCTTTGTTATGAAGGAGAATTCGGAAATATGAAACTAATTCATCAAAGGGTGAATGCTCTTTTGTATAGAGTTGCAAAATAATTTATAAACACAAACACTTTTTGGTGTTTAATCCTCCCTATGTAACAATCACCAGAAGTGCTGTCATGATTATCAGGTTGTAATATTTTAGCCCCTTTTCATTTTTCTATCCAGTGGCGAAATTGAATGTACAAAAACGATTTTCAGTCTAAATATGTCTGCAATACCCACTTCTGTATGTTAATTTTGTTACTTCTTCTTGTGCTTTAATTTGGTTTCTCTGCGAAATACAGATGTTTGCTTTTCCATAAATTTTGCTCTCATGTTTCTTACTTTTGTGCCATTTTGTGTTTGTTTATCAGCGTAGTGATTAAAATGAGTATGATTTTGTGATATATTATTGAAGAAAATTCAATGGTAACACTTTCAATGTTAGGGGTGGATTTTATATTCAATGATGATAGCTAGCAGATTATCTGTTGCAGTTGCTTTATATCGACAACATAAAAAGATGAAGACAAATTTAGACGTTATTTTTTTCTTTCAGTCCGGTCTTTAATCACATCAAAATCAAACTGAAAGAAGTCAACACATGCAAATTGATATACAGACAACAATAAAACATGCAGTTACATGTATGTACATGTCAACGATTGATGGCAATAAGGTGGAGAAATTGAGAAAAGTGCTCATTTATCTTACCAAAAGATGAAACAACAAAAATTGCATTTTACAATATGCTTTTTAAATGACAAAAGATCAAATTTACAACGGACTAAAAAGATACTTGATTTAAAGACAAAATGTCGTGATATTTGGCTCAAACTAATACAGCAGTGACTTATTTTAGTTATGATGTAATATGCTGTCATGTGGATCACGAGTAGTCTAATTGTCAGAAGAATATATTTTAATCAATTTGTTATCTACTCTTAATATTTCAATAAACTTGTTATCTACTCTTAGTAGTTTCAGTAACGTTGTAAGATGCTCCCTTGTGAGTCGCGATGAAGTCTAAACTCGAGAATAATAGACAATAATATTACAAGTTCAATTCATTAAAAAGTTTATTATTACATGCGAATACAGATGATAATATACAAAAACATTGTAAGATAAACCCATCGCGGGTAAAAAAAACCGATTTGCGGAAATTATCACAAATGAAGAGATTGAAAACGTCAAGTACAAGGAAATAAGTAAAGAACAAGAAAAGAAAATCAGTTATTACTAGTATAATTAAACACTGTAAACTGACATAATAAGCAAACAATAATTGTTTATCTGTTGTTTTTAAGTTTAAGACCTGCTTGTGATGAGTCCAACGACTATAGTATAATTTAAGCCTCCGCCTCTTGCGTTTCCAAGCTGGAAGTACCCACTGTATTCTGTGGATCAGAAAATGACAAAAACATTATCTATATACTTTCGAAAAATTAATCTGAAGCAAATTCAACAGCCTTGTGCTTATAACCTATTGAACTGTGTGAACATGACAATGGCAAGTTACTTAATCTAAACATGATTTATAAAGGACGGAGTTGATTTTTCGAAAATAATTGCGATCGTGTTCAAAACATTTAAAAAATCTCAGAAAGCAGATTAATTTCTATTTTTTTGTATTCTTCTTTTTTCCCCTTCTTTTTTGAAGGTGTCTTGAAATAAAAGGGGGTATGGGGAGAGAACGGGGAATGAGAAGGAAAGTTAGAGAGAGAGAGAGAGAGAGAGAGAGAGACCTACTGAGTAGCAATCAAAAAAACAACTTACATGTTCATATGAAGGGTTGGACATACCAGGCGTCATTTCATTGCTGATAAGCTTTCTGTAAATAAGACAAAATAAATATATCGATTTACATGTAGTTGGGTAACAAGGGCGATTAATTGAAGTTTTGTCTGTTGTTGTATAATAGTGGTGAAAATAGGGTATGCTATTAAGCAGAGGTAGATTAACATGTTGGATTGATAACTGGAAATAGTGGAGAAACAGCTCTTTAAACAAGTTGCAAATGGTTATACATGGGGGAACACATCGAAAGAAAAAGAAGACATCATTTACCAAATGTTATTCAGTACCTCGAAATATAAACAAAATGAGAGACCATTTTTAATTGACAATTAATTGCTTAACTGGACAATTGGAGATGGAATTTAAAGAATATGTGTGCCAGTAAACATTTCGTGTGAAAAAACATCCTGTTTTCTTTCACATAACATTGTAATGAATTGTTAATTAAACTGCAGATTTCTAGAGTGACTTACTGATTTTTCTTTGAGTAAATCCTGACGTAATAGAATATACCGCCAGCCGCGGCAGCTAGGAACAGAAGACCGAACGTTACGCTGAGACCAATAACCATCGCTGAATCTGCAGTATAAAATGGAATGTAATTAGTTGGATTGAAGTGATACAATCATAAACGTTAGGGGCACAATTTCGCCATGGGGGCTGACTTCTCGCGCCCAAACATCAACTTTCAAGTTTCTAACGTTTGCGAACGAGAAAGCAAAACAATCCGCAGTATTTTTGTGAAAATTTAATGCGACGTCGTCATCGGAATGAAATAGATAATTTCAAATTTCTCAAGAGCCCCACCCCAAACCCACCTTATATATACACGTTAGTTCCCACTTGATACAACACAAGATTAATCAGATCATTTATGAGTGAAAATAAACTAAACGTCAAAGAGGGTAGTAAACGAATATATGATAAATTGTATAAACCTCATGACGTCATTGTTGGTGAAAGTAGAAAATATTTAATATTGTACATCGATATTATCATGAATATAAAGAAACTGAATTATTCATATACATATAAAAGAGTAAAATCTCGCACGTCTGAATTATCATTTGTTAATGTTTTATATAGATCATATAGTTTTACGTTAGATAGGAGATACAATTACAAATGCTTCAGAAAGGCTTTGACAATTTTACGTTCTCGGTGCCATTTTGAGGTGAAAAAATGTAAATATACTTACTACCCGATGTAGCTGCAATGGGGAAACAAAATGAAAAGAATTGGTTAAATTTCATTCACATATAATATATATTAAAAACAAAGTGGCATCATTTTGGTAACAAAATCAACTAAGCAATATACATGCAGACAAGTTGATTGTTTGTACTATTTTTATGAATTTAAATTCGGTGGTTTATAATATATACTCTTTTAGTAATTTAAAAAGAAATTGGTCGAGATACAGAACCATCAATCATTGAAGCAAAGGAAAAGTCCGGATGGGGGACTACACAATGACACCCCCCCCCCCCTACTCCGAGCTTTGACCAACACTCGTTTCCATTTTTATCTCTTTTACAGTCAATGTAGGTCTATTAAATTTGTTTAAACATTGGCAGGCTGAGAAGATTCTTTTAATTTTCAATGGCGCGTAGTTTCGGATGTCGCAAATAATATGTACTTTTTTGCAGTACATCGCTTTGTCACTGACAATGTCACATCAAAGAGAAGAATAAGAAGGTACCTAACGCGATTATCTCCACGAATACCGAATTATCGTGGTTCTGACTGAAGTTCAGTTTCCAAGAGGCAAGCAGAGGCAAGAAGATGTGATAGACGATAGGCATATGCCTAATCGCCGTGAGTCGCAGCAAAATGAAAAAAAGAAGAGAAGAAATCGTCTTAAGACAACTGTGAAGTGTTCGCAGTCTATTCGTGGTCTGTTCGTGCTCTGTTCATGGTCTAGCTGTTCATGACCAGTTCGTTGTCTGTTCTTTAGTTTGTTAGCGGTATGTCCGTAAAGTGTTCTTATAGTCTTTTCGTGGTATGTTCATAATTATATGCATAATACTTACGACAAGATGCCTCGTCTTGCGAATCTGGACAGTCATTTCTTCCATCACACAACCAGCTTTGATCAATACACGAACCATCTGCTGTACATGTAAACTTCCCCTGTAGACAAGAAGGCAGAGTGGGCAGATTACCTGTCAAAGATAGGTGAGAAATAGTTTAGTAAAAACAAAAAATACTGTACACTCTTCGTAAGATTTTTATGTCAAATGCTATCTACTATAATGGCTCCGTAGTTAATTGTTTACAATAATTTAATTCCAAATTTCAGCCCCAACGCAACAAGCTCCTTATCCATGACTCTACTGAACCTAACTTAAACCCTAAATGCAACTATAATTCCATCCCTAAATCTTTGACGAATGAATCCTGAAGCGATTGTAGCCAGTGCAAATATCTGGGCCTTGTTTCATAAAATTTATTGCCAATAACAAGTTGCAATAAGCGTTATAAGCTACTAAAATCGTGGCATTTGATTGGGTGAGAGCAAATCTGTCATAGAATTTAATAATTTTGTATTGTTAATAAGTTTTATGAAATAGGCCCTTGGTCACCAAAGTAAAAACGTAGACAGACGTAAGGAGAAAAGAAAGACACAGACAGAGGGAGAGAGAGAAAGAAAGAGAGAGGGGGAGATGAGTAAAGGAGGGAGGGGATGATAGAGAGAGAGAGAGAGAGGGGGAGAGAGAGAGAAAGAGGGAGAGATGAGTAGGAGGGAATAGAGAGAGGGGGAGGGAGGGAGGATAGAGAGAGACAGAGAGAGACATAGAGAGAGACAGAGAGAGAGAGATACAGAGAGAGAGAGAGAGAGAGAGAGAGAGAGATAGAGAGGGGTAGAAAGAAAGAAAGAAAAAGAGAGAGAGAGAGAGATGTGGGGATAGTTAACTCTTACGCTTTGGTGTCGTGATTTCTTCAGTCGGGCTGACCGGTAGACCAGCGCCTGAACGAAGACAATCTGGTGTAAAGCTGACATCGTCCAAACCTATATCACTCTCAGCTGTAAAGCCGACAACTACTTCAAATATTACCTAGAGAGGGAAAGAGAAAAGGGTGATTACAAGTTCATGTGAGTAGCTAGGCATACCTTACTGTATGATTAGATGATTCGAGACATAACGATTCTTCAAAAGTAAAGGACGTGAAATATGGAGGATAGATTAAGGTAGAAAAGGAAATAACAAGACATGCTTTTTTTCATCCTGCAGTAAATTTATAGTTGTTGTCTTTGCTTTTAATTTATAGTCTACAATGCATGCTTTCATGATGTCGTTTCAGATTCACGTGGTTGCAATAAGCCAATAAATGATGTTCTACGCAGGGGCTTTGTCGACTGTTTGCGAAAATTCAATTAAGGAAAAGAAGCATAATAAACCAATAAACAAACACGACAAAAGAATAGAAAAGAGAAATTCTCCATTTGTTTTGATTCCCGGCAAACATCTAAATATTTCTTATTTGGCAAGAAGAATTACAGCTTTTCTGAGATAAACTTTGAAAAGCGGTACCCCCCCCCCCCCCAACGTAATATATAGCAATGCCCGGTCTTTATTATACTCGGATATTTCTTAGCCACCAGAATCTCAGCAAAAATATTGTTGCAATGTCGGGCAAAATACAATAAAACCGGGTACTGTCAGTAACTGTTGAGCTTACTTGGAAATCATTAGAGACTTTGAGCTGTAGATTGGCGTAATTCCACTGTTCTCCGAGTGATTTGTCTTTGCTCCAGAGCTTCTCCAGAGGACCGTTGACTGCTTGTCTGGTATACACATTGAGTGTGCCGATACCCTGGCCTTCCATGTGGTAGAAAAATCGGATCTATAAAATAAAGTAAAGGGAGATCAACAGAAGCATTAAAAAGTGGTAAAAATTTACTTTTAGGAGAAATGTAACCCCCACTTAACTACTTATAGCTATACTTGCGCCCTAATCGGTGTATGTTGGTTCCCCTATGGTCCCTTTTTCTTATGTTAATTGAGAGTTGATTTGATGAGATAACCACCAGTCAGTGACCTTACAGGGTGGTCTAATCCCCCTGGCCGAACTAGTACAGACGGGCTTTAAAAATATTTTTTTTTAGATTTTCTTTTAAAAATGTTAGTTACTTGAAAATAAGTGAAGTTGTTCCTGATTCTCTTTGTAACGTTCAGTTGCAAGAAGATGTTTTTAAGTTCCCTTTGTAAAGTGTTTGTTTCAGAAAGGATGATCTACAAATAAGCGTCTCATTCGCTTTGTAAAGTTTCTATTTTAAGAAAGAAGGTCCAGAAACTGATTCAGTATTGATGAAAGAAGGAATATCTAGAAGAAAACAAATCTGATTCTACTTGAGTCCGGGAAAAAATATAACGGAAAAAAGAACACGATAATAAAAACAGATAGATGTTATAATTTGCACCGACTATATTATAATTGTTTCAGCCTACATCGACACTAATCAATATACACCAACACCTCTATACATTAGTTTTCAATAAAATTTACACTGATTAATTTTGTTCAAATTGGTTCATATTTAAATACTCCCTTCAGATGAACAAGAAACCACTGTGAAGTGGTAATGGTGTCCTTCGATATTACTTTTTTCCCGGGACAATGTATTTCCAACTCCATTAAATAGTATACATACTCGTATGGGATTCGTATCATGAAGCTTTGGAATAGAAACACCGTGTAATGATCATTTCGACATCCGTTCGGCATCCCTATCTATGGCACAATAATGAAATAAAATATTTGTGTCGACAATAATATCGATAGTGATATTCGTTTATCTCGCAATGTATGGTCAACAAGGGATCTAAAAGATCACGATGTTTCGTGCGCCGCTGCACCACTTCGTCAGGTGATAAACTATTTGTTGTTCGAAATTCATGGCATTGATTGCCATCCATTATAATCTATCTTGGATGAGAGCATACCACACAGCTGCCCGTCGTTGTAGCCGCGATAGCAAAGGTAGCCAGTCTTGCTCTTTCCCCGTTCTTCCGTCTTTGGCTAGACTCTGTATAGTAGTACCAACCTAAGTAATATCAATACGAAAAAACAAATTATGATTAATATTAAAAAACCCCACTGCACTACTCATAGCTACTTGCGCCCTCTATAAAGCATACAATGCCTAATCGGTGACTATTGGTCCCCCATGACCCCCTTTTTCTTATTTTAATTGTGAGCAGATTTGATGAGATAACCACCTGTCGGTGACCATGATGGAAGGTCTTATCCCTCCTGGCCAAACTAGTACAGAGGGGCTTTATCAACAGAGTCATAGGGTAGCATGTGTCTACGTTTGCTGTACATTAAAGGTAATACAAAGTTTTGGGAAATTTTGAAAATTGGGTGGATAGTGATTCTTTACAATTTTGATATATATGGATGCCCATGTGGATGTATTATAAGCACTAGAAAATTTAGCCCCTAAACTACTTCTGCTTTCGAGAAAAATTGAATATAAAAATTTACCGGTGCTCCCGGTAAATTTTGATAAATTTCAAATAGCGCCTACGGCCGTACAATGGTAGCTGCGAACATGAAAATCTCAGAATATGTAGTTGTGATATATAATTTCCGAACAGGAACAACTAATCGGTCGATTTTAGTCAAGAAACATTGATTTGTAGCTTAATTTATATCTTGACCTTGAGAGGGAGCTATACAACAAGAGATTTTATTATTTACAATTTCATAACTTTAGACTCGATTTCAACCGCGACAACCATCACTGAATATTGTAGAACCGCATATGCGTCCAATATGTTCATTTGAACCAAATTCATGACCCCATACCAAAACTTTGTATTACCTTTAAGGGAGATGAATGTATTTTTGGTACTCTTAAATAATGTTCCTATATACCTGAGGATACCTGAAAGTGCCAGAAATAATCATTTCATGCATACTGTAGTGAAATATTAAGGAAATTATCACTTTATGGATATTAAAAATTAAAAAAACGAGCTATTTGAACCATACATTTCTTTAAAGTTATAAAACGATTTCACACGCCTTTAAAAAAAGGTTGTTGATTTGATGTATTCACTTCTTCAAGTGTATGACCAGGACTGTCAGGAGGAGGAGGGGGGGGGGGCAAGATTGTAATATGCCGTTATTTTCCTACTTAACTCCCTCTTCTCCTTTTGAATTCCTATGCTAAATTTCCTGTCAGTTCTCCCACTTTTGCAGACTCTCTCCTTGAAAGGGAGGGGGGGGGGAGTCATTTTCCGCCTGAAATCATTCCTTTTTCCATTTGTTCTTTGTTCATGGGGGGGGGGGGGGAGGCTGCCTCCCATTTGGCCCCTAGATATTTACCATCTTGATTGCCTTTAGTGTGGTCAAACTGCGGTCCCGTTCTCCTCCAGTTGTCCGGGGTACCACCTTGTTGCCAAGTCCAGTCAAACTCATCGGTTTTTAGCTGCTCCAATTCATCACACATGCCCTGTTCAAAATCACATTGAATGTAGCCTTGGGACTCTGCGAAATAGAGAGAGATAGATAGACAAGAGGCATACAGAGAGAAGGAGACAGACAGACAGACAGAAAGGGAGAGAAAGAGATAAGGAGGGAGGGAGGGATGGAGAGAGAGAGGGAAATAGACAATCAGACAGACAAATAGATGGCAAAAGAGATAGAGAGAAGTATGAACAGATATTTAATATTTATGAAATGTTTTGTTGACTTCCAATGTGAAGCGCATTTATAAGAATGTGGCATATATTGTGAGAAAAGATCGAGATAAAGATTAAGAGAGGTAAAGACTGACATAAATTATGAGGTTGAGGGAGATAATGAGAAGGAGAAATCGGAGAAAGAGATCGAAACAACTTTTCGGACAGGTTAGCAGGAAAAAAAGACCAAAAATTAGTCATCACAAACCTTTGATTTGTGATTTGCCAACAAGGCTTAAAAACTCAAAATTTTGACCCGAAAATTGTCAGGAGGAGGGGGGAGGTGGTATCACACCCCTCTACACCCGTTTCGCGACGCCCCTGAATCTACTGTTGTCCTACCACAATTAGTTTCATCGGTCATGTCACAGCAATCTAGCTCCATGTCGCAGTGTTGGTCAGCCGGGTAGCACTCCCGGGTGCCACACTGCATCATATCCGAGGGACAGGTGCCGATAGCCACCTGCTCAGTGAAAGCACAGTCCGTGAAGAATAGATCATCCACGGCGAAACCGCTCTCAATAGGAACCTGGAGTTTGTCCTCTGATTCTATCACTACCTGTGAAGGTATAAATGAAAATCAACTTTGTTTGTTTGTTTGTTTGACCTGACTGCTAAGAAAGCATGACTGTGTATGCTTGATAGTAAGCAACCAGGGGACCGACGGCTTTAAGTCCTCTCCGAGGGATTTAGTAATGACGATTGACGCCTTACCAAAGGGCACTAACGCATCCAATTGTTTTCGGACCCGGGACCTGCCGGTTACGAGACCATTGCTCAACCACTTAGCTATCTCAAGGTGAGAGCGCTCAAACTTATTTTTCAATTTGGGGTAAATGAGAAGCAAATAAAATGTTCTAAGATTGAGAGTAATATTTTATCTCACTTGGAAGAAAGTACAACTACAGCTGTATCAAAGATCACAGGAATTGAGGAGAGAAATATATTTATTAACAAAATTAGGGTGGGGGTGTGGGGGCTAAACATACGAACGAGCACAATGCGGTGTCATATTGCCAGTTTAAATTTGTTTAATCGCTCCTGAATAAAATTTCATTTCAAGAGAAGCAATTTTCCTCCACTTTCATGGACTTTCCTTGAATTCCATGATTACGTTTTGTCTGATTGTACTTTCTCTGAAAATTTAGTTTATAAGTCATTAATTTCTTGAACGATGTAATATATATATACTTTTGATTGTTTTGACAAACTGATGTAAAGCGCTGAGAAACATTTGTATTAAACGTTATCATAGAAATATAATATATTTTTACATGCACTTATTATTATTATCGATGTAACAATAGCAGAATATTTCTCCTTACCTGAAAGTTTGCTGAACAGGTACGGATTTGCGAATCCCAGAAGTACCATACATTGTACTGCAATGCGTTGTCTAAAACTTTGGTCACATGATCCTCGCCAGTGTCATCCACAAGTTTTACTTCCAGGTCACCGTATTCCGGGCCGAACATGTAGAACCACATGTTGAAGTGACAACCCCTGGGTGCCAGTTTGTACTGGGGACTGATCAGCCTGGCTTTCTGCCCCGTTCTGGAGGTAGACCCGTCCACATAGATATACCGACCTGGTTGGTGGTCAATTTAGGACACCATGAATATATACACTTTATAAACAAGTCATCATCACTATCATCATCATCATCATCATCATCATCACCATCGTCATCATCATCATCATCATTATCATCATCATTATCATCATCATCATCATCATCACTATCATCATCATCGTCATCATCATCATCATCATCATCACTATCATCATCATCATCATTATCATCATCATTATCATCATTATCATCATTAATAACAACGATGTCATTGTCTTCAACATATGCGATGAGGATCAACTTTACAATGAATATTACTAATTAAAAAATCCTCATCATCATGTTTATCATCGGAATCATCGTCACCGCCGTCATCACTGCCATCAGTATTGTAGTATTTATGATCTCATCAATGTCATCACCACGTTCATCAGCATGATCGTCACTTATAATAATAATAATAATAATAATAATAGTGGGTTCTTGTATAGCGCTCATGTCAGTCAGATTTGACTCTTCTGACGCTCCCGATTATTACCCTGGCTTTAGTACGGCTGTCATACGGCGCTCTAGCATTTCAAGGGATAAATTCCTAACAGGTTCCCATTTACTTCACCTGGGTGAAGTGTGGCAAATGTAGACCAATGTCTTGCCAAAGGACATTAGTGCGGCGGCGGGACTCGAACCGCGGACCGACAGTCCGGCGACGTAACCACTCGACCACAACACCTCTACATAGCAGCATAGTTTCGACACCACCAATAATATCGTCATGAGCATGTCCTAGACATCATCATCGCAGACATTTTCATGCGTATTGACATTGTATAAATACATAACATAACCATCATAATCATAACGACATCGTCATCATTACCATCGACTTCATCACTGTTATCATTAGTAACACTGCCATCATCATCATTATCATCATCATCATTATCATCATGGTCGTCATTACCATCATCATCACCGACATCACTTTGATAAGTAACATTATCATGACGAACAGATCATCATCATCATCATCATCATCATCATCAACAACAACACAGTTATCATCGTCCTCGTCATCATCATCACCATTATCATCATCACTTGCATCGTAATCATCATCACCGTCGTAGTCATCATCATCATCATCATCATCATCATCATCATTATCATCATCATCATCATCATTATCATTATCATCATCATCATCACCGTCGTAGTCATCATCATCATCATAATTATCATCATCATCATCATCATTATCATCATCATCATCATCATCATCATCGTCATCACTTTGATTGATAACATTATCTTGACAAACACATCATCATCGTCATCACCATCACAATTATCATCGTCGTCATCATCACCATCATCATCATCATCACTTGCATCATCTCATCATTGTCGTCCTCGTCATCATCAATCACCATCACATTCACCGTCATTATATACTTTTTAGGTAACATTATCATGATGAACACGACATCATAATAATCATCACAATCATCCTCATCCAGGATCATCATAAGTCTTCCATGTCACCATGGTTACGTACCCTGTGCAGTTTCTGTAGTATGGTCTGTGGCTGGTCCTTTGTAACCTCCAGGGACCGTCCTAGATGTGTAGACGGACCAGTCGATGTCATCCGTATCATCCTGAAGCCATGAACATAGATCTCTCTCAAAGTCACAGCTATCAGCTATACATCAATCGTGAAAAAGATGGTTTAATGATAATAATGATAACAACAACAACAGCTATAATAATGAAAACTACATGATAACAACAACAATAGTGATTATAACGATTTTTTTTTTTGTTGATTTTTTTAAAATATTTTTTTATAGTATTATTCTTTTTATTATTTTTTTTTTAAATTAAATAAATATAATAATAATAATTATAATGATAATGTAAGATTTGTAAGATTTGTCATATTCCCCCCTACGATTAACATCGAATTCTACGACCTTTTGACATGCATAGACCTCCTAAGTACCCGAAGTAACATAGCATTTGCAGAGGTATACTATATGATTATTGTTCGTTCTTCTCCAAACAGAATGAGAATTGCTTGAATTGTTGACATAATCTTCTTCTGGTAAAATAAGATTTGTCGTACATATTAATATGCTTTGAGATTTGGTAATAAACAGATGCTACGCTGGTGTGCTTTGAATGGGGTTTAGGGCGTCAGAACAAATTTACTCGACAAGGTGGCCGAAAATTGCGGACTGGGGTTCTGGGTAACTTTTCAACGAGCAAATAAAAGAAAGAACAGGGAAAATATAGTCACCACTAAATTTTCGGACGAAGCTAACAAAAAAGTAGAATTTCTGCCAACAATTGCAATGTATTTGACATGAATCTTGAGTGAGAAAATATTTGTTAAAGTAAAAATGGAAAGGGAGAAATCTTACGGCAGTCCTTTTCATCCTCGTTATCGTCTTCACAGTCTTGTTTAAAGTCACAATACTTGGCCCGGTCGATACAAGTATTACCATTGCATGGAAGCTCTTCTGGGATACAAAATACTAAAATGTTGAAGCAAAAAGAGAAGAAAGAGATACAAATCAACCTTAATACAAATTGATCAAAATGAACTGGATATTGTCGTACATATTATAGCTAAGAGTTGTACTCTTTAGCCACCCTCCGTAATATTTTGTTTAATTGTATAGCCCACATAAAATACGTAGTTGTGAATAAATTATTTATTTATTAATGACAATAATGTATTGTAAAGTTCATATATCCATCTTTAGAAATGCTCGTCTACAAAATAACGTTAATGAAATACTACAAAGGAAATCAACATTATATGAAGTCAATTGTAGTTAACAACTGCTCTATTTGTACCCCTTAAACTTTGATGTGTTTTTGTTGGTGTGTTTCGTATAAAGTCAAGAATGAAAGGTGGACTGGTTGATTTAGGGCCTTTGCTGAATGTTTTTAGGTGTATACTTTATTACCGTAACGTCACATTCTCAACAATCAAAAATCGAGATAATTATTTTCCACGTACTTAAACAAATTACAAAAACTTGGTAAGGGTATGAATAATTTAGTTGTTAGGACATATTGCATAAAATTGACATTTGACCCCACTAGCCGTGTTGCCCTCCTCCTCTGGCTCCGTCCCTGTTATTTACCTCCATCCGGAGTTGAAACCTCTGGTAGACTATCTGTCCTCGTACAGTCTGGTGTGAAGCTGATATCATCTAAGCCAATATCACTCTCAGCAGTGAAACCCATCACACCTTCAAATACAACCTAAAATGTAAACGCAACCATATCAGAAACATCCGGGATATAATCTTCGTTGGGTCTAGATAGTTAATTTGTGTGTGAAGTATTATCTATTTTCTGTAAACTGTAATTAGTTTATGATGACTTTGACTTTCTGCTGTCTGGAAACTAATTTTTATAAGATTTCTCAGATTGCAAATTGTCATTACCATGTCACTCATTGTGATTGTTTTATATTGGAAACACATGTATTTGTGCATGTTGAATGAACACTTCATAATTTAATATTATCGAATCATTTAAACTTATTTAAACCAAACCATATCTTATCGACACGAGTTTAATCGAAGAAAATTAAATCAAATCAAACCAAAGAAAAACACATTTAAATCAAATCAAATCATATCGAATCCAATGGAATAAAATATAAATAAAATTCACATAACCATATCCGAAATACCTCATATCATATCATCATATCGTATAATATCATTTCGTACCAGATCATATCATATCATAATTATCATAACATACAATTTCATAACATATCAAAACATAGTTATTAAGCAAATAATTACCGTTGGTGAAGGTGATGGGACAAACTATCACTTCCGAGGCGATCTGGATGTAGCTATCTTTTCGAAGCGAAGCTGAGGAAAGATAGCGTATGTTCTGATCGACGAGGAAGTGATAGTTTGCCATCGCCTGAAAACCAAAAGGTGATTATTTACTTTATATTCCACATCTAAAACAATTTAATTACAAAAAGAAGAGGACGTGTATGCATCTACATAAAAGACACCTAGGCCCAAAACTCACACCAAAAAAGTTTAAGTTTAACCCAACCCCTTGAGGGTAAGGTGCGCGCATGTGTTTTCTTTAATTGCGCTCATTGGTAATGCGCGCTTAATTACGCCTGTTTTAGTGCGCGTTTGGATAATCTTCAATGAAAGTGCGTTGCACTGTGTAGATAGTAGTACTATCTACACAGTGTAACAAACTTTTTGCTTCTCCCATCAATAATGGGCGAACTATCTTTCCTCACGTGATTTACTTTTCACCAATCGTAGAGCAAGATTCTTAGTATGTGGGATATAACATATCATATCATATCATATAATATCATATCATATCATAGCTTATATCATATAATATCATATCAAATATCATATAATATCATATCATATATCATATAATATCCATATCACATTACATTATATCGTTTCATTTCTCATCATATCATAACATATCATTTATCATATCATACCATATCATATCATATAATAACATATCACATATCATATATATAATCAAATCAAAGCTAATCAAATCAAATTAAATCGAATCGAATCAAATCAAATCATATCAAACCAAATCGTATCACATCACCTCATATGATATGATATGATATTATACAAATATTGACTGCTCATGAGGATGATGGTGGGAACTATCACTCCAAAGGTGGTGTTTACACCGGCCCTTCTATCACCCCCGAGGCGAAGCCGAGGGGGTGATAGAAGGGCCGGTGTGAACACCACCGAGGGAGTGGTAGTTCCCACCATCATCCGATTACAGAGCAGTCCATATTTGTTTTATATACCTCATCCTTTTTATTGATTCATGATTAGGTCTAGCTGTAGGTCTAGATCTAGCTCTAAAAACAGGAAACGAGATCAAGAGGAATTTACTAACCCAAATAAGAAAAATCCAACATCAAGTCCAAGGCAAGAGTATTGAATTCCTACGCGCTGCGCGTAACCGCGCGATTGCGGTAGCCTAGCAACTCAAAAAATGTGTGTGCGCAACTAAGTCGCGGGAGGGGTTAGGGGTCCTATCCCAGGGTTTGATAGTAGCTATCAATCCCTCTGACGTAATGATACTTGATAGATCGAAATGCTCCTTGACATGTGATATAGTCTTGACCAATCAGTGAATGACAATCTATGTATGAGGTATACATTTCATATCACATCACATCATATCACACCATTAGCATACCATATCAATATCATACCAAATCTAATCATATCAAATCCTGTCACATTATAATCACATCATATAAAGCTAACCTGGAAGTCATTCTGTTCATTCAAATCTAAGTTCGCGTAGTTCCACTGTTCGCCTAATTGCTTATCCTCAGACCAAAGAAGAGTTAAAGGTCCATTGATGGCTGTCCTGGTGTAGACATTTAAAGTCCCGATTCCCTGGCCCTCCATGTGGTAGAAAAATCGAACCTATTGATGATGTGAAAGGTAATACAAAGTTTTGGCATGGGGTCATGAATTCGGTTCAAATAATCATATTGGAAGCATAATGCGATTAAGCAATGTTCAATAATCGTTGTCGCGGTTGAAATCGAGTCTAAAGTGATGAAATTGTAGAAATAATAAACTCTTTATGTTGTATAGCTCCCTCTCAAGACTGATATTACTTTCGCTTTAAAACAACGTTTCTTGACTACAATCGACTAATTTGCTATTCCCGTTTGGAAATTATATATAAAAACTGTATATTCCGAGATTTTCATGGTCGCAGCTATACCATGGAATGGCCTTAAGCACTATTTTAAATATTCGAAATTTACCGGGAGCACCGGTAAATTTTTGATTATTCAATTTGCTCGAAAGCAGAAGTGTTTTAGGGGCTAAATTTTCTAGTGCTTATAATACATCCACAGGGGCATCCAAATATATCAAAATTTTAAAGAATTACTATCCATCCCATTTTCAAAATTTCCCAAAACTTTGCATTACCGGTTAAGGTTTGGAAAATGGATTATCTGTTAGTTAACATTTAACATGTTTAATGTTTAATATAATGTCTCGTTACTCCGGCCCTCCATACATGCAGAGAAGAATGCAATCAATTCATGGTGGTTTGGAGAATGGACATGTGTTTTACAATTAAAGACCCGATTTACTGGCCCTTCATATGGTAATAATAATAATAATAATAATATGCCTTGTTTACCCAGGGTAGATCTCTTAAGTGGTTTAAATATTTGGAGAATGAACGTATCTTGGTTAACATTTAAAGACCCGCTTCCCCATCCCTCCATGTTGACATGGTAAAAGAAACAGTTCTATTTACAGTGTTACGGTTGGAGAATTGATATCGGTTAAAGAAGACTCATTTAAACAAAGTTGTATCGGCATTGGGGTAAATCTGATTTAAAGTGTAACTGGAAGCACTTTAACCATAGTTAAATAAACATTCGATAAAATATTATATATATATATATATATATATATATATATTATATATATATTATATATTATATTCCCGCATCAAAAACGGAATTTGTAGGTGTTTGCAGGAAGTTGGAAAAAAATTACCCCACATTTTCGAGATGTGTACGCACGAACAAAAAATTAAACTTCTGACAACTCGAGTTTGAAAATAATTTCCCATTACGTACACCATTACTAATTGTTTTCCCTCAAAGGATTTTTTCTTCAATCTTCGAAGTACAAGATTATTAACTATATATCCTCGTTTTTATTACCCCCCCCCCTCTTGCGCAACAGTATATCTCAGATAATCTAACACACTCTCTCTCTCTCTCTCTCTCTGCAACATACATGTATCAATATTCTCTTATTTACAAAAAAACAAATAAATCATATAATCATGACATGGAATAGCATAAAATAATTGGCTAAGAAAATCTTCAATCACAAATGTAATAATTTTGCATAGAATGTAATAATAATGATTATTCCCCTTGTAGTCTAAATATTTCTTCAGTGAAAGTATATCAAACGAAATACTTACGGAACATTGTTTTCCAGATGTTATGCCAACGATTGGATAACTGACTATGATAGCTCTGTCTCCATTTCTTCTCCTGTCACTGGACTCAGTGTAAATGTACCAGCCTAGAGTGATAGAATAATGGCAATACAGGTTGATATATTACTTGGTTGGATTGTTTGTTTTACTTGACTGCTGAGAAAGCATGCTTAAACGTAAGCAACCAGGAAACTGACTGCTTAGGTCCTCTCCGAAGGACTTGGTTTTGAGGAGTAATGCCTTACCAAATGGCACTGGCGCAGGGTATTACGAGACCACTGCTCTACCACTGAGCCATCGCGCCTCCTTAGATCGTCAACGTCTATCGAAATCAATAAGGATATGACAGAATGCTATTGGGCACTCAAATTAATGGTCCTTCGATGAGGCATTATTCTACATGGCAGGTTGATATATTAGTTTGTTGGTTTATTTTACTTTACTGCTAAGAAAGCATGCTTCTACATGTACTTCAGCAACCAGGGAACCGACTGCTTTAGGTCCTCTCTGAAGGACTTGAAGATCAATGCCTTACCAAAGGGCACTGGCGCATCAACTTGGTTTCGATCCCGGGACCTCCAGGGTACGGACCACTGCTCTACCACTGATCCATCGCGCCTTCTTAGATAATCAACGTCTATTGATATATATTGTATAAGAATATGACAGAAGGCTATTGGGACTTGTAAAAGCAATGGATCAAATGAAATATGACACACTTGTCACTTTTAGGGATGTCATAGTCTGGGGGTTTGAACACTTGGTTGGAGGAGCACCGGCACGGCACTCAAATTAAAGGTCCTTCGGTGAGGCATTATTCTACATAATTTGGTACCATAAGGAGCGAGAAAAGACCATGGTATAGGATGACGAAATGATGGCGAATGCCATTATCAGAGCCATCTATACACAGAGTTTGGCCAACCCGGTTCGAGTTGGACACAATATGGCTAATACTGCTTTGTTGGGCAAGCAAAAAACAAAAGAATATACGCCATGTTGTGATCTAGTGAAACCAAGTTGGCCAAACTCTAGTTGTAACATGCCCTCACGCTGAGGATAAGGTGGAAATACTCCCAGGGCGTGGAGATGGGGCACACATTGTGTGCGTGAATGAACTGATTACCGATGTCATAATGTTTATTTTTGTAAAAGCACTTCGGAACGTTTTATCGTCTTTTAAAAGCAAAGTAACCGTTCAATTTATTTTACGTGTCCAAGCAAATTTTATAATGTGAATCTCTTAAATAAACTGATATTTCACGGCATCGTCATTGGCGATGAAAGCATTCTATTATCAAACATACTATAATGTGCGGAAAAGGGTCCTATCGGCTTCGCAGTATCAGTCAGGAAGATGATATTATATATATACCATGTATACTCTTTATTTTAAATGCTCTTTTTATATTTTTCAACCTTGCACATATAAAAGTTGTAACTAATGGAACTAGACTCGTACCTTCTGTAGTTCCTGTGGTATGGTCATACTGTGGGCCGGTCCTTCGCCAGTTGTCCGGCGTACCGCCTTGTTGCCATGTCCAGTCAAACTCATCATTCACAAGCTGCTCCCAGTCACAGATGCCATTCTCAAAATCACATTGAGAGTACCCCTGCTGATCTGAAATACATCAATAGTCTCATTTTCATTATTTACATTATCACTGTATCACTGTAGATCTAGATGTGTCGTGGTCGAGTGGATAGGTCATCGAAAGATCCGCGGTTCGACTCCCACCGCGGCACTAACGTCCTTTGGCAAGACATTGATCTGCATTTGCCACACTCAATCCAGGTGATGTAAATGGGTACTTGGCAGGAATTGGCAGGTATATTTGTAAAGCGCTTAGAGACATTTGTATTAAGCGCTATATAAAAATTAAATATTATTATTATCATTATTATTAATATAAATTCCTTGAAATTGAAATGCCAGAGCGTCGTAATGGCAGCACAGCTAAAGCCGGGGAAATAATTTCCAAGTTTGTCAAGGCGCCTTGTATTGAGCATCCCTTAGGGGTGGATATGTACGCATTATAAATGTTGTTATTATTATTATTTTTATATAGGAGGGGTCTACAGATAAACTTTTAATGAAATAAATTCGGTTACATATAATCGGTTTTAGGATCATCCGCTCTCAGAGAGATAAGTTGACATTGGTAGTTGGTACAGAAAAAATAGTGACAAGTTTTCAAACCAAATCAAATCCCAGTTTTCGAGGAAAATAATCTCCTGCTTCAGGGGTGGCTATCTTTAAGTCCTTCTTTAAAGCCACATTGCACTACTACTAGCATCCTCTGTGTAGCAAACAATGCCCAAGCGGTGACCGTTGGTCCCCAATGGTGCCCCTTTTCTTACGTTAATTGAGAGCTGATTTGATGAGATAACCACCTGCCAGTGACCATGCAGGGAGGTATAATACCTTCTGGCTAAACTAGTGCAGACAGGCTTTAAAGATAAAACATTTGAGATTGGGTGAGTGTACCTTTTCCAGAACATCTCTGCTCGTTCGTTAAGCTTCCTCTCATATCGCCATTCATGAGAAATCCACCCCTCCCCCCGCCCATCTATCTACAAACAACTGGGGGTGTTTCTCAAAACTTGTCATCAGTGACAAATGACAGTTTTTGTTATGAGCTACTGAAATCCTTGCTTCTGATTGGTTATCAACAGATTCGTCACTGATTTTTGTCATTTGTCATTGAAAAAAGGCTTTGTGAAACGGGACCCTAGTCCCTTACCACAATTAGATTCGTCAGTCAGATCGCAGCAATCCAGCTCCATGTCACAGTGTCGCTCTATCAGGTAGCATTCCCCTGTGTCGCACTGCCTGTAGCCTAAGGCACACTGGCCAACGGCTACCTGGTCCGGGAATTCACAGTCTGTAAAGGATACATCATCCAGCGCAAAACCACTCTCGACAGGAATCTGGAGTTTGTCTTCTGATTCTATCACAACCTGAAGGGTGAAAATACAGGGGGTGGACAGGATAAGTGTGGGGGGGGGGAGACAAATGTATTTAAAAAGGCTGTTGCACGTTGCATATTATTCTCGAAAATGGTTATATTACATTATCTTACTCAAAATTTCGTTACGGTTGTAGAGGCAGCTGACTTGTTTACTGATTTGGTTCAAATTGTAGGAAAATCATCCGTGTAGCCCACCCATGGAATTACCTATATGTCTAGCAAACCACATCGGTCGTATACCCTAGTATTAAACACAAATATGACACACCCACTTTTGCCACGCCCACCTGTGAACTTTCCTGATCCATCTATCAACGACATAACCTGTGGATTTCGTTCAAATATTGTAGGAAAATCATTTGCTTAGCTCACCTGTGGAATCACCTATATACAATATGTCTAGCAAGCCACATCGGTCGTATACCCTATTTTAAACATAAATATGACACACCCACTTTTGCCACGCCCACCTATGAACTTCCCTGATCCATCTGTCAAGGGCATAACCTGTGGAAACACTGGCAGTTCTCTCATTACCAACTATATGCCCTGACCCATGCCACGCCCATTTTATGCCACGCCCATCCGTCATTCGTGTAAGACCCCACCCAATATGGTTGTACTCACTTGGAAGTTCTTGGTACAGGGTGGAACCTGAGACTGCCAGAAGTACCACTTGTAGTACTGCAACGCATTATCTTGAACTTTGGTCACGTGATTCTCGCCACTGTCATCCAAAAGTTTGACTTCCAGGTCACCGTATTCCGGTCCGAACATGTAGAACCACATGTTGAAGGTACAACTCCGTGGTGCCATCTTGTAAACGGGGCTTATCAGTCTAGCCTTATCTTTGATTCCTGACGTTGTCCCGTCGACGAACAAGTAGTGACCTGGTTCCAAAGAGCATTTTGTAATTAACTTAATATCATGCATTGGCCTTTAGCTAGATCATATCTGTTGTACTTCAATCATATAAATAGAAAACACACCTATAGATAGACCCTCTAGAGCTACTTAGAATAACTCTATCTCTATGACATTCTGATACGAGTATATTCCAAACAAGTGTGAATATACGACATTCAAACTTTGTAATATTAATCGAAGGGTAAATTGATGACATATCTGATTTCATTTCTCAAATCGTTTCATATTGACCGAATACTCGAGAAATCCCCCGAAAAACACCTTTTTTACTTACCTCCTTTGGACATTGTTCTCGCATATTTCTCAAAAACCTGGATGATTCCTAACATCCCCACTATCAATGTCCAAGATTGTTCCGATATGAAAATTATTCATCAGAGGTTTTCTCACCCTCTCTTTCTCTCTTTCTTTCTTTCTTTTTTCTATTTTTTTCTCTTTCTCTCTCTCTCTCTCTCTCTCTCTCTCTCTCCCTCTCTCTCTCTCTCTCTCTCTCTCTCTATATATATATGTATATATATATATATATATATATATATATATATATATATATACTATTTCTTTCTCTTTCTCAGTCTTTTGTTTCTCCCCATCTTCAGCATAATCCGTCTGATTTGAAATTATAGTTGTGCTAACGATAAATTATGTGTAGGCCTATATTATTTAAAACCCAGTTGCTGTCGTTTAAACTCACTTGATCATAATTTGTATCAATACAATATCGTCACATCAGGTACCAACGTAATTTTTCTTTAACCTTTCGAATCACTCATTGTCTTTACCTGCTGACGTTTCTGTGGTATGGTCTGTAACTGGTCCTTTATAATCATGGTATATGGTGTTGACGTCGAACCAGGTCCAGTCAATATCATCGCTCTGGTCCTGGGTCCAGTGACACAGGTCTGAAGTCTCAAAGCCACAATCAACAGCTGCATTTACGAAGCAAAATAATGATTAAAACAAAAAAGATTATTATACCGTAGCTAGATTGGTCAAGTGTGACGTCATCAAAAAACTGTTTTTAGAGTTTCCAAAATTGAACTTCATTTCCGAAAGAGCATCAAAAATAATGTCCAAATGTTGGAACCAATTGAATATGTTAAGTATTGGCTGAGATATGTCTATTCGAATGAATTTATGTCAATAGGAAATCACTGTTATTTTGCTCATGTTCATAATAATTAACATTACATATTCCATTGGTTTTCAATATTTGGACATTATTTGTTATGCTCTTTCAGAAAATGAAGTTCTAATTGAGAAATTTTCAAATTAGATTGTTATGATGTCACAGCTTCGGTACTCTATTATCCCAATGTGTGACAATGGTGTAGCTGAGTGGGCATGGTAAGCCCCCCCCCCCCCCCCCCCCATCGAATGACCAAACAAAAAAGGGAGCAGAACAAAAATACGTAAAGGGAGAGAAAGAGATGGTAGAAAGTTCATGAAGGGAGAGCGGAGAAGGAACGTGAACAAAAGACAATGGGACCCCTTCCGGCTTCCTTTGCTGCTCAATTACCTCGTTGCCTTGCTTTTACTCCGATGCCCCGATGCCCCCGCCGCCCCCCCCCCCCCCCCTCCCACTCCGGGGTCGGAATTTATACCAATGTTTAGAGCATGGGTCAAGCATTCTCAATTTCCTTTTCAAAATTGTCAAATGCTACTATAATGTTTTCTTCCCTTTGTTTGTCAAGCCTAGTGTAGTGCAAATCACTCGACTTCGACAATTGGTTTAGTCTCTATTTTGAAACAGGACTGCCATATATTTCATTACCACAAAACTAAGCGTATCCGTAAATAAGATGACTCTATGCGATCAATTATTTCGGCAAAGGTATGTTTATTACGATTCAGTATCTATAGGAAATTTAATCCCGCTGATTTGTTTTCAATATCTTGAGTTTGAGTTTCTGTTCCTAGAGCGATCAAAGGCCACGAAGTTGGTGATTTACAAAGATAATCTAATCTAAGCAAGCTATTAGCAAAATCTGATAACCACTCAGTTGAAGTGCTGTTTTCATATATCTTCTCCTCAACTGATAAAATTCGCAAATTAATTTTAAGATATAAATATGGTACCTCGTCGGATTCATCGCCGAATCCGCCCACCTCGTAAAGATAGGGTATTATTTATCCAATTACAAAAAATACATTGTTGAAAAATGTGTTTCAATTTCCAATCATTTTAATACACAATTTTACTGCCCAACGGAACTTTGCTTTACTAGCATTTGGTATTTAACTTTACAAACACATATGTTTTATGACATAACACAATTTAAACATTATTAATTGTTTTGAATTCAATTGATTAAGATCATCATAAAAAAAAATACAAAGACATTCCTTGATTAATAAATAAAGACCAGCCGATGACAGAACTACAACAGTCGTTGCTTTTAATTTTTTTTTTTTTGTGCTCAGCATTTCTTGTCAAATAATACTCGAATTGGATGGTTTTAATAGCAATATTCAATGTAGGATACTCGTGTTATAGAGGGTTGACAAGTGCTTTGTATTATCATAGTAATCATATGAGCATAGACAGGGGCAATAAAAGTAACCAATATACAGTTAGAAAATAGAATTAAATTCAAATTTGTGGATGACATGTATCATAAATATACAAATAGCCTTAATACAAAAGAAGGATCAAAACGAGAAATGTTGAATAAACAGACAAAGTGGGATTCGAATCATAGTTGAAACAAACGAACAAAACTAATTGCAGGAAAACAAAGAAGTACAGCAATAAATCAAATGAATGTTTAGTGTTTATATGATTGTCTTTGATATTAAGTTATGGAAATAAACGTACGGCATGTCAATTCATCGGATCCGTCTGTACAGTCTGCCTTGAAGTCACAAACTAGGTCGTCATCTATAAGTGGTCCGCTGGTACATTGAAATGCATCACCTGTAGGAGTATTCAAATTTGAAATCGAATCCTAGCATAATACTGTAGGACTATCATGAAAATAAAACAACAAACAAACCAACAAAAATAAAGCATGATAATCATACATACTTTAAAGATAAAACATTTTCCCCCTTGTTATTCTGCTTGTTTGTCTTTATTTCCTTAACAATATGCTAAATCATGAATACGTATTAAACCATGGATAATCAATTTCATTTGCATTTGAATAACACCGTGCGTTCCTAATCACACGTGTTTCATGATTCATGAGCAGAGGATGAGAAGACCTAAAGTTGAACACAATATATTTATTTAAAAATGTCCGGTGACCCATTTTCTCCAGTATAGGTGAAACTACTCGACCCAGTATACCATGAAGCAGAAATGAAAGCATCTTTTACCTGAATTCAAGTGGAGGATTACTATGGCAACCAAAAAGAGCAGAGCCGAATTCGCCATTATCATCGTCAGCTTTGCAAAACAGATGAATAGTTCACAAAATGTCACTGATAATGACGATGAGCCCTGTGCTATAGTTGTTTGCAATAAATGAATAATGTATATTGATAATTTCGGTAAGCACTAAAATGCAATCAGCTCTTTCTGTGTGTGATTTGAGGTAGGCAAGACGGACAAAGTTTTGTTTGTTTGTTATCGTTTTAGCACCCTGTTGACCCTGTTGATCATCATTTTATCTGATTTGTAGACACCGATAGATGATATCAACTGAAGTAGTACAAAGTTTGTGGATGAAATATATCCCCTTGATTAATATTATTAAATGGGAAGTCCACACTGACATTGAATTGGCTTAAATGGAAGTAGAACAATAAAAGGTACAGGTCCATGAAAGTTTGAGCAAATTCCAAACAAAAATAAGAAAGTTTTGAATTTTGAAGTTGCGATCAATAAAATGAATATAATTATAGAAAATTAGTTTCTATCCAACCTTTTATGGGAAATTATCTATTTCGTCACATAACTATATATGCAAATAAAAGTTCATGAAATTTTATGTACAGAGAAAACAGAAAAGGAGCTCGAAAGATACGTCACAGGGTTGTCAATTTGTGTTTGATTGATAGCAATTTCAAATTCATAGCTTTCTTATTTTTAATCGAAATGTGCTCACATGTACATTTCAACTTCTATTAAAGCCAACTTAATATCAGCGTGTACTTGCCTTTTAATCAGCAGCTTTAATTTGAAAGGCGACGGAAAGAAAGATTATGTGACTACTTTGTACCACGTACTTGAAATGTCACGATCTGGAATGTCAGCATCGGATAACTACCCCTAGAACCAGGCGCGTACGCAGGATTTTTTTCGAGGGGGGTGGGGGGGGGGGTTAAAATTTGAAAATCACGCCGAAAATTTCGCAACGACTCAGCCAGCCGCTGAATAAGCGGGGGGGGGGGGGGGTAACAGGACGGGAGGGGGGTAAGGTCGGCTTTTTGGGGTCACCCATTATCTTTTTTTTTTTTTTAAATTAAAAAACGGGGTTTTTTTTCCCTCCAAAGCACACACAACAAAAAAGTTAAAGGGTTAACCCCAACCCCCCTGCTTACTCGCCTGCCTAGAACAAATACCCTCTATATAGACTATAACCCCCGGATATATCATCGGGCAATAATACAGCCCAAGTGGCGTAGTTCTCTGGCGTAGCTGGATACGAGGAGCGCTTTTTGTGCGCCCAAAGACAAAAAACATGGTATATGTTTGCCTTTGATTCATGTTTGTTTTTCTTTTCTTTTCTTGGGAAAATAACACTGTTTTATTATAAGAAGTATTTTTCGTGTTGTCCATTTGTTAAAAGTGATATGGCTATCGCCGCTATCCTGGGTAACTTCATAAGACCAAATTAGTGTTCATTTTATTATAACAACCGTGATCTAGCATGATAAGAGGATGAACATCTTTAAGAAGTCACAAGTTCTTCGAAAGGTATATATGGATTATGAATATACGGCGCAGAAACATCAAAAGTAAGAACATTAAGTTTTAACTTTACTCCACTTTCCCTTCCAACAGTTACTTTTGAGAATAATTTACCGCAAGATATTTAGTAAGTCTTTAAATACAATTTGTGTGTTTTCTTCAAGATCGCCTTTTACAATATTCAAGGCTTCTTGAGTTGAATATCAACGCATCAAAAGCATTTCTGAGAAAGAGCAGTATGAGCAAATATCGTAAAATCTAAGTTAAATCGCACCTCTTTGCTTGTTTGTGTGAACAAATTCTGCGTTTAACAACGTAATACCAAACAATTGAATATTGTAGACAAATTATATCAAAACATTTTCAGACACTACCAAATTACTTTTAAACACAAGTCATATAGAATAAAAATATGGGAAATTAACATTTTACAATTAACAGGATTTGTGAACACAGGAGACCACCATCATGAGCGATTTGCTTGTTTTCGATGGCGGCCTATTCTCCGAAGACCTTTGACATTTTCCCCAAATAAATATTTTAATTTGGCATCTGAGATTGATAGAGGAATGGGACAAAGGAACTATATAGGGATGAAGATAACGGTAGGAATGAGATGGTGATGAAGATGAAAAGAGAATGCTGTTTTTTCAACGGGATAGGGAAAAAGTGAATGCATAAAATCAAAGAATATGCTTTATATAGGCATATCATCTTCCTCTGTTTCCAGTATCTTTGGACGGAAAACATATATAAACTGAAGTGTATCAAATTGTTCGTTCTGAAATAAGAAGAATGCAATCGTGAATGAGCGACCAACAATCTTTTCTTCTTCGTAGAAATCATCGACTTTTTAAAGAATTGATATTCAGTTAAAATTATTATAATGTTTTGTAAAAAAACGTGGATAATTTTTAGTATTTGAAAAAGAGCATTTTGTTTACTCAAAGATAATTATTGTTCAGGTAATAATGGCTAGAACTCACTATTAACAAAGACTTATTATCTTCCAATTTGAGGAAAAGCCTTTTGTGGTAATATAAGTTGTCAATAATTGTCTAATATGTACTTGCGATCTCAGCCTTCTTAGTATGATAATTACGACGTGTAAAAATTCGTGTCCTAATCTTAAAAATCCACCTTCAATATATCAGCAGTATCTTTCTTTATCACGTACTTGACATATTTGCCATTTTATCTAGCTTCATTTTTTTCCATAAGTGTTTTAAACAAACTTTGAATTTTTAATCCCAAAAAGCATTGGTAAGTTAAGGGGGAGGGCCACCTTGCTTGTCAATCCTCCTCCTCTCTCGCAGGTATGTTTACATTTAGCAAATCATATTTTATATATTCAGGAAAATAAAACTGGTTTGATTTTCCTGAATATTTGTCTCGTTAAACACACCGTAGGGCCTACAGTCTTTGCCTCTTCGCCCTCTTCGACTTGGTTTTGTGAAGAAAAAGAAAAAGTTTTGTTTTTTCAAGCTCAGTGAAGCATCAAATAACTTTTAAGACCTCTTGTAGCTTGACAGTCACAAACGATTCTAATTTGTTGTGGTAAGTAGAAATTTAATGCAGTTAGATATTGGATTGAGAGTCTCTAATCCGAATTGCGGGCCTAGGTCTAACGACCAGGAGCTCAGGCCCGCGCCCGCCGAGATCCGGGGTAGTCGGACCGTGCTGTACGCTGGAGCTCGCGGGGCCGGGGCTGGGGGGTTTAATCTGGCCGGGAAATCAAAAACAGTTTTTATTTCTACAAACGATAAAAACATGAGCTTATTTTGTGTCCGTAGAGTAACATTAGGGGATCTCTTTGTCGAGGTCTAGATTGAAAGTGATAAGCAGTAAATTTAACTGAAGTTACTTTTATTTTCAAACCAGCTAATGTTAATTTTGTTTGGACTTTGCACTATCGTGCCAGGGGCCAAATGAAAAAAACTATATTTATAGTACCATGTTAACATTCAAGTAGACAATTTAAGCTAAAAATTGATGTATAAAAAAAACAAGATGATGAATAAGACACATTAAAAGATGCATAGACAAAGTACTATTGTAGTGGGTTCTCATCACTAGCTCCTACAGACAGTGCAACAATGCATAAAGTCTAACCTTAAACGGGATGGACCTCAGAGTCTTACCAGCTACAAAAGTACAATAAGCAAGTTTTCACATGTTGATTTGATTGTTGATCCGATGTTTTTTTTTAAAACCAGGTTGATGTTAAAGGACTGTTTGTAACGTGAATCGTTGGTATCAGATGTCACCATGGTTACCAAGAAATGGGCCAAGATCCTGTACAGGGAGCAGGGAGTCCCAGACAACTATGTAGATGACTCGTTCTTAGACGAACTAAAGAAGAATTGTAAGTACCAAAGTAGCTTGAACTACATGTAGTTACTTCATAACATCTGTTTTACTGTTTTCTAGTGAATGAAAACATGCATATTTCTCTCTCTCTCTCTCTCTCTCTCTCTGTCTCACTCGCTCTCTCTGTATATATCTTTCTCTGTTGCAGGGCTTTCCTTTTTTGTTATTGTTATCTGCCCAATCATATATAAATTGCATAAATGTCTTTGTTCAAAGTAATTCTTAAATTTTGTCATACTTAATATCTCCTCATTAGCAATATGAAATGGTAAAAATATGTAAAAGGCAAACTTGTTCAGTCAATGATATTTTTCTTTGACTTGTCAATGAAAGTGATTTAATTGTGGTACTAAATCACATACTGTGATCATAAAGTAGTTTCTCTAACTTTATTATTTATTTCAGTTATAAATCTAAAATGGGTTATTAATTAAAAAATTTCACAACAGCCTAGAATATTTATTTTTTTTAAAAACCTTCCAGGGTAATCTCACAAAATATAAATACACACATTTTGGTAATGTGTAATTTTGGGAATTTGGGGGGAAATATCAGGGTTAATATAAGGCCATGTAAAATTGATTACATGTTGATCGTCCGGATTTTTTGAAAAAGAGGAGGAGGGTGTACCATGTTATTTGATATTTGATATTTCAAAATGGCCGCTCAAAATGGCCGCTCGGTACATTTTCCCTGACAGTCGAGGCTATTTTTTTTCAAGATGGCCGCCGACAATTTTTTTTTTTTTTAAATCAGAAATAGAGCCATTTTAGCAGTGTTTTTCATGTTTTTTTTTCTTTCAAAAAAAAAAAAAAAATCAAAAAAAAATTCAAAAAAAACAACAAAAAAAAACAAAACAAAACAAAAACAAATAACAAAAAATAGGAGGCGGCCCCAAAAAAGGAAGCGGGCGGGGACGATCAACATGAAATCAATTTTACATGGCCTAAAGAAGAAAAGAATATCAGAATAAAGTGCAATAATAGATGATTATACCGTATCAATTGAACTTCATGTTTCATGTGTAATAAAGTAAGAAATTTACTCTCACTTTATGATATTTCTATTTTCTTTCAACAGTGCACACAAGGACCTATGAGTATTGGAATGTTGTGTATGAAACCGGAGTGGTTACCCAACAGCTGAGCAGGTAAGTTGAAAACGGCCTTTGCTTATTAGAATTTCCTAGACCTCATTTTATAGTCGGGGAAACCACAAAGCAATGGTTCGCATTTTGTTTACTATTACCAAAACTTGTCATGTATGCACTTGGAAAAGAATTTTCTCATGATTAATTTTAAGATCAGTAATTGTTAATGAAAGTTATGATGCAAAGAACTGCTGCCATTGCCCTTTATCACATCTTCATGGTAAATTTTACCTTTTTTTAAACTTAGCATAACGAACTGCTTTGTGTTATTAATGGTGATTCAGTCTTTTATCCATGTATTTTCTCTCTTGACATGACAACTGACCAATGCTGCTGTGTGGCAACTTTAGCAGTGATTGGTCAAAGATCGTTCATTTCTGGATGAAATTATTTCAATAAAAGGCTGATGTTGTATTGGATACATTTCATAGAATTACATATCAATGATAGATTGATGAATTAATGAAAATAGCTATGTATTTCTCATTTCAGTGTGTGCATGTTTGTAGTGGCGTACATCTTTATGTTCACTGGCCGACTGTCTCCTTCATCCTTGCTATGCGTCAGCGGGTGGCTCACCCTGTGTGGATATCCTGTGTTTCGATGGCTGGAGAGGTCAGACGACAAGGTCAAAGTTCAAAGGTCTGGTAAGTGTTATCTACATGTATCTTCTATAAATGAGGTCATGTATCATCTATGTTTGAGTCATGTTCAGAATGTATTATTCATATTTGGAAAAATCTGCAGGCTTCTGATGTACTTTTAAAGAAGACACAGATGTAAGGAGATGGTGAAAGAGACACGCAGATAGGAAATGAGAGAGAGAGAGAAATGGAGGGAGAGAGGAGAGGAGATGCAAGAGAGATAGCAAGAGAAGAGAAGAGAAAAAGTTTAATTTTAATTAAATTATGATTATCAGAAGTTTTTAAAAATTTGTACTTACTGCTTAAAGATAAAGTTGAGTTCTGGTCATGCGATTGCATTGTGAAAGAAAAGGTGTGGAATGGATCAGAAAGTCAGAATGGAGTCATCAAAATCATAATAAATTTGCGTGTCCAGTCATGGTAAAGTTACTGTACACAGAAAGATGTATATAGGACTACGCGATATCTATACAGGCCGGATAGATATGATAATTTACCAAATATATCAATTTGTAGGTGGTTTCCCAGCAAAATTTGTATCATCACGTATCAGTCAAAACATATTCTTGCACATGATTGGTAATAAGAGCTTCCATTTCATTTTTTGAGAGGGGGGGGGGCATTTCCAAAACTGGTCTTTAACTTTAATTATGTTTGTCACTTATTCTTCTCCCCCCCCCCCCCCCCCCCCCCCACCTTCAGCTCTGGATGACCTGCGCTCAAGCTGTATCTTCCTCACATTCTCATTCGGGATGTCCCCGATACTGAAGACCCTGACTGATTCCATCAGTACAGATACCATCTACGCCATGACAGTGAGTAAAACTCTCTGGCCCGAATTCACAAAGCAAGGTTTGAGCTCAGACCGGGTTTGAGCTCAAACCTCCTTTTGTTTCGCCAAACCTCCTTTTGTTATTTACAAACCAGGTTTGTAAATAACAAAAGGAGGTTTGGCGAAACAAAAGGAGGTTTGACCTCAAACCTTGGTCTGAGCTCAAACCTTGCTTTGTGAATTCGGGCCTCTGTGTTTTGCATGTTTTCGCTCTCTTGCAACATGAGGCCTATCCTTGTCATTCACCTGTTAAAGGCCGTCTGTACTAGTTTGGCTAGGAGGGATTAGACCACCCAGGGTGGTAATTGACAGTTGGCCATCTCATCAACTTAGCTCTCAATTAACATAAGGAAAAGGGGATCATGGGAGACCAATGGTCATCGATTAGGCATTGTTTGCTATATAGAGGGTGCAAGTAGCTACAAGTAGTACAGTGGGGCTTTAATATATTAAATTTGTATTTATTGCTACAGTCTTAAATGCATAAGACTGAAACTGATTTTGATTGAAGAATGCAACAAAAGATGAAGTGATTGAATTTAGGGTCGTCGGTCAAAGGTCATTTAACACATAGAAACAATCCTAAAATATTGTTATGAATTTGGATACAGTGATTACCTGAAAACTTGACTTCCTAAATTACAAACACCATTGAATAACATTGAGCAGTAAAGATTCAACATGTCAATTATATACTTATCTAAGAAATTAGAATGAAATGCTTGTAATGATGAATTATTTACAACTTTCATCCATTTTTTTTGCAGGTGTTTATGTTATTGGGTAATCTGATCTTCTATGACTATGGTACTACTAAAGTTGTGTGAGTATCAGACATGGATTTTGTAACAATAATGTTTACTTTCAAATCAATGTATTTTTCACATTTTGAATTAATAATTTTAGAGCAATAATTGTGAGTATGAAAGGTTCCATATTTATTTGAGATTTATTTGTGAAGGATAATATATTGTGCAATATTATAGCAAAAATACTGTACATTATTATAGAAATTTGTTTGTAGTTTGATTTATGCAGTGTACGGTCTACCAACCTATTAAATTCTTTATTTGACTTATTAGCCATTCTGGCCAATAAGCACTATGCTATAGGTCAGTGGGCAGTTGCTTTACAAAATGATTGCAGTTTTAGTTGTTAACACCATGTGTAGAGTTCCACTTCTGGGATTAGCAGTCTTCATGTTACATTCAATCATTTCAATGCCCACACATTTTAAAGCATTTAAAAGCTAATCTTGAATTTATTTATCTGGAGAACAAATGCATAAGTGCATCTTGGTGTGCCATGAAGGTCATATTTATCTTAGGAATTATTTTTATCACGTAATTTTTCTTGGCATTCATTTACCAGTGCATCTCAGCATCTCTCCCTGAACGCATCAATATTTGCCTCGGTGTGCCTTGCATCGAGACTACCCACGACACTCCATGCCTTTGCCACTGTCATTCTTGCCATGCAACTCTTTGCCCTGTGGCCCACACTTAGGAAGAGATTAAAGGTGAAGATCATACATCATCTCGTATTTAGAGACAAAAGGGCATTAACTCTGATGAGTTAAAGCCCTTCTGGCTCCAAACAGATGATATATCAAGAAATAGTGGTGAAAATGAACATATAATGAAAATAATAATATTAATACTAGAAGTAGTAGTAGTAATACAAATAATAATATAATAATGATAAAGATGATAATAATAATGATAGTGATAATGATAACAATAATTATGATAATAATAGTAATGATGATAGTAATAATAATAATAAAACACACTTATATTGGTCCATCCATTAAGCGGTAGTAGAAGTGTTCTGAGTTAAAGTTAACATCACTTATTCTGCATTAATTTCAGTCTGAAGTAAAATTAGTAATGAACCAGACAACAACCCATAATTAAGTTTAGAATTAAGCTAAATTAATGTTTTTATTATTTTATTTTATTTAGACTGTTGTTAAAAAACAAGTTTAGAACTTTGTTTCCTTACACATAAGGAATTCAACATTTTACTACTAATAAAATGCTCTAACAGTAGTTTCACTACTATTTCAAAGATAATCCGAACAAAATGCAAGCTGTTATTCAATTGCGATAATAAGTATTTACTGTAATAAACTGTAATATAAAGCTTGAATTAGGTACTGCACAGCATGATTTTAAAGAAAACCCAAATTGATTGCATTTATCGGGTTTCTTGTTTGGTTTTCTCTGTAGAAAGAGGTTCCATGGACCCACTCCATTATGACATGGGTCAGTGCTGGTGTTGCTTTCATCGCTCTGTACTCTGTGACAGTTGTTCCTGCCATAGCGTTTGGATTAGCTCACCTCTTTATAACCTACATCTGCCCTCTATGGCTCATAAGATTACAACCATACAAGAAGTAAGTACAGTCAAATACTGTGTAGTGCCCAATTGGATATACATACCTTAGTGAAATGTCAACAATGATCATTTATGAGCCAAGAACCTTGTGCATGTTGCAAATTTTCAGTTTTATGATACAGTCATTTACTGTTCAACTTTTTTGGGCATGAAATCTTTTTTTGGCAATCTCGCGAGTGATGCAGACTCGCAATAGTTTCATGCCACAAAATAGTTGGATCACAATAATTAATATTTTTGTAATTTCGTGAAGGCTTATTGTAAATAAAGTTAGCAGTGAAGTAAAAGAAACCTCCATTTTGACTAGTAATTCAGTACTTAAATTATTGCTGCATTACATCATCATCAACATCATCATCATTATCATCATCATCATCATCATCACCACCACCATCATCATCATCATCATCATCATCATCATCATCATCATCATCATCATCATCACCATCATCATCATCACCACCACCACCACCACCACCACCACCACCACCACCACCATCATCATCATCATCATCATCATCATCATCATCATCATTGTTAATATCGCCATAATCAAAATTTGTATTTTCAATTACCTATCATTTCTGCTTGATAAATGTGTTAATCTATTTCATGAGTTTTGTCTGGGGCTGTCGTACTATCAAGCAATCTGCTTACAATGACAGTCCTTCTTCCGCAAATGATTTTATAATTTTTTATTGAATTTAGTAGTTATGACAGTTTATCGTTTCATATTTTGAAAATAACAATAATAATTATATCTATATTTGCTTATTTATGATTCATTGTTATTGAAAAACTGTGTACTTACATGAATGCAGAAGAAATTCAAATCAAAATCAAAATCAAATCAAATCGTGATCCATAAACCCTTTCTTTGAAACCATATCCCAACATTGTCAATATGAACATATCAGGTAGTATTTTATCTTTTTTTCTTTTGCAGTAATATCCATGGTCCGTGGGATGAAGCTATTATACAACACTAGCAGCACTCACATCCGCTGAATTCACCAATTAAAGTCTTTCACAACTATGGACAGCTTTCTGAACATGCAAATGCTATATCACAAGAATTCATCTCTAGCAGCACAGCCGATGAATTTATCTATCAAGTCTATATATGGACGGCTCTCTGAACATGTGACTGCTTTACTATACCACAGAGATAAAACAATAGCAGCACATGATGAGTTCATACATGTATATTTTGTTTCTTTTCACACCAATAGAAAACTTTCTATACATGCATCTGATATATGTGGAAATCACAGCATCTCTTCATAGAAGAAAACTAGATGCCATGTACAAATAAATTATATGTGCAAACGATTGTGGTAGAAAGTGTGTTATATCTGTAGCTTTTAATAACAACGATCAAAGAAAGATTTGAGCAAGTAGTCTTAACCATGCTGTCTTGTGTACTCATACTGTGCTTTTCACTGAATTTGATTTCCCACAATCTGCATCGATACAGTATTGGCTGGTCCAAACAACTCATTAACTGTAATATGATGAACGATTCACAATTCAGATTTCAGAACTACCTTTAAGTCAGTTTCATTGATATGCAATATGCAATTACTATACAAATAAGTGTCCTTCTTTGCCTTTGAGGAGCATTGTGATTTCCCATTCAGGATGAGGCCAAGCCTGTCATTCCTTCAAATTACAGAACTGGAATGGTGAATGATGATAACAACTAGATATATCTGTGTTTCTACCTCCATTCTAGTCCTGCTAGAATGGATTTGCCAAACTTGAATCCCATTTTTTACCATTGATTTCTTTTCTTTTTTAAGAAATGAGGAATGATTACCAGTATGCCATTGTTTATATTGAAAAACTTTCTGATCTGGAATCATATTTCAAAAGTAACAATGTGTGTTATTTGAGATTTCTACTTTGTCCTTCATGGAGAGCATTTTATCATCAAAATGGCATAGTACTTTTTTGTGAACAGAGGACCCCATTTTAGGGACTGATTTTAAGGTTTTAGGCAAGAACTTTGAAGATTTATTTGTGCAAGTCCCTCACATATTATTCTAAAGGAGGCCTTTTTAAAACTGGGCTGGTTCCAGTAACCTCCTTTAAAATTGTCATTACCAGTATATGTTATTATTATTTTGTATAGATTTTGTTTATGAATTTGCAAAATAAATAAGTGTAAGTGGATTATATATTTTTTTGTCCATTTTGTGTTTTTCTGTAGATTTATGTGTTTGATAAATCAGATATACAATTGTATTTTACCTGTTGGTAGATAGGAGCCCTTTATGAACCAAGAGAAAAAAAGTTTGAATGTCTTAAAATGTTTAAAGATCGCATCAGATAAAAATGCATCTTTATATCAATGGAAAGTGGAATGTATGTAGAATACAAATATTGGAATTACAAATATTTTTCCTTTCAGCATTGCACAAGAACCTCATTTTCTGCACCCCTCCAAATTAATGCAAGTCAATGTGAATATGCATACTCCACATAAGATGATGTCATCAAGTCCAAAGCTAGTTAACAGGTCAACAATTTCAAATTTCCAAAGCTTTAGATTTCAACCTCGTTGGAAAAAGTCTTTAGGGCTAAGGGATTACCTTGTTACATTGAAACCTCCCCTGATAGGTCAGAGCTTCAAAACAAAAGAATTAGGAAAATGGGACAAGCATATTCTGAGTGTTTGTTTCAACAGTGTTGATTGCGAGGCTCTGTTGTTCAGGTTATGGTTTCTGTTGAAGCAAGAATCGGATTCACAGATAGAACAGGTATGCGAGGGTGTGTATAAGTCTCTTTGTTCATTGTGATATTTAGGAATGGCGGTGATATATATATGCAAAAATCAACAATTTCAATGGATGATTACCAACACACTGTAACTAAACTAAAGTTTAAGATTTTCATCCTCTTCATGCTTCACCCTCCCAATTTTACATTGTAATGCCCCTTTCTCTATCAGTCTGCATCACTTCCTCCATTTCTCAATTGTTTACCTTCCATTCTATCTAACCCATATCTAATACTCCTCTCTCTCTCTCTCTCTTTAAGATATTGATATCTTCCAATCATATCATTTTCTCTCCATTTTACCTTAAAATTGCTCAATTTCATTGATTTCTCTACCTATCATTGTCTCAATCTCTCTCTTTCTCTCCCTCTCTCTCTTTTTTTTTTGTATATCACTTTCTCTTCATTGAGTTCTCTCAACCATTTTCAATTCCTACATCTTCCACATACCTCACTTTGTGTCATCTTAATATCCAACTACTATCATTGTTTCTATACCATATATCCCATCTTTAGTGTATAAATGACAACAAAACATTGAAATTCTGACACAAATGAACACTCGGCACTTTTTGAATTCCTTGTGAAACCGTACATGTTTCTAAACAATAAAGCACTTTTAGAACTAATCTTTAAGATCTACATGTAATTAAGAATGATCTGGCACAAACTTACATGGAAATCTTTTATTTCTACTGAAACAAAACTATTGAAACAGTGATTCCAAATAAAATAAAGGACAGATATGAAGTGTGGTCTTGTCTTTTTTTTTATTTGTTAAATGTCCATAAACAAAATATTAAAATGTGTCTCCTTTATAACTTGGCTTGCCATGCAATACAAAAAAAAACAACATAAATCTAACCAATTTGTATCATACTTAGCAGTGGGTTCAAGAAATGAATGTACCTCATTCTTCAAACAGCGGCTCACAATAAAGCATAACAAGAATAAATCTATATCTTGTAAGGTAATATAAAGTTGTTCATAAATTAGCACCAGCATATACATGTACATGTAGTAACACAAAGATCATGCTTAGAGAGATGAAGTCAAGTGAACAAGTGATCTTCAATGAAGCCATGTGGATCATCACTGGCTACCCACATCCTACTCCAATGGACCTCCTGGGGCCCCGTTTCATAAAACTTGTTATCTATAACAAGTGATAAATTTCTATGACAAATTTGCTCTCAGCCAATCGGATGCCCTGATTTCAGTAGCTACTTATAACAGTAGCTTGTAACTTGTTATTGATATCAAGTTTTATGAAACAGGGCCCTGTCTGTCCTTGCAGGCATCCCATCTCCAACTTTGCAGACAATGCCTTACCAATAAGTCATCAACGAGTTGTCCTGTATCCTTTGCACGGAAGCCTTTTAATTGCTCCACCAAGATTTCTTGGTATGCCACAAGTAAAAATCAGCAAAATTACTGTGACAATAAATGAACTTTAAGATCTGGAAGACAATGCACTGAATTTCTGTTAAAGATAAAGACCACTTATGGTCATGCGATTGCATTGTGAAAGAAACGTTGTGGAATCGATCAGAAAAGGTTGATCACCTAGCATATGTAAGTATTGGTGTGTACTGCAAGGTTCTGGAATCGTCAAAATGATAAGAAATTTGACCCAGTCTTGGTAAAGTTACAAGCACTGTACACAGAAAGATGTATATGGGACTACGCACATGCACGACACTTGCGTTTTATCTATCAAGTCCAAATAGATATAATAATTTATCAAATATATCAATTAGTAGGCGGTTTCTCTGCAAAATTTGTATGATCACGTATTAGTCAAAACATATTCTTTCACATGATTGGTAATAAGAGTTTCCATTTCATTTTTTGAGAGGGGGTCATTTCCAAAACCGGTCTTTACCTAGGTCCTCCGTCTGACTACTCCTTGAAAGCTATTCAACAGCTCTACCCGGAGTCTTAGTTTCTTGGTATGCTACATCTAAGATGAAGACACCAATATCATCATTGTCATGGTAACGTCACTGATTTAATAGCATTTAACACCTGGATGACATTGCACTGACTTTCTGTAGAAGTGTCGACCTCTGTCCACTCCTCGGAAGCCATTCAATGGCTCTGCTCAACGTCTTCATCTCTTGGTGTGCCACATCACGGACGACAACACCATCATCACTATGGCAACAATGGAGTTCCTCCAACATCATTAAATAGCATTCAACACCTGGATGACATTGCACCAACTTTCTGTAGAAGTGTCGACCTCTGTCCACTGCTTGGAAGCCATTCAATAGCTCTACTCAGTGTCTTCATCTCTTGGTGTGCCACATCACGGACGACATCAACATTATTATCACTATGGCAACCAAGGAGTTCCTCCACCCTCGTGACAAGCTCCAGACACCAGACGAAGAGCTGCTCCGTGGCCAACCCAGGGACACGCCTGGAGACCTCGCATGATTGACAGAAGAGCTGGCCAATCAGGAAGACTTGAGGAGCAGCATGGGCGGAGCTTGATGGACTCGATGAGATGCTCTCTGTGGCATTGGACAGGATCATCTGTAAAATGAAAGAGCATTGGGATAATTACAATAATATGATTACAGACATGAACAAGTGCACATACAAAATGTACGCGAGAGAAGATATGGACTTCAAATCTGAAGCACGAAAATGACTTTGGCGTGAAAAACCTTGGTTAAGAGGTCAATCATTAGTGCACTTACTCACACTTCAATATTTCAAATATTTATAAGAAAATGCATGATATTGAAATAATTTGATAGATCAATTCAATGTTCCACAGTTATTTCGACCAAGCTAGGCAACTGATTGGAATTTCTGAACTAATTCATGTAGTAACCCACAATACATGACATGAGGTAAATGTATGTCTCTTTTTTTGGTCATAAATTGACAAATAACTTAAAAAATATATATCACTTTGTAAATTCTGACCACTTGAATGAACATAGAAATGCAAAGCAATATAAACATGTAACTCCTGTTCATTGTTAGACAAGCTTTTGTTACTTGCCTTCATAAGCTGCGCATAGCTCTTGGTGATATGTTGCCATTGGTCATCTTTCAGCCGATCAGAAAAACCCGCTTCACCCAACAGCTGGATCACTGTGGTGAAGACTTGACTCAACTGTAAAGGGCGCTGACACACTGAAAATGGAAGAAATTTGTTTTAAATATCAGTAAAGTATCGTATGCATTACATTTCAGAGAATGAGCAGTGTCTAACCATCTACATAATGTATTCCCAAAGAAGCATTCAATTGAGCCCTGTCAATGAAGAAGGACAAAAAAACTTCTGCCAGAAAAATCATCTATCAGCAACAATCCAGAAGAACAAGAATATGTTACACAGTAAGTAGTCCCTGCTCTAAAAACTATTGCTTTGGCCATGGTGTCCAAGATATGGGTTCCAGTTTGGACATCAATACGCCCTCAATAGCTTTTCGGGGCACAAAGAGAAGAAAATCAAACTGGGTTTCAAACAAGACTCATCCTCATTCAAAGGAAGAAAATGTACCACATAATATGAAAACATACTGTAGTTCAGCAATAAAACGGGAACAAATCTTAAAGATTTGGAAACCTTTATAAATCTACCATTTGTGCACTCCTTTATAGAGGCATTCCTAAACGATTTGCTACATGTATAGCCACCATTTACCATTATAGCATAAACATGGCCGGGGTATACAGAAGTATCATGTTATGTTTTTTATGTTACACTGTAATGTAAAAACACATGATTGTAAGTGTTAAACAAAATGATTATTGATATTCATTTATTTTTTGCAAAAAAATGTAATAAATATTCTGTAAATCATTGTTTTCTGACCAATAAAACTTATCAAGATAAACAAAAAATAGCATAAACATGACATTAATGTCAATGGCACATAAATAATATTCCATCCCTATTCCAATTCCAATCATTTGAAGAACGAACACAATTTTTTTTTAAACTCACCCGTGATATCACATGAAGGTAAGCTGGTCATGAAGTGGGAGGTGTAGGAAACATGAAGCAATCCCTCCGACCTCAGCAGATCAAGGGTGTCAAGAACGTTCAGCCATTCTGGAGTGCTACTATGAGGAAGCACTTGGGCCAATCCAAGACAAACCGCTCGGTAGAAATCTGCCCTCAAAGCAGACGTTTTTGGTAGGAATGTTCCTGATAAACTCTTCACGGATGTGAAGAAATAGAAATTAGAAGAAAAAAATGTTGCTATGAACTATGAATATTTGTCAAAGTAATGCAAGTGTTTGCATGTCAGGTATAATGCAAACCTATTCAAATGATGTAAATTAGTTGAATGTTGAATTATTATAATGAAAGTGGCTGTAACATTGCCCTTATTTTCTTCCGTCTGTCCATGGAACCGTCACCATTCACCGATACACCCACCTTTCAAACGCATCTACTCTCTTTTCATCTCTCCTTACAATGGAACTAATGCTGCTCTGTCCTGTTATGTTATAGAAGGAATATGGATACTACTTTGACACTATCTAACAGCCCTGGGGAGTGTTTCACAAAGACTAAGATCGACTTTAAGCTGGATATAACTATGGCAGGTTGTTCATGCCACTGTTTGCTCTCACCATAATGATCTTTATATAATATTTTTTCCTTAAATAGTGAATTGTCAAAAAATGTAAATTCTGTAGATTTGTGACCACGATTTGTATGTCCCCTGGGAGACCCATGCCAGTAAATGGTGAGAGAAAACAGTAGCATGAACGGCCTGTCATAATTAAGTCAAACTTAAAGTTGATCTTAGTCTTTGTGAAACAACCCCTTGCTTGAATACAACCATTCTATACAAAGACAGAATAGATGCCTCTCACCTTGACAAACTGCTTTGATAACCGAGATGATATCCTAGCCCCTTGGAATAAAGCCATCAGAGAGCAACTCCATTCTCCATACAATGGTAAAGACTCGATGGTTGGAGAGGGCTGTAAGCAGCCAGTGATTTGTTCTATACATGAGATGACTTCCTGAAAAGAAAACACAAATCAGAGAAAGACAGAGAACGTGGTTTAGAGCTTCAAGGAAGGTTAATCCTTATAATTACATGTACAGTACAAATACGACAGAAGTGAAACCTTCCACAAGATTTAGGATGTATCATAGAACACAACTTACCGGTAGGATAAAATACAGTTCTTTGTAAAAAATCATTATTCACTACAGTACATGTACATATCCCTATATACTCAAACCTGCTTTAGTGACCACCTGTCTACAAAGGCCACATTTTTTGTTCCCTTGAAAATGGTTTCTCATTGAAACATGTACTAAAGGGTTTCCCTTGGGTAGTTGCTATAGACAGGCTTGACTGTACTAAGTTCTATACATGCTTTGCATTCAATAGTGGGAATCATGTAATTGCAGCACTTTCCTTATCATTTCAAAAGAAAACCTGTAAGAAAATTCTATACTTGCCCAACCAATAATGCGATTAAAAAAAAAAATTCTGGTCAACTTTGGTATTGCATATGGATCGGTATGGCACCCCATGATATGCAGCATTTAAAGCAGGACTGCACTACTTGTAGCTACTTGCGCCCTCTATGCAGCCAACAATGCCTAATTGATACCTGTTGATCCCCCATGGTCCCCTTTTTCTTATGTTAATTGAGAGCTGATTTGATGAGATAACCACCTGCCAGTGAACTTGCAGTTAGGTCTAATCCCTCCCGGCTACACTAGTGCATATAGGCTTTAAAGACTGTCAATACTACTGGACCAGAAGGGATTAGACCACACAGCGAGGTCACTGACAGGTGGCTATCTCATTAACTCAGCTCTCGACTAACATAAGAAAAAGAGGATCATGGGGGACCAACGGGCACCGATTGGGGAAGTTTTCTATATAGAGGGAGCAAGTAGCTACAAGTAGGACAGTGGGGCTTTAAACAAACCTTTCTACAGGAAGGAACCGCATCAGAGAACAGTGCGTTAATGGCGAGTCTCACAGTCCAGTCCAGATCCGATGTCTCTTCAACCAGCCACTCCAAACATACTGACAGGTTATCTGCAATGGTATTAAATTCACTTGAAATGGCACACATGTACATGGGCAATGATGATGGGGCCCAAGGGGCTAAATTGCATAAAAAATACCGTATATATTTTGTAGCTCAAGAATAACAGGTGGACCGGTCGAATTAGGAACTTCATTGGATACTTTTAGATGTCAGCTTAAATACATGTATATAACATTCTCAAGAAACGTACATCAGGACAAATCAATTTTCCACTTACTTAAAAAAAAAAACTCATAAAACTTCCTCAGGGTATAAATAATTTAGGTGTTTACTGTACTGTACTGATTTAACGCATGTCATAACATATAGAAATGTGAAGACCACTGCACTTTTCCCATTTTAACATGTTTGTAGTTTTTTCAAACTTTCCATAGAGGACATTGACCCAGCCATGTCTAATAACTATGAATATGACGGACAAAGAAAGCGGACAAAATATACAGTTCCTCATTCTACCCTCAACAATTGCTATGGTAGACAAAGGAACATCCCTTCACTGCTATTATGTAAAAATGTGTAGAACAGGTGAATATGCATGTGACACCTGTTCTACAGATTTTTACATACCGCAATAGCAGTGAAGGGATGTTCCTTTGTCTACCACAGCAATTGTTGAGGGTAAAATGAGGAACTGTATATTTTGTCCGCTTTCTTTGTCCGTCATGTTCATAGTGAATCCAACTTCACGAGGTTCTTTGACAAAGGAAGGGAGCTACACACCTGTGTGAACTTGTCGGACATATGCGGACACCCTCTCGAGTAGGTCAGAGGTCATTTCCTTGATGAGGAAGTTATACGTAACATCTCCATCATCTGGGACAGTACAGTCCTGTAATATCTGGCACAGGCTGAGCATGGTAGAGAAGCACACACTGATATCAAGCGCATCTGGCTCCTGTCAAGGAACAAATGAAATAAGAAATACTGCTAGACAGGATTAAAGATGGATACCAGGGGAGTGTTTCACATAGACTATATAATATTTTTTCCTCGTAACATTAGAGTAATTTTAATAGTTTCATTCTTTTAATTAAATGTAATGTTAATTGTTATTGTATAATTGTGTTAAATGGGGGCACGCTACAAGAGTCCTATCTCGACCCCGGGGCAATGTGTCTGACACGGCCGGTTGTAGCAACTACTCCGAAGATCAAGATACATTAATCTTGATCTTAGGAGACACAAACGAACGAACAAAGACTAAGATCGACTTTAAGTTGGACTTAAAGTGTTTCACATAGACTATATAATATTTTTTCCTCGTAACATTAGAGTAATTTTAATAGTTTCATTCTTTTAATTAAATGTAATGTTAATTGTTATTGTATAATTGTGTTAAATGGGGGCACGCTACAAGAGTCCTATCTCGACCCCGGGGCAATGTGTCTGACACGGCCGGTTGTAGCAACTACTCCGAAGATCAAGATACATTAATCTTGATCTTAGGAGACACAAACGAACGAACAAAGACTAAGATCGACTTTAAGTTGGACTTAACTATGGCAGGCTGTTCGTGCCATTGGTTGCTCTCACCATTTGTCTCTCAATTATGATCTTTAGATAATATTTTTTCCTACGATAATGAATTATCAACAAATATAAATTCTGTAGATTTGTGACCATGATTTGTACATCCCTTGAGAGACCAATGCCAGTAAATAGTGGGAGCAAACAGTGGCATGAACAGCCTGCCGTAGTTAGTCCAACTTAAAGTTGATCCTAGTCTTTGTGAAACACCCCCCAGTAGGAGTATGTTTTCATTATAAAAGTGCACTATTCATGATGGGGAGTATGTTTTACAGTTAAAAAAAGAAAACTTCCTGCCGTATATAAACCACAGGCTATCATTTGTTGCAAATATCATGATCTTTACATATAGAGATATCTTGTCACATACCAGTAGATGAATGAGTATACAATTTTGGTATAACATTATAGAATCTGATATGTTCAAAATGTACTATGAAACAATTTTTCCCGATATTCAAATCAGGATACAACCTACTTTGGTTTAAATAAAGTTTTAATCAAATGTTCATCACTGTCATTCTTACCAGTCCATCTGTCGAGGACAAGCTGGTTTTAAGCACAAGATCCAAGAACTTCAATGTTATACGTCTGGGAACGGAAATTCTGGGAGTGGGAGACTCCGGAGTTACATGTAGATACAAGGAGGGAGGTCCAGGACCAGGTCTATGGGTGTGGTCCAGTGATGCAGGACCAAGGAAGGGCCAGATGCACGAGTCGGCCAGGTGGAGAGGGCTGATGAGGGGTGGGCAGGTGAAGGGGTTTCCTGGATGGGTTGGTGGATGGTAGCTCTAAACAAAAAATACAAAAGCAAAAACAGCAACATAAGATCATTCATGCATGTCTAAATATTATATCAGATGGTGCACATTTTGAACCAATTTTCCTACATTGCCTTTCATTTATACTTCATTTATATTTGCGTTTAACAGACTTGCTTATACACGACACGTGGGCCTACCTGTATGACTAGAAAAGAGACAAAAGCAAATTCAGCAACAAACATTCATGAATGTCTGAATATTCTATATATCAAATGGAGCACACTTTGCACGAACTTTTCTACATTGCATTTCATATACTTCCTGTATATTTGCATTTTCAAAGACAACTTGCTCATACAGTTCACTACATGTGGGCCTACCTGTATGGCACTGTCTGCAAACTTGAAGAGGTTCAGTTCCTCAGAAGTTGAGAGTTGTCTCACACCAAGAGTCCTGACAAAGCTGCTAAGCTCTGTGAGGAAACATGTGGCTCCATCAATTCGAAGCTGTACCAAGAATGGCATACACTGCAGAACCTGATCAACAGGAGAAAAAAATGTGCATCAATGCGCTTGCATAGATGGTAATGGCTATTTGATAAAATGATCTAATGGCAGAGATGTATTCCCTAACCTTAGGGATATTCAGTCAATATATATAAAATGTACAAACTATGAAATGTGTAACTTACATCTAGTTATACATGTCAATCCTACTCATATGACTGACAAAGATGATATTTATGTCGTTCATGAGGAAATTCTTTGCAATGATTGTTCATTAATTTGTGTTAAATACACTAGATTCTGTTCCGTCTCATCTAATTTAATCCTATTCTGGGTGGGGCGATGCAAATACGATACACTGATGACACAGACACCGACTGCGAGTTTGGAACATCTGTGCAATCTATGTCACACTTATTAAGATGCCCACTCCTAGATGACCAATGCTGCCTGGAAGACCTAGTGGCAGCAAATGAGAAGACTCTTCAGTGTGCAAGAGCCTGGCAGAACATTTGAGCTCAGATGATAGACACGAAAGAAGAAGTGTTTACCTTACAAATCAAGCTGCCTGCCTCTGCATTGCTGATAGCCTCTTGTATAGCCTTCCGCAGGGTGGAGCTTGGACAGTGAAGAGCAATGCTACAGATCTCTCTGGCTCTCTGCATCATAATGGATGTGAAAATATTCACAGAGAACAATGAGGGATCGTCTGATTTACCCTATCAATGCTCATTTATTGTTAACATTACTACATGTTTTGAGATAAAAATGAGTCATTATGATCCTAACCATAATGAAGAGTATCTTTAGGACACATTCTCTCAGACTTGATTTTCACAACCTGAAATCCCTCAAAGTGACACGGTAACATTGCCTCAGATTCTGAAACAAATCCTGGATTTAGCTCATGCTGCAATCATAATTATAAACCGTTAGGTCAGTCAGGAATCCCATGACTTTTACAAGCCGATCCCCTGTCTGATTATCAAAATAATTATGATTGGAAATCAAAATCAAATTTTGCGTTTTCCTCATGGTTTTATAAGGGAAATTGGGTATGGTAAAACCGGTCACTCAAAGATTTTTACCTTTTTGAGGCACTTCATGATCATTTTGAACCACACTTTTTTTTAGGGTTTCAATATTACACCATATCACAGACACTCATAACATGTAGGGCAATGCAATCTCATATTTAACATTGTTAAAAGATGCCTTTAAGAATTCTTCTTCCAAAAAGAGAATAGAGGTCTTTAGAATTCAATATGGAAAACCTGCCACCCCAACTCATGAAGGAAAATCTCTCTCGATCACCTCTGTGAGTTGAGTATCTGTTGAACCTGATACCAGTCGGTTGAACACATGTGTTAGTTCTTGTTCTACATTGATAACCGCGCTGTCCTTGAAGAGGGTGGGTCCGTTTGGCTGGTCCCATAACCACTGAAACAGTGTGCTTTGTAGAGGCAGAAGCAGGGCAGCAAAACAGTCTGATGAAAGCTGTAGGATAAAAGAAGAACTTTGTACTCCTTGCTGTCTATCTAATATCTATTATAGTGTAAACATGTTCAAATGTTCAACTAGCCGGTGACATTGTTCTTACAGGGATAAACAATACAGAGAGTAACAATTAGATATTTTCAACAACTCAATCTTGAGTATGGTGCTGCTGCTGTTTCTTGATTTCCTTTAAAACTAGATGGAACTTCGACTGCGCGCAGTCAAAAATGATGCCTCCGTCATAGAGCGATTTCACAAACCAAAACAGAATCAATTTTTCAAATTTAAGTTTAATGGTAGTCCATTAACAGGTTCTCAGAATATCGTGATTACAAGCTATTTTTCATATACATGTATGACCCTTTTATCTTTTATCTTTGACCTCATGACCATAAAATCTAATCATTTCATGGCTTTGCAAGATACATACATGACCTAAGTTGGCAGGAATCCATCAATCGGTTCTTGAGATAACGCGATCACAAGAACGGGACGTACCCGAAAACATAATGCCTCCGGCTACTTCGTAACAGAGGCATAAAGATTATTATCATTATCCAGTGATCGTAAAACCTGGAGGAGGGATTCTGCATCCCCCAATTTTTGTCTCCTTCTGAGTATACATGTATCATTAAGCTTGTGTAGTTGGAAATAATATATGATATGCTCAGACCACCCCCCCCTCCCCCCCCCCTCTCCCCCCCCCCCCCTCCCCTCCACAACACCAGCTAATTTTAACAATTACTCCACAGCCCTGTAGTCCACCAGTATGACTTCTGGAGTACAAAGGAAACGCAAAAGGGGTAACATGGACATCTTTCATTTCATCTTCCATTTACCAGCTGCATTCTGTTTGATGATTCCACATGACTGGACTTAAATTGAACCATCCTATTAGTCTTTCTCTACGTGTGATTTGATACATTTCATTCGATTTGATTTGAAATATTTGCAATACTCACCTTCAGAACTCTTTTATGCCTCTCAGTTTCATCTCTCGTAGTGGCCGTTTTGCTCCTTTGTCTTTTGAACTCTAAGGCCAATGCCATGAGTTTCTTCACCCATCTGCAAAGTCAGGAAACCAGACAATAATCCTATCAAATACAATTGATTATGGTATAACCTTCGCTTTCGATAGATCGTAGACCCCAACACAAGTTACCTCTGGCTTATATTGGTTAACATTAATATGGCTTAATTAAGTACCCAAGAAAAATTATTGTGTTTTATGTGGTATGCCACATTCAGAAGACAAAAAAAAACACTTTACTGAACTTACGACTTAAAATTTACTCTGATAGTGGCCTTTGAAAGACAATTTGTGATTTATTACTATGGGTTAAAAGCTGTATTGAGGGTCTAATTTATCAATCCAAATGTTTAAACAAGTGACACAATAATGCGGAAAAAAACACTTTACTGAACTTACGACTTAAAATTTACTCTGATAGTGGCCTTTGAAAGACAATTTGTGATTCATTACTATGGGTTAAAAGCTGTATTGAGGGTCTAATTTATCAATCCGAATGTTTAAACAAGTGACACAATAATGCGGACCATTTCTTATCAGTGCGCTTAGGAGGAAAAAAGAAAAGCCTGAACAAAATTGTCTCCTTTCTAAAAATGAAATATTATTTTGTTATCTGATTACTAATTTGTAGGCAAAGGGAGTGGTAATATGTGGTCAGAAAGATCAAACTTCAATTTAAGGCAGCATGATCATCCTTTTAAAGTACGAGTAGTTGGATCTACATTGGAACTTCTTTTCTTGTTTTCTTACTACCGGTAAACAATAATGATTTGAACTGTTTGTACCTTGCTTCTATGAGCAGCTGTTGATTATCTTCTAGGACTTTAATCCCCTGATCATCCGTCCAGTCCCATAGATCCCTCAGTAGTCTGTCCAAACAATCTGAAAATCAATCAAATCAAATATAGCAAATTATCATGTCACACACCATTAACACCAAACATAATTCTCAGACAACAAACTACATTGTACCATCGGACCAATCCACAGAGCTAATATACAACCAATTACAATGTCTGCTCTTTTCAATATGAATGCATACTACATATGTGCATGACTAGCAACAAATTCAACAGTACTGTATATAATATATACATATTAAAGCACATATTATGTGTTTTAATTGGCCTTCAAAATGTTGAGCATAATAATAAATCAAGTTCTGCTTTCATAATTTGCGTCTGAATGAGTTGGAAGTAATTTTAACACTAAAATCCATCCAATGAAAAATGTATTACTATTGTAAATGAAAAATTTGAAACAACAATAACCTTCATATCCGGCAAGCCTTTCTGTGATCCTCCAGGCACATTCCTTAAAGCTAACTACCCCTCCATCTCTGTCTCTTCCTAGCAATGTTTCTTTCACTTCTCTGGAAGTCTTGACAGCAGCTATCGCTTTCTCCTCCTCTTTTGCTAGCTTCTTACACCTTCCCTGTAGAGCATTGAGCTGCTGAATGAACAGTTGATGGCACTGTTCATCTAGGAAAGAGAGATCCTTGGAGAAAGGATCAGACTTAGTGCCTGAGGTTTGTCTATGCTCAGAGTCAGACAGATGCTTCCTTTCACCATCACACAAGTCGCCAAGAGATGATACGACTTCAAGGAGTACTAGAAAGATAGAGCTATCATCGAGTTGATTTGAATCGTCTTCTCTGGAAAGGGATGGTTGCAAGGAAACTGACCGGAATCCTAATGGAGCATTTGCTTGAAGGGATAAACGCTGGGTATAGAGTTGAAGAATGGTGCTTGGGTATCCTGACTCTAAACTTCCAGCAAAAGGCGATTCGTATACAGAGTTCTCCTCCTCAACTATACCTTTGAAACAATGCAGTTTGTCTTCCTCATAGTCTAAAATGTTAGAAATTGCTAGAAGTGTTTGGTACAAATAACTTGTTTGTTCCCCTTCACTCATCCCCCATGACTTGGCATTCCTGGATAATAATGCCACTTCCTTTAAAACTTCAATGCTCTCCATTGCATGCATCAAAAGGCACTTGTGTCCGTATGATAAGAATATCTGCATTGAGAGGGTAAAAATTTAAAATAAAATCAGTTAAATCAGTTTTAAATGTAAAGGGTGGGATGTCAATTTGTACTAGGATATTGAAATTAATATGGATAGGAATGAAATTTATGGAAGTGGGACAGGTCAGATTCCAAAAGGAGAGAGAAGAGGAAGAAATGGGAGTCAATGACGAGCAGGGGTAAGGAGTAGTTGGTACAGAATGAAAGAAAGGAGTGAGAATTAGATATTGGGTGGGGGGTGTCATGAAAAATACATTTAAAAAACAAAGAGTTTCTGGCACAAGAAGTTGATCAACAAAATAATCAGGAGATTGAACCGACAAATAATGGTCAAATTAGAAGTCGAACTTTAACTTCTTTGACCAGTTTTTTACCAAAGATGGTAACATTAATTTTACCTTTAAAAGAAAAAAACGGCCCCTGGCTCACACATAGGAGCATCACTATCCTGGCTGTGTAGTAAAAGCTGTGCTTTTGATTCTCAACATTTCAAACACCAACATACAAAACTCAACTGATTTCACTCAAAATCGGTACTTTAGTGATGATTGATGACACCTAGCAGTAAAATACATTTTTTTTAACTTACTGATTTACAAAGAATAATTTAAAAATTCAAATTGTAAGTCTAGTGTCAAACTTTGCTTACAGCTGCAACGACATGATTGTGTAGAGTCTATGCAATATTGTGTGGTGTGTGTATTTGTGTATGGGTCTAATAATACCTGCCTCACAGCAAGCATGCAGTGCTAGAGGTCAATACGCATTAATACTGGCCATGTCGCCACTATTATAAAAAAAATACTGGCCATGTCGCCACTATTACAAAAAAAATAGTGCTGGTGCTCACTAACATGGTCAAGATCAAGGTTTACATATTAGATGAAATCAGGGAAAAAATACACGGGGTTCGAGGCGAATCGGCCCCCAAAATGCCCAAAAGAGCCCCTGAAAAAAAGAGCCCCAAAATTTGCATAGAGTTCAATGCAAAACAAATTAGGCCTAGATCTAGATCTAAAGAGTGTTATTTTCATGCAAGCAAGCAAGCTTGAAAAGTAGCCCCTGAAATGTTTTTATTAATTTTTCCCTGGATGAAATGCAATGACATATGATGTACATTTATATACCTGGGTTCACCATTCACAAATTCACTGCACGATCGTGCACGGCAAAGAACCATGCCCCGTGACCCCCCCCCCCCTTATTTTTTTCCTCCACAAAATAGACCACGTCTGACATATAATTTAACACATGGGACTGAACGTAAAATTTCCAAAGTATCGAGAGATTTCCAAACATGATCACAACAGACCACATGAGTCTACAAATACTAAAATACTGATACTCGTATTTTAAATGGCTCTCATGAACTTAGAATTTGTACTTTCATTACCAATTTATTTCGTAAACTCCCGAAAAACTATCAAATGAGCAAGAAAATGGGTTTGAATTACCCTCCACAGCCTTGACTGAAGTAATCGACTAGTATAAGATCATATGCTTGATCTGCGTGATTGAGCGCACGAGCCGCGCGCGGCCTTTGATAGTTTTGTTATGCAATGATCACATTCTCAATACTGTATTGTGAAAGAATCGAATTTGATCAATTCACTTATTATGGACAGTGGCGGATCCAGGGGGGGGGGGTCCGCCCCCCCCCCCCCACGAAGAAAAAAACGTGTAAAAACACGTTAACTTTTTGGGGGGAGATGCCCCCCCCCCCCCCTGGCGCTCAATTTTTCGAGGACCCCCCCCCAAAAAAATGTGCTCACTACCCCCCCCCCCCCCTCCCCCCTCCCCCCCCCCCCCCCCCCCCTCTGAGCGAATTCTTGGCCGACGCGATTTTCAAATTTTCGGGAGCAAAAAGGAAAACAATTGGGCCCCCACCCCTAAGAAATCCTGGATCCGCGCCTGATTATGGATACTTTAAAACTTAGGAAAGAGTTTTTGACACCCTGTATGATATTTGTCTCCTTTTTTCTGTGAAAAAATAACTGAAATGAATCAAACCCTATTTTATGCATATGCAATTTGCATTTAACAATGGATTTACTAGATCTAATGAAATCCACGAATTAACACAATCGATGTTATTCATTTAATATCAACAGTGGTATTGGCCTACTTTTTTTTAATTCCTTCTTTCACGTTTGTTTGCCCTTTCACCATTCTCCTCCCCCTTCTCTCTCTCTCTCTCTCTCTCTCTCTCTCTCTCTCTCTCTATATATATATATATATATATATATATATATATATATATATATATATCTCGTCGACATATTGGGGAGAAAGAGACTTCCTCATTATTGTTACCTATATATTCCCTTTCCTAGATCTTAGCCCCTCTCTCCTCTTTCTTACTCTCTCTCTCTCTCTCTCTCTCTCTCCCTCCCCTACCCCCCCCCCTCTCTCTCTCTCTCTCTCTCTCTTTCCCCTCCCCTCTCCCCTCCCCCTCTCTCTCACTCTCTCTTTCTTTCGTTCTCTCTCTCTCTTTCTCTTTCTCTCTCTCTCTCTCTCTCTCTCTCTCTCTAGTCGACAGCCCAGCGATGAGAACTTAAAGAGCAGTACGGGGGGGGGGGGCATTTTCATTTTTAGTTTGTTTACAAAGTCAAGTTAAGCATCGCTTATGATTGCAGTCTGCCAGTCTCCTGTACCTTTTCAACAGATAGTTTGGATGATACTTTAAATTTATGATAATAATTATAAAAATATTAAATTTCGTTATTATATGTACGGATGTAAAAAAAAAAAAAAAATTGAAATTTTGAAGTTATAATTGTTTGTATATTTTGTATTATACCTTACGTTTATATGTTCTTTGTTCTTCAGTTATCATATTTGAAAAAATGCAGAAATAAAATTAAAAGGTAAAAACGTTACTATCTTTTGTTTAAACCTGTTTTTTGCCAGGGGGGCGGGCCTGTAGGGCACCCCTAACTCCCCCCCCCCCCCCCCCCGTGGATTCGCGCCTGGTTGCACTGAAGGAGAGGATCGAGCGGGGCTTTAAAAACAATATATTATTGCTAACCTACTGACCGGAAAGTTTATGGGAAACTGAGCGCAATCGATCTGAACTCATGTTCACAATTTCACAATTCATTGAAGTTAACATCACATGAAAAATGAATATAATATAAACAAAGCATTTTCAATTTTACAATCCATTTGAATTGACTTCACGTGAAAAAAAGAATATAACAATGTTTTATCAATTAAAGACAAGTTGCAACTAATATACAGTTTGAAGAATGAACACACAAATGTGATGAAACATAATAAGCAAATAGCAAATAGCAAATAGAGCTTGAATCGTTACAACACCTTTCAAATATATACATGTAGTATATGACAAATACAATTCCTAAAGTTAGGGATCACGAAGTTAGGGGGGGGGGGGGGGGTAGTGAGCACATTTTTTTTTTTTTGATCCTCAAAAAAATTTCAATTTGCACCCCCCCCCCTTGAGCGCCAGGGGAGGGGGCCCAACCCCCAAAAAAGGTAAAAATCCCGTGATTTTACATGATTTTTTTCTCAAGGGGGGGGGGGGGGCCGGCCCCCCCCCCCCCCCCTGGATCCGCCACTGCATCAACGTGCATCAAATTCTACACATGTCCGCTCCCAGAGAGACCAGAGACGCACGAACCCAGCCTGTCACCTTTATGCCGACTTGCACATGCTAACAAGGGCGTAGCCAGGATTTTTTAAGGTGAGGTGTTTTTTTTTCCCCCAATTCGTGAGAAAATATTAGCGATGAATCAGCCAGCCGGTGAATAAGCGGGGAGGGGGACTGCATTCATGTTCCTAAAATCTCCGGTAAAGGGGTACTTTTCAAGCAACAAAGTCCGGCTCGTAATATACACAACAACAAAAATCAGCCCGTATTGACTTTACACACCGGACTTAAGGGGGTGGGGGGGGGGGGGGTGCTTTCAAAGGAAGGAAACATGCATACGCGAACCCTAAATAACACTGAGTAGGGGGGCGGTAAGCACTATTTTTGTTGGCTCAACGGGGGGGGGGGGGAGGGGTGAACACTCCTTTTTTTCAACATGTTTTACTTTTTTGCCAGGAGGTGGGGGGAAAAGATGAAAGACAGATAAAGGTTGTCTTTAAAATGATAAAACACCACCCTTTTGCCAGAGGGGGGGGGGGGTGTTGAATACCTAAAACACCCCCTGTTTGCCAAGGGGGGTGTTTGTGAACACCCAAAACACTCCCTCGATATACGCCAATGCATGCTAATATAATCACAGTGACACTCGCATCCTACTGGGTACCAATTTTAGCACCTGGGTGCAGGGGAGGAACATTGTATGCCTTGCTCAAGGATGTGAGTGCCATCACGCCGAGGCTCGAATCGACGATTTTTGCATTCTTAGTCAAGACATAGTGATTAAACCACTCTACTACGACACCTAAAACAGATTCAAAACGTTAAGTTGAACGAAATCCCCCCTTTCGTGCGTTTTTTCATTCAGTTTGAGCTAATATATATAATTTTCCATATCATCGTAACATTTTATGGCTGACACGAAATTTTGGTTGAAGGGTTGTTATCCGTATAAACAAAAATCGGCCGTACTGTGACGTATCTTGCGGGGTCCTCTCCAATTTGCTTATTACATAAATTTCATGAAACTTTCATTTTCTTAATTGTGGTAACAAATATTTGGCTTGCACCCAGTATACTGTATGGGGATCGCGTGCTCGATATTGTGAACTCAGAACAAAGCACGCGATCTTTGTCTGTTGTTGGGTGCAAGCCAAAACAAAAAAACTGTATAACAATCGAAACTTCTCCCAGGATCGAAGCCTAACATTCAAAATCCATTTTTTTTTTTTTTTTTTTTTTGGGGGGGGGGGTAAATTATTAATGAAAGAACAAACATGTTTCTTACAGGGGTTGATAGAAATATATTTGCAATACTTCTTTTCAGGTTGTATGTATGATTTAAAAAATATGGATATAGTTCACGAAATTGGCATTAAACTGGGAATTAGACTATAGGTTATAAGACTAAATGTACAATAGCCCAGAAGGGTAGTAAACTTATTGGATATTAGATCAAATGGAAATTAGACCCAATAATTATTAGCCAACATGGTTATTAGACCGAATGATAAGTAGACGAAATAATTATTAGACCATGTATAGTAGACGGACTGTGTGTAGACCTATACGGGAATAGACTAATTGGGTAGTAGACCAAACGGCAATTCACCAATATTTTGAAACACTGGTAAATAAACAGCTTAAACAATTTGCTGATTTTTTTTTTCTTCCTACTACTAAGTAATCTATAATACATCATTGTCACATACAATAGTCATGGGCCCAAAGTAATCTATATTTATTTCGGTTTATGTCATTGCGAAATACCCACAGCTCTAATTTTGACCATATATGTATACCATTAAAATAATTAAAATACACAACATGACATTTTCTCTTCAGTTTTGTTACAAAACGTACATTTGTAGCAACAATCTTGCCATGGTTCCGTAATCGATTAGTAAGGGCATAAATATATGTAATTATAAAATGCTGTGCAATCATTATTATGATTATGTTGATTATCACTTCATTTCCTAAACGTCTGCCAACGAAATAATTTGTGTATACAAATATATGTCACGTAGACTATGTCATCTGCGCCGACATGTATATTTATTCTTCTGCTCCTGGCAGCCAGTGGAAACTTTATATTGACTTCTCCTGTCGCTCGAAAGATTCTGCAAATGTCCGCGTATCTAGAGCGAATGATGATATCCCCATTTGCAAGTGTCCCGCAACCCATAATTGGTATGTATTATCCTTGATTGAGCGAAGATGTGACCCTGTCTTAGGGTCACTCACATGTATCTCGCCACTGTTGTGGCTAGCAGCGAGAAGTTTACCCTTTCTGTCTACAGTTAGGAAGGCAAACCGCGATTCATATCGTTAGGTAAAGCTAAAGACCTTTCATCGTTTCCGTCTCTGTCACACTGATCTGCAGGAAGCAGGCGTCATAATCACTGTAAACAAAACCATTGTCAGGTAGGACCGCTCAATCCCAGATGCCTCAAGATTTCTTCTTGGTCATCAATGTTTTCATGGACCCGGAATCTACGTTTAATTAGTAGAGTGCCGACCCTTGGCCGTTCCGGAAGACCACTGTCTGCTGATCTATCGATCTGATTTTTAGACGAAATAGCTCTTGATTGTCTGAAGAAATATTAAAACCGTCTCGACCACAAATGGAGTCTTCTTCCCAATCAAGATGTCAATTCTTTTGACGCCATTTTCTAACACCTTTGATAGCTTATCCTGATAGTCATGCTCCAAACATGGTAGCTTTTCAATAGGCCTACCCATCTCATGAAACTCGGCGACTCTAGCGTAGAAGGCTTTCCCATCGCAGTCATCCGTAATCATGGATTTTGCGACCTTAGCTGCGTTCTCCAATTTAGCGTTGATTGCCAATGCCGATGTCTTAGCATCTGAGCTGAGTCGACAAATACTGTCTGACCAAACTTTCAGCTCTTCAAGAATTGCATCGTGTATTTTAATTCGTTTTTCATACATATTATCGTAATGTTCATTGCTTGCTGTAAGCTTCAATAGACGCTTTTCATTAATCTGTCTTATGAGCTCTTCTGCCTCTGCGTTTATCCTGGACTCTGCTACAGCTTGTCGGTCTTTGTAGCCTTGTAACTCCTTCCGGAATGCGACAGATATCCTTTCTGTGCCACCTTCGAAGTGACCATCCATCTGCTGCGAAACGTACTCTATCTTGCCAAGAAAGCTCTGCGTCTCCTTCTGCTTTGCTGAAATCTCTTCGACATTTTTTTTCACGGTTTCTCTCTTCTCAGCGAAGAACTTCTCGATGTCTTGCATCTGATGCCCATGGTGAGACGTCAAGGCACAAATATGGCACAGTGCCACATTGCATTTGCAGCAGAGCAGTTCTACTTCTTTGCGCTCGTGTTGTGGACACGGCCACTTTATAGCTCCATGGGATACATCCGCCAAAATGGCGCCGGCCAGACTGCGGGCACAAGTTGGACATAAATGACGTTGTTCAACAACTTTATACCCTTGTGTTGCATCAGTACCATCATCGCCGCATTCGTCGCACTTAAATCCAAGAGAATCGAAGAGGCTTGCCATCGTTTATTAGGCCTAGCTATACCAGGAAGGTGAGCCTGATCAATAACCTCCTTTTCTAAGATGAATCTAAGCGCTGGCACTGCACAATGAATGTACGTAGTGTTCGTGTACCTCTCCTTCGTATAACCAGGGTTTGTGATAAAACACCTCCCTGGTATAACCATGGAGATTCGTATCTCCATGGTTTCACAATCATCGAGAAACTCACATACACACGAAAAACACGCACGAATAGAATATGCATAATGCTGCGTCAGTATAATGAACTGTACGTAATTATATTCAGGTACCAGATGTATTTTCTCTCATGCTATATGTAAACATAATCTCATTGACCAAAATTATGTCTCCGTACTACACCGTAGCGGAATGCGAAAGTCCTTATATTCCGAGGGGTTGTGATTGCGCGGGAGAAATCAATTGTATATTGTGGACAACGAGGGAAAGTCGATTATAATGATGTATACTATTGTATTATTTATATTCGATATTCTCTGGTAAGAATTGTGACCTTATGTTTAATTCTATATAGACTTTGTAATTTACTTATTTTAGTTGGAATAGAAAACTTTTTTTTTGTTTAATTGCCCCCCCGATAGGTTTTATTTGCTGTGAGAGATCAAACTCTGAAATTGATAAATTCATGAGCAACATATCAGAAACATAGTTTTATCGTAAAAATGTATAGCATCATGAGACTGCTTAACATGATAATATTGTTTGAAGGATATTTGGTGCAGGGTTCATAAAAGGTGTGCTGGCAATCTGGTATATATACGACAGTTTCCAGCGGGGTCCGCGCGCTATTCATAAGGACAGCTATTCATATTAAGAACCGCTATTTATAAGGACCGCTATTGTTAATTTGAGAAAAGGGTCATTATTCATAAGGGCCGCTCTTCTTAATCGAAGAAGAGGGTTGCTATTCATAATACAAAATCGGGGCCGTTATTCATAGGGGTCCCTATTCATAAAACGAGAAGATTGCAGATGAATCAGTAACGACCCTCATTTCGTATTATTCATATTCATATTTATTTCATTTCCAACAGAAAGGTAAACAAAGGCATTACATTTTTGTCATACATAATTCATTTTTTCAGGAAACTATACAAATAAACTTTGCACATAATAAAATTATTACAAGAAATTCTTAATATCTGAGGAAATGGGGGGATCCTACTAAAAATCAGTGCTTGTAGTTTGTGGATCCCCAAAAAAAGAAAAAAAGAAAAATGTTTCAAATTTTGCCTACGAAGATTTAGAAAACACAAGACAATATTACAAAACAACATACATGTACAACCACGAAACGAACAAGGAGAAGTAAAAACAGATAAGAAGGAAAAGGGAAACGGGTGAGGAAGGGAGAAGAAGCAGGACAAATCATGACCCAAAAACGGGTAGTTATAATGTTAATTTTGGGCAGGTAAGATCATAGGACCAAATAAATATTAAATTAATCGAGCAGATGATGAAGACCTCAATGAAAAATTAAGATGATTACCAACTGCTATCAGATTATTCTTGTATATTACTATAAGATTTGAGCAAAAATGTTTTTAGATTTTTCTAAATTATGAATAGTGCCCCTTCTTAAACCTTGTTTTATCTCATTCAATCTTATTATTCTATGTATTTACTTCCTTAAAACCAAATAAACATGAAAACATGAACAATTCAAAATATCGAAAAATGTTAGAAATTGATAATGTAAACCTGATCACAAAATATGAGTTTCAAATTAATTTTCCACACTGTATTATACATATTATACATGTACGAAGCCAACCTGACGAAGTACAATACACAGTCATTTATAAAATATACATTATGATATGGAAGAAGGGAATATATTAAACTAGCCCCGTAGCTTACTCTCGACCTTTGTGTGATAAAGTGCTGAGATATTATGATAGCACTGATTTTTACCCCGGCCTGTTTTTATATTTACCTCTGACATTTTTACACCGAGCCGACACCATACCAAAAATTTGCAGATTTAACGCGACGCGTCAAAAGTCTCTGGTCAGGCCATCATATAGTAGGGTTGATATTCTTTATAGGGCATATTAAAGCATGTTTCGTGTTTCTTGTGGCCCTCCCACTAATGCATATTTTTTGAATGCAAGGAATTAAAAAAAATCTTACAGTATGAATAGAACTTTTTTTGTGAAAAATATGGAAATATGAATGGAAAAAATATTTTTACGTTACAAAAAAATTTAATGTCGAATAATTTCACAAGCATATTATGAAGGAACATAATTTTTTTTTTTTTGCCTTTTTTTTTGGGGGGGGGGGAGTAGGTGAACTTCTTACTGAAATAAGTCAAGTGCTAATCAGTGTATTTACCCCCCCCCCCTCCCTCCAATATCGTGGATCTGATTCTCAAGAATATTTTCATTTTTGTATTGCCTAAGCCATACTGTAGTAATTTTGGCTCAGTGTATGCTCCTGCTACCAATTCCACACTACAAGGCTTACTTCGAATCATCGGATCGTCCCGTCGGGTCGGGTGGTCGCGTTACCCGACCTTTTGGAGAAGCGTGCCCCTTTATTCATGCACGAAATGTCAGGGGTAATGTTTATGAAACATCTATCATCTACAAATGGTCTGTCTGGCCCAATTTACCCGACACTTTGTGAAAACCCTACGGCAAATCTACGACAGGTGGCGTCCTTAACGGGCATGAATGAATGAATGTGGTGGTGGTTATTTTACCTGACTGCTAAGAAAGCATAAATGCTTGTAAGTAAGCAACCCGACGGCCGACGGCTTTAGGTCCTCTCCGGGGGACTTAGTAATGAAGATTAATGCCTTACCAAAGGGCACTAGCGTATCGACTTGGTTTCGAACCCGGGTCACCGGATCGCGAGACCACTGCTCTACCTACTGAGCTATCACATGATCTTCCACTTTCGTTTCTCATCACGAGAGCTCATGTAACGCGACCATCCGAGCGGACGCGATAACCCGATAATTCGGAGTAAGCCCATTACAAAGGTCTAGGTATCATAGCCAAATACTATACACAACTACAAAGTTTGTGAATTCTTGGTTAGAAAGAAGCAACGAGGATCTTATATTAGGTGATGGTTCTTTTGCAGAATCGTTGCCATGCTACAGGGGTGATGATCAAAATAGCGGCACATATATCCAGAGCCCCCATGATGCAAAATGCGATGTCATACGACTGAGTACGGTCATAAATTGATCCTGCAATACAATTATAAAAAACAAAAACATTGAAATTAATATAAATCCATCAAATCCACGTCCATAGAAAATTAATAGGTGATATTTTGTATACAGAAGTTAATATGCGAATATTGCTCAGCTTTAAAGGGATGGGGTATCTTTGTCTCAGATTCTGAAACAAAATCCTGGATTTAGCTCATGCTGCAATGATAATTATAAACCTTTAGGTCAGTCAGGAACCCCATGACTTTTACAAGCCGATCACCTGTCTGATTATCAAGATATTTATGATTGAAAATCGAAATTTCAAAAGCCGTTTTTATAACACTACAGTCTTTGGGGAAAATGAGAATGGTAAAACTGGTCACTTAAAGATTTTTATTTTTTGAGGCACTTCAGATCATGATCATTGTAAATAATTTTGGAGGTTGCATTCTCCAAGTATGATATATAGTTCTTTACTGCAAATTTGAAATTGAGAATACAGGAATAATATATAGCAATTAGACTTTGTACAGACCTACAATGAATCCAAGGACTGGAAAGGAAGAGCCGCTAGTCAAATATAGTAGCCCCAGCCCCGTCTTGTAGTGCTCATGGCCAACTGCATTCATCACGAGGGTAAATTGTGCAGGAATCTTGAAACCGATCGCAAATCCAAACATTAGGGAAAGAATCACCAGGAACAAGAAAGAATCAGCCACATAGTTCACGAAAAATGCAATCGATGATATTATGTTCGCGATTAAATACCAAACTTCTATTCTGGCTAACTTTCTGGAGGTGATGAACCCAAAAGAGAAGCGCCCAAAAAAGTTTGCCACTCCACCAGCGATTGAGAGCTGGGCAGCCCTGAGGTCAGACAGGCCTTTAGCTTGAGCGTTGGGGATCGTAAACAAGAGCCAGGTACCGTAAGGAAGGGCAAACAAATATACCTGGATACAGACTATGATCATGAGGGGATGTTCTTTGAAGAACCTTACAGGAGAAGAAAGTAAGTTGCAAGAACATTTCCTGTTATCCGTGACTTCAATTTCCACGTTTACGTTAGAATCAGTAGGCCTATTGGGCGAACTGACTTCATCATCTTGCCAATGTGCTGCCGATTTTCTCTTTGTTTCGGTTGTACGTTTAGCAATATCAGTGAACTCATTGACCGTTGAACTAACTGTTGACAGGTCTCTACTGTTGCCATGTTCCACAGTATCTAGACCCACTTCTTCTTCGACGGGATGGGACACAAGGACTGTTTCAATTTTATGAGTAGAGCTTGAACTGTACACTTCTGTTTCCGAACGATCAGGCAAAGGGTCTCCGCTTTCGATGGTTTCCACATCGCAGTCATCGGTTTTAAAATTGATGTTGATGTGGCCAGAAGCTTCGTCACCGTCCTGAGTTGCGCGTTTGTCTTTTCGTGAACGTTGCCTTTTGGTGGGTTTTAAAAGTAAACCGATTATAATGAAGTGGGTAGTCAACGCACCAAGCAGCAGAAGGCTACCTCTCCATCCGTATAAGCCCATTATGGTATCGAAGAGCAAAGGCATCAACATGACTCCAACACTTGCACCTGAGGAAAAGACTCCTGAGGCGATCTCAAATCGATGATCAGGGAAATAATCGGCGAGAGAAGAGTGGGTTGGCAGAACTATGAAGAAAAATCCGAACCCTGGCTTGGGATGAATAACAAATACAAAATTAGAATGGTAGCAATCAAAATGTTTCTTCGTATTTGATAAATAATATGGACGAATCAATATAAATGCAGACTTATCACTTCTTTTTGTTCAATTGTTTGGGTATTTGGACTAATTATGCTCATTAAAATGTATCTTTTCACGTTTTATCTACAACTACGGGGTGTCTAAAAAAAAAGAATGCAATTGTCTTTAAAAGTGCTGCATCCTCCTCAATGCAATTTCATAGGTAATAGTATAGTAATATTATTTACATTTGTTGTAAATTTCAGGTGGATGTAAGCTAAAACTACAAAGTTATGTTTATTTTCGTAAGACACCACAGCATTTGTCAAATAGTACAAAATGTAGCACGTTGAATAGCAATGCACAAAAAGTGACTTATCGTCTGAGCATTTTGCGACAAGCTCTCAAATTAACTTCATTTCAAGTTAAGAGTTTAGAATATAGTTATTCAACGAAATAATTGTTAAGATAATTCAGTATCTTTAGTACTTTATAGAGACATTATATCCATTTGAAATAAAAATCGAAATATGTGGAAAAACCTAATGGACATGTTGAGCAATGTTCATACACCTTATGAGAATAGACATCAGAAATCAATGTTTTTCTTTATTGATATTGGAAGAGGTAGTAATACATTTCTTCTACTACCTTTAAACAAATGCTTGGGCATTGTTGGTTTTTTCCTACAGTATTTTGCTCATGTCAAAATGATTGAGATATAAATAGGTTGCAGAAGTAGACCATCAGTCACATTAAAAAAAACACCTTGGAATATTTTCTTTTGCTTGTCGTACTGAAAGAAATTTTGGATACATGTATCATCTTACAAATGAAATATCAATTTCATTCAGAAAGTACAAGTTAGAATGACTTGAAATGTTTCTCGTAAAATGTAGATGTGGCAGCAATACTTTTGTCTTGCTTGCTTTAGGGGATTTTGTTCATTCTTTTAGGGTTTTTTTTGTGCACCAATTCTATTTAATGCGCTGTTTTTGTAACATTTGGAAAATGATACGTCTTACAAAACCAAGCACAACTTTGTAGTTTGTAAAATCCTCGTTGAATTCACACAAAACTAAGGGGGTGCTTCTCAAGTATTACCTATGAATTTATACTGAGGATAATAATAACAAAATGAAAAGATATTGCCAATCAAAATCTCGTTGCCTTTTTGACACCCCATTTTAAAGCCCCTCTGCCCTAGTTTGGCCATGAGGGATTAAACCTCCCTGCAAGGTCACTGGCAGGTTGTTATCCCATCATATCAGCTCTCAATTAACATAAGAAAAAGAGCATCATGGGGATCAACGGGTACCGCTTAGCATTTTGGCTGTATAGAGGGCGCAAGTAGCTAAAAGTAGTGCAGAGACTTACCAAATGCAATCAGAGCTGTTGTTATCTGTGGTGTTGTCGCGGTAAACGAAGCAGCAGCAATAAGCCCTCCTGATGCCAATATACCACCAAATATCGTAAGCTGCCGAACGGAAAAGCAGCGCAGTAGAGGTATGTTGATTAATCCTGTAATGACGATTTAGAAATGACAATTGACTAATGCAGTAATGAAATAAACCGACACGACTAAGATAATGGAGACATTACTACATCCTTTGGTTTGAGAAAACCATAACAACTAAGCATGAGAAATATGATGAGGAACAAAGGAAACAGTTTACCAGAGAGTACAATTGGCGCAAGGAATTTCAATTGTTGGCATCTCTCATTTTGTTGTTTCAGTTTGAAAGCAGAAAATGTAGGGAAAATATGTTTATGATTGTGCTTTAAACATGAAATCAAATTGTTTTATCGTACTCACTTCTTAAAGTATCGTTCTATCTGCATAATCGCGCATACCCTGCTTTGCCATTGCCTTAAGGAGTGGTCATTTCTTAACCAAATAATCGCTTTCTGGTTTTTAAAATCTAGCGAAATAAAGGAAAAGAGAGAGAGAGAGAGAAAGAGAGAGAGAGAGAGAGAAATAGAGAGAGAGAGAGAGAGAGCAAAAGTGATTATTATTTTCATGGGGCTTAATGATGCCTTCGTATCGGTTTATAGCAACGGGATAAGATAAAATACAAGGAAGTTTGTGTATTAAAACTATATGATATAGCATTACTAACGAAGTGTATCCGCTAAATTAGCGACATGTTTTACAACATAGCAACGTTATATTCATGCAAATGAAATGTGTCATATTATAATCTCCATGGTTTTCAGATATGAGGTGACGGCCGTCTGCAGTCGCTAGCGGATTCGTCAGCGACAATTGAAGGCAACACACGATGATTGGCGGGAAATTCAATATTGCAATTCGCAGCTTTAATGTAGCTTACGATACCCCCTATTCGTCATAGTGTGAGCTGGCCTTTATGGGGATGTTTTCAAAAGGAGGAATCATGTATACGCGTACCCTACATAACACTGAGTGGGGGCGGGGCGGGGCAGGGGTGACGGTTGTCCGACTTCTCGCTTCTCACCATTCTCACGTCAGGATTTATCAGAATTTCGGAGAGACAAAACGTAATTACAAAGTGAAGTTTTGAGTGTTCTGCTTGACCATTTGTGTTATAGGCACTCTGTTTTTTCTTCAAAGTTAACTCCTGTGCCTTACCTAAGAAATATGGCATTCCAGTGATAAGGCCGTATATTGCCCCCATGTAAGAAGTACTGACATCAAACTGAAACGTAAGGTCGTCTAGGAAGAGAGACAGTGTCCTGATTGATCCCACTTCTAGAAAACTCACAAAGAAAAGACCTGCCAAGATGAACCATCGCGTCCATCCCCCAGACGGCCAACATCGTCGAGTATCATCCTGATCTTGTCGTGGTGAATTGGCCATCACTGGAAGGAAACAAAATCCACAGAACCATTAATAATTGATTCGTGTATTTTGTTTCTGTGTTATAGTAATTTGATCCATGGAATCAAATACAATAATAATGATGATAATAATAATAATATTCGGCTTTAATACAGCGCTTAATGCATCAACGATGTGTCTATGCGCTTTACATATATTATTATTACCTCGGTCATCGGATTCAGGCTTACCCGCACACAATGCATGCATTCTTCACTCCCTGGGGAGCATCCCAGCCAGGCGTCTTTGTTTAAGCGCACACTTGCTCATCTAACCACATTAACTTTTGCATCCGCCCGGGTACCCATGACACCTGGATGGAGAGTGGCAAATGTAAATTAACTTCTTGCCAAAGGATATTAGTGCCGCGGCGTGACTCGAATATTCATATTACAGGCATTGTGTAAAATGTATAAAGTTGAATGAATAGAGTTCGTGTATCGTCAGGAGTTTACATGGGTAAAAGAGTACTAGTGGGGATGAGTTTGATTGCTTGGATTGTTCATTATTCTTTTATGAGAAAACGATTTATTAGGAATTTTGAACTGTTCCTCCACGCAAGTATTCCGTAGTTCAAAGAAGGTAAGATTAGGAATTTAGTTGTTTCGACTTGAGCGAGAATTGAGTTGTTTAGTATTATTGGTCATGGTAGATTATTTTACTGAATAAAAATGAAGTTTGTCTTGTTTATATTAAGTGACAACTTGTTTATCAATAAATGGATCCAGTTCATAACAGTTTTTAGTTTGTTGTTTATTATATTCAGAAGGATTTGGGGAATTTCATTTGAAAGGAAAATGTTCGAGTGTCATCATTCAGCAAATAAAAGGAAGGAAAGAATATTCGAACGATTCTAGAAGCCGTTGAATTGAAGTACAAACAACAACGGGCCAAGTAAAGACCCCTGTGGCACTCCGCATGTAACGCTTTTCATTTGATATTCAGGACCATTGATATAAACATACTGTTGACGGTCAGTAAGGTATATAGCGGAGAAGAGAATTTGTAATCCATGGAGATCTCGGAACTCTTTTTGTGATTCGTACGAGTATATTGTAAAGGTATGGGGGTATTACACAGATCCATGATTGTGTAAATAAATATATTGAATTATTCATCAGCATCGACATCGTTGTACACCTGGGACCAGTCAGTATGTGCTAAGCTTTCTCTAAACCTATCTACGCTCTTTACTGAAAAGTAACGGGTCATTGTTCCGGCAGAGGGTGCTACAGGAAGAGGGGTAGTAGTAAATGCAAATACAGGGAAATGAGACATATCACTTATTATTATTCGGAGTGAAACTTTTGTTGAAGGAAGTTGATGAAAACATTGTCAAATAGGGTTGAGGAATCATTGGATATTCGGGTGGGTTCGTTCCTGATATAAAGGAAACAGGCGCGGATCCAGGGGGAGGGCCGAGCGGGCCTTGCCCCCCCCCCCCCCCCCCAAAAAAAAAAAAAAAAAAAAAAAAGGGAGAGAGAGGGAAGGAAAAGAAGGGAAAGGGAAAGAGGAGAGAAAGAAAAAAAAAGAGGAAGAAGAAAAGAAAAGAGGGAAGAAGGAGATCGGGGGAGGACTTGCCTCTCAGGCTGTTGCCTCCCCCCCCCCCCAATCAAAGAATAAAAAAGAAGGAAGGAAAGGGAAAGAAAAAAGGAAAAGAGGAGATAAAGGGAAGGAAAAAGAGGAAGAAGAAAAGAAAAGAAGGGGGATATCAGTTGCAATTTTCCCGCCAACAAGTTGTGGATCGGGGAGGGGAGGGGGCAAAAGGCCCTTGCTCCCCCCAACCCCCCCCCCCCCCCCGTCCCCGCTAAAAAAAAAAAGAGAGAAGGAATGAAAAGGAAAAGAGGAGAGCTAAAATGGGAACAAAAAAGAGGAAGAAGAAAAGAAAAGGGAGAAAAGAAGGGGAGATCAGTTGCGGTTAATCCCGCCAACAATGTGTGGAGCGGGGTGGGGGTCAAAATGACCTGCCCCCCCCCCCTAGCAAACCTAAAAGAGAGAGAGAGAAGGAAAGGAAGGGAAAGAGAAAGAGGAGAGAAAGAGGAGAGAAAGAGAAAGAGAAAGAAGAAAAAGAGAATGAAGAAAGGTAAGGGATATATCAAGGTGTAGATCGGGGGGGGGGGGGGCTTTGGGAACATAAAATTCAAACGTGTTTTATTTCTAATTCCATAACGGTGATTTACAATAATGCTGAAATGACATAGTTTTCCGAGATTTTTCCTCACTTTTAAGTAAATTATACTTTTGTATGCGTTTGTTGGAAAATGACAAATTCAAAAATTTACAGCCAGGCGAGAAAATGCTTCTTGAGATTCCTACATGTCAGGGCCCGCGGAACAGCGGGGATCGGGATCCTCGAAGCCCCCCCCCCCCCCCCCCCCCCACTTAAAAAAAATATATTAAAGAGAAATAGAAAGAAAGAGAGCAAGAAAGAAAAAATAGTTAACTGCCAGTGTCACATTATAATGAGGTATCAAAATATGCTCATCTCACCATGATTAAATGCCTAAAACCCCGAGGGCTCTGCCCCCTGAATTCCACCTAAGGCCCTAAGGCGGGCCCTTAGATGCTCATCTGACCGTAATTAAACGCCTAAAACCCCTGAGCTTCCGGGGGCTCTGCCCCCTGGACCGAACCAAGAGCCCTAAGGCGGGCCTCTTGATACTCATCTGACCATAATTGAGTGCCTAAAACCCTTGAGCTTCCGGGGCTCCGCCCCCTGAACCCCACGCCAATCAGTGACCTGCCAGTGTCACAACGAGGTATCGAAATAATGGTCATCTGACCGTAATTAAATGCCTAAAACCCCTGAACTTCCGGGGCTCTGTTCCCTGGACCCCACCTAGGGCCCTAAGGCGGACCCCTGAATGCTAATCTGACTGTAAATTATTGCCTTAAACCCCTGAGCTTCCGGGGGCGGACAAGGTATCAACATAAATTATGTTCATCTGACCGCAGGCGCGTAGGGAAGGGAGGGGGGAACTGAATTTAGACGAGGATTAAAAGTAATAACGGTACAACGAATCGTCTTCTTTCGCTAATGATTTATTGAAATGTAAAAGCTTCCGCGCTTCGCGCGGGAGGGGGAAAATAAATTCAGACGAGGATTATTTTCGAGAGCGGTACAACGAATCGTCTTCTTTCTCTAATAATTTAATGAAACATCGAAGCTTCCGCCCTTCGCGTGGGAGGGGAGGGAACTGAATTTAGACAAGGATTAAGAATCGAGAACGGTACAACGAATCGTCTTCTTTCTCTAATGATTTAATGAAACGTAAAAGCTTACGCGCTTTGCGCGGTAGGGGGGAAACTGAAGTTAGACGAAGATTAAGAGTCGATAACGACACAACGAATCGTCTTCTTTCTCTAATGATTTAATGAAACGTAAAAGCTTCCGCGCTTCGCGTGGGAGGAGGGGGAACATAATTCAGACGAGGATTATTTTCGAGAGCGGTACAACGAATCGTCTTCTTTCTCTAATAATTTAATGAAACGTCGAAGCTTCCGCGCTTCGCGCGGGAGGGGGGGGGGGAAAATGAATTTAGACAAGGATTAAGATTCGAGAACGGTACAACGAATCGTCTTCTTTCTCTGATGATTTAATGAAACGTATAAGCTTCTGTGCTTCGCGCGCGCGGATGGGAGGGGGGAACTAAATTCAGACGAGCATTTTTTCGAGAGCGGTAAAACAAATCGTCTTCTTTCTCTAATGATTTAATGAAACGTAAAACTTCGCGCGGGAGGGGGAAACTGAATTTAGACGAGGATTAACAGTAATAACGGTACAACGAATCGTCATCTTTCGCTAAATGTTTTAATAAAACGTAAAAACTTCGGCGCTTCGCGCGGGAGGGGGAAAATAAATTCAGACGAGGATCATTTTCTTGAGCGGTACAGCGAATCGTCTTCTTTCTCTAATGATTTAATGAAACGTAAAAGCTTCCGCGCTTCGCGCGGGAGGGGGGAAACTGAAGTTAGACGAAGATGAAGAGTCGATAACGACACAACGAGTCGTCTTCTTTCTCTAATGATTTAATGAAACGTAAAAGCTTCCGCGCTTCGCGCGGGAGGGGGGGGGGACATAATTCAGACGAGGATTATTTTTGGGAACGGTACAACGAATCGTCTTCTTTAATAATTTATTGAAATGTCGAAGCTTCCGCGCTTCGCGGAGGAGGTAGGGGAAAAACTCGCCCCTCCCTGCTCCCACCCCCCCCCCCATTACGTCACTGCTGGTCACCATTTCGTACCAATATTTGGCTCGCATAATTTCAAATTTGGGCCTCCCCCCCCCCCCCCCCCCCCCTAAGAAATCCTGGATCCACGCCTGAAAGGAAACATGGTCATATGGATTGGTTGTTTAGGAACAAATGACATCAGTAAGACATACAGTTCCCATTTTAAAGCTGTGTAATCAAAGAGCATTAACGCTGTTCTAATAACATGTGTAACCTACTAATTTAAATATTTGTATAAATATGAATATTGTGAAACAGAACAAAGTATTCAAAGAGTAAAAATAATGATTTTTGTTATGTACAAGCCTTACGAAATAAAAAAAACTTTATTTGTAGAATCTTTTCGAACAACAACCCCCAAAATCAATTAATGCTACCCTGCGTTTTGGAACCGATGTCACCATTCATATCGTCGTGCAAAAATTATGATTTCAACGACCAAAATTAAGATGTTGTTATACTTGCCAGTACTCATGCTTGCTTGTGCTTATATAGATGTAGAAACTTTATTTGTAGAATGTAGGAATAACACCCCAAACAATCACAAAGTAATACCCTGCGTTTTGGAATTGTTTGCCTGTGTTTATAGATGTAGAAATCAGCGAATGAAATCTATATTTCTTTTGAATGGTAAACGGTGTACGTGTATTGATGACGGCTGGATATTCGCGTGAAGACCTTTTGCATTATCACGATTATTCTCACACAAATGTATTATTCATTTATTGACATCACAAAATCAAAATCAAAATTGCCGTACTTGAACTATTTTTTTCCTTCTCATTGAACTCTTGCATTCCCCCAAGGCTTACTGTAAACATGCTCCAGTGAAGCGCACCCTCGCCTACGTTCATTGTCCATCAGTTCTAATATCAGGAGGCCTATAGGGGGTGTTTAACAAAGGGAATGGTTTCCCAGGTCGCTGAAAAACAAGTTGAAACCAGCAGGCAACTGGTCAACGGGTACCAGTTAAAAACAGTATAATTTAACTGGTTTTTGATTGCGCGGTACAGTCCAGGTATTGGACTATTGTTGAGTAAGAATATCGTAAAAATGCACATGTACTCTCTTTATTTTTGCATTAAAAAAAATCATACCCAAAGGTTGAATGACTGTGCCCATCCAGCATGAGTGAAAGTTGAAAGCTTGATCTTAATTGATATTGGTAGGTAACTTTTCTTTTAATTTGATGTATATTTTATTATATTTCATTGACGATTTATTTGAAATTAACAAAATGCATTTTCATGATACAATGATACAATAAAGGTTTAAATATGTTTTGTTCCAATGGGTGACATGTTCGTGCCTACATGGTTTTTCTTCACGAAATGACTTTACACGCTCTCCTTTTTTTTCTCTCACTCTCTCTCTCTCTCTCTCTCTCTCTCTCCCTCTCTATCCCTCTCTCTCTCTCTCTCTCTCTCTCACTCTCTCTCTCACTCTCACTCTCTCTCTCTCTCTCCCTCCCTTTCTCTTAAAATCTCGAATATATTATGAATATGGTATATCCATAATCCTCAAATATATGCCAAATAGCTCTAATATTCATTTCATGTATCCCATCGGCTCGGCCCGCTGTTATTTACTCTGTACACGAGGCAATTTCATTACTATATATGTATTATCCAAAATAAATTCCATTGAATATCATACCACCGCTACGCATATGACACAGAGATGTATTTGACTTTCATGCCTGATGTACTTGCTCAAGGGCACAGCATCTCAACCATAGAAGCATGTGTGGATTATATATGAATGCACGTGCAACAAAGCAAACTCATGCGAATAAAATTGAATTGTTGTTTATTGGCATTTCTAATAAACAAGTATTCAAACTAAATTTCAATGGGGTATATGTCTGAAGTTATTTTATAAAACCATCACCCATTGCTAGAAATCTAGGATTACTTTTTTGATGAACATTTAATATGCAAGTTACAAATTACAAAATCTGCTCATAGATTGAAAAATTACCAACATAATTAAACCAACATATACCACATGATATATAATATCCGACGTATTCAATAGTCTTTTGATCAGGTCAGTATGAAACGATTGTTCATGCTTGGATCACTAGCAAGTTAGAGTACTGTAATATGTTATTGTATGGACTCCCTGACTACCACATAGGGTAACTGCAGCGGGTCTATAACACTTGTGCAAGACTGAATTGTGGTTTTTCAAATTTGAAAACAAAATTATGTTGTAGTCTTAAGCAAAATAATCAGGAACTATTGCAGCGCATTAAAATATATCTGCATAGTTTTCTGCAGTTTATACATGTATATTATCATCATTATTATTATTATTATCCGCAAATAAACTGATATCTTATTACATCGTTAGGGTTATTTGTTAGGTCAATATAAGGTTTGACCCCCGCGTGAAAATTGCATCAAAGAGTTTTTCAATGGTTTTCCGGTAATGTCTGACATATCAGGAACAACATACCAACAAATGAGAACATCGGAAACACGTTATTTTCAAAGTGGCTTCCATTATGGGCGCCAACATGCCTTATAATAGCCCAAAGTCGTGTTATATCGGGTGTAATTCTGCTGTCTATACCAAATAGGTTTTGTTAGTCGAAGAATTTAATCATACCACATACATACAATGGGTTATGGCCCCCAGGAAACCTGAAACATCCAAGATAGCGTCCAAAATGGCCGCCAGTCTCCTAAAAAATAATCGAAAGTTAGTGCACCCACACCTCTTCTTTCTGACAAAATCGAGTCCGTAAGGGTTATTCTGTTTCCTATTGAGAAATTGTTTTGTGCATGGGAAAGACGGGGTAAGGTCCATCGAACCGACTGTGGGGTCTGTTTCGAAGGCTTTTTTTTGGGGGGGGGTGGACTAGCCCCGCCGGCTACAGTCAGGCTAACCACATTAATGCCGATGTATAAGATGGCCTAAGTTACTAAATGGGGTTACTATTTCGGGACAGAGTCCCAAACTTGTCGACAACAAAGAGAAAACAATAAATTGTAATGTTCAGCTGCATAGAAAAAAGTGACCGTTAAAAACACCAAAATAATAATTTAATATCATAACCTTAACCCGACATAAAAATATCCATAATCTAGATAAAATTTATAAAATGTTGTTGATGAGTTTAGAATAAATCAGAAGCGAAGTTCAGAACGTAACAATGTTTAATGTTACTATTTCGGGGTTCGAAATTCCACTATCGGAATGAATGTCGCTAACTCCTAATCAGAAGGATGGGAGGGAGCGGACACTGTACGCGTAGAGGGAAATGTTGAGTGTTTCGTCGAAGGGCAGGTCAAACTACAGATTGCACTAAAAAAAAACTTGTCTCCCCTCACGACACAAGTGCCCCCCTGGATCCACGCTACGCCACTGCTCTGTCTGAAGATTATTCCCGGATGCCTCAGTTTACAGTTTTGATGTTGTGTGGAATGATGCACAAGCCGCTTTAAGTCTCTTCATTCCTGGAAACAGGGAAATCGATATTGAAAAGAAAAAATCATTCTGGATTATTTCTGATAAGATCTAAATAAGACACATTGAAAAGAATATCTCGATGCCGGAAGATGAGTTGACTATTTTTTCTGAATATTGTTGATTTCAGGGTGCTGCAGACCCCTCAGCCCTCCCTACTCCCCGCCTCATACCCATATGAATGATATCAAGGTATTATTACACTATAATTAAAAATGAAATTAACTAGCTCATCATTACCTTCGATGAGTTTGTATTTCGGTAGGGCATGGACGAGTCTAATCCAACCGAATTCGTTGTAATAGAAGGCCGCCCCTGGTGCGATGGCGAGACCGTGATTAAGACAGTGAATGGCAAACTGCTTTTCGGATTCTTTGCTTGCACTCCTGATGATCTGTGTGCATGAAGGAGGAAGGATAGCCTGTTATTGTGTTGTCCCGACATTCGATCCGGGCTTTATTTCAATAAAGAAAAGAGTCATACCTTTCACACCGGCAGGACCGGCAAGACGACAACAGACCGACAACAGAACGCACGAACATATTACATTTCGTCCAAGAACCAAAAACTGACACGCATGTATAAATACAAGTGTATATTGGTGAATGAAACAAAATACCATAAATACTATATAACACATACTATATACCCACCTTTCTAAAGTCGGCCCAAATGAATAACCCTGCACTGGGTTTCACAAATGGCACATCAAGCTCTTTCAGAGTTTCCATTACGATAGTTGCCGATTCCATCAACATCTTATTGTGAGTTGGAAGGTACATCTTCAACCATTCTAAGTAAAAAACAATATATATATAAATATACCCACTATATTATATATAATTTGATTTTGATAATCCTTCGTCACGGCAATATACAAATAATAATTAAGACAATTGAAATAAAAGACCTTAATAGTACTTTTCTTACATAGCCTATATACAATATATATATATATATATGTATATATATATATATATATATATATATATATATATATATATATATATATATATATATATATTTAAATACATACATACATTCATACATACATATATATTCATAATCATATATGATCAATTACTCCTACCAAAAATACTTAAACAAAATCCATTATCCACCGATTAAAATTCCACCGAGTCTGCTAAAGAAACTGCGCACTATAAAGAGTCAGGTGAATTTGCTGTCGATTTAGAACATTTTATTGAATATTATTATCTTTAATGTTGCCATTATTATGATGATTATCATAATTGTCACGTGACTTTGAACTATCAGTTTTATAATGAAAGTATTTATTCAAGGTCATGATCTGACGCAATCATGCTCCTACAACGATATTCATGATATGATGACAAGATCTCAAATTCTCAGACAACGGTAAATTCCGCTTCTATAAAGGCGATTGATTAAACATCATAAGACAATAATCTGTTAGATAATTATTGACTAGTTTAAAAGAAGACTCTTTGAGAGAAGTTGAGAAAAAGTTCTTCCTACACAATTTTTGTTTTCTATCTTGGTAAAATTTTCCTTGCAGATCCGCTTAAGCTTTCATATTATCCGGAACTCTTGCTAATTACTGGTAATTGTATTTTTATATAAATATGTATTGTTTTAAATCAATAATACATCACCAACTAGGTAAATCTCGTCAAAGGTCTTATACTGGTATAAATTACATGTGTTTAAAAAGATGGAAATAGGACTCTTCTTTACCTTTGTCCTCAAGTAATTTTGCCACAGCTATTTGGATGAAAATTGGAACCTGGGAGAATTCAATTACAAGTCCTAGGCCAGCTAAAACTCGAGGATTTAACGTATAAACGACTCCGAGTGGACAACCTGGCATTCCAAAATCCTGTCAAATAAAAAAGCAGACGAATAAGTAAATAAATAAATAAATAAATACATGAATGAATAAATATATACATGAATACACAAATATATACCTGAACAAATAAATGACTACATACACTAAATAATTGATGAATAATGAAGAAAAAAGCGACCAGGTCATTCGGAAGTAAATGGTCCGAATTCACAAAGGAGGTTTGTCGACAAACCTTGGTTTTCGTGCGTCATATGACGCGTTTCGACGTGTCTTTACAAACCAGGTTTGTAAAAAAAAAACGCGTCATTGTCGCCAAACCTCCTTTGTGAATTCAGGCCAATAGGTACAGAATAATGACCATTACAATGTTTCATTCTTGTAGACCACATCAAATCATGATACGTAGTTCATGAACCGTGAACGCCACGGGTCTGGAAGAAAAAATGTCACAGGGCGGTCACTTTACCCACTTAGAAGAGGTAGTCAAATATGTGATATTTATTTATATAAAGAACAATGTAAGTTCTTTACAGGGGCATGTATCCGGGCTTTTTCAGAGAGGGGGTATGGTGAATATTGTCTCCGACAATGCTGTTTCTCAGGTTCATGTTTTCAGGAATCCCGCCGGTCTTCCTTTGCTTCGGAAAGAGGGTGGGGGCTCCTTTTAGCCCTAAAATTAACTTAGCCTTAAAAGGCTATATTTTGTCTCTACAGGCGAAGGTCATTTTGCCTCCCTTCCCTCCGTTCGCCCATAATTTGTAGGAATAATATTAATGGTGGCGCGATGGCTCAGTGGTAGAGTAGTGGTCTCGTTACCGGGAGATCCCGGGTTCGAAACCTAGTCGACAAGCTAGCGAGTATAAAGGCATTAGGACTAATCATCAGTACAAAGTCCATCGGAGAGGACTTAAAGCCGTTTGTCCCCAGGTTGCTTACTGACAGGCATGCACATGCTTTCTTAGCAGTCGAATATCAACAAACTATCAAACCATAAATATGGATGGTAAAATTGATAACCTTTGCCATTCCCCATATGACATGTGTCTTTGTCTTGTCCGGTAGCTCATCTGAATGCCAGGTGAATATACTTGAACTCTCTACAGACTCTTCAAAGATACTAGCAGCATAGATCTCATCAATCACGCAATGTAGACCATGCCTGTAAATGAAAAAATGTATATAACAACATTTGATTAAGCTACTTTGTTACACTTTTTAAATTGTTACTGTATTTTGTATTTTATAACTTAATTCACAAAGGAAACGTTTATAGGGTGAAGTAATCGTTACATGTATTTTAAGCTTCTACCAATCTACTAAATGTTGTTATTATTTGTTTTTTTACACTTCATTCGTAAATATACATGTACTAACATGTAGATAAGCTTACTTAATTGCATGTTAGTGCATGTATATTTACGAATGTAGTATAACAAAATATGGAAACAAATACGTATAACATACATGGAAATGATTATTATACAAATAATGAATGGTTATGAGTTCAATAGTGCGAATATGTTCATGAGTTGAAAGATTAACATTCTATTCAACGAGGCGTCAGCCGAGTTGAATAGAATTAACGTTAATCTTTCAACGAATGAACATATTTGCACTATTGAACGAATGAAAAACATTCATTATTTGTTTTATACAACATCGAAGAAGACCTAATAGAACGTTAATCAACAAATTATGCTTTACTCCTTATAAAGATAAATTGAAGTTCGAGTCAAGCCTTCTCGATTACATGCAGATTGCCTTCGCGTCAGATACACGCAGGGATACGCGCGCACATGCAGCAGAGAGGTACGCAGTCTGCATATAACCAAAAATGCACGGCGCATATAACCAAAAATGCACGACCGTGCAATATACCATCTATTGAATATCATGTGATCAACAACCGTCCAATCAAATGACAAGGATCCACGTAGGTGTTGTATAAAATTGAATAAGTATAATCAAATACAGAAGACGGCCGATATACTTGATATTAAATCCACTGTATTGACACTAAATATACTTAAGTATTTTGCCAAATCGTATTCGGGTAAACCTGATAGTAATTAAATAACGTATAAAACGGAAATTACTATGTAATTATTTGGGGGGTAAGATTCGAACATTAAAAAAACCATTCTGTGATTTAATTTAGTGTGAATATAATACATTTTACATCTTCGTTATACCACAAGGTAATCTCTTCTACCCTATCCTATTTTATCCTATTCTATTATATTCTATCCTATCCGGCCAAAGATATCCTATCCTATCCTAACATATCCTATCATTTTCTATTCTATTATTCTTCTGCATTGCATCTATATATCGTATATCAGTCGAAAACATACCTTTTACAGAAAACTTACCTTTTACAAAATGTGAGGTATTCCAAAACTTGTCGTTTGGTGTACACGGTTCCATTCGGATTGGCAGGATTGACCAGAAAAAGAGCCCTGACGTTATGTCCCTAATATTTATTGCAATAATAATAATAATGATAATAATATTAATAATAATAATAATAATAATAATAATAATAATAATAATAATAATAATAATATAATAATGATAATACAATGATAATTGTAATGATAATAACGACTATTATCATAATGAAAAATAATAATAACAATGTAGTAATGATAACAATAAAATAATAATAATAATGATTATAATAATAATATTAATAATAATAATGATGATAATAATGATAAAAAGAAGAGTAGAAATAATGCTGATAATCGAGAGGTAATTTGAATAAAAAGGGACATAAAATATGAAGGGGAAAGCAAGCCTTTTATGAACATTTCTGCTTTCTTTCAATATAAATTCGAATTTAATGGGAAATCCAACCTTAAAGTAAATAATTATAAATAGAGCAGACAAATCAGAAAAACAGACTGGTGAAATCGGACGCCAAATTAGAAAGTTATGAATTTTTCAAAGTTGTAATCACTATACGTATAGGAACTTCAAATTATCTGAATCGGCAGTGTCACTGTGACGGAAATCTTTTACATTTTGTTCCAACACACAAAATGACTCAAATGTAAGTTTTTCAAAATGTATGACTCGGGATGGCTTTTTCCTTTTTTAGAAGACTTACGATAATATGCTACCCACTATACATTTTTGGATGTGCCCTAAGGGAGGAGCTGCTCAGGGGAAAAACAGAAGTTTATATTTTCATACACGAACAACGGGATAGTTAACCGACAACCGACTAGACGTCACAATCCAGTTATCAAATTGCTAATTTTCGATTCGCGTAGAAGGAGTGATCTCATATCTAAAACACAAATAACTTTATTATAATTGTTGTTCCGATTTATTTCGAACTTTCGTCATTTTGTTTATCTTATTTTCCGCTTTCATACAAAATTAATAAAATTATCACAAGGGTTGGAGTGCCCTTTAATTACACCACCTCCGTCCTCAATGTAAATGGGGTAGTTATTAGCAGGTGGTGTCGGTGAGTTTTTTTTTGGGGGGGAGGGGGGGCCGGTGGGGGCAATTTTCATAGGGATAGTTACAAGAATAAAGTTAGAAAGGTATTTTTTCTCTCGGGAATAGTTAGAGCGAGGGAAAATTTCCACCAAGGTAGTTGTCCGGGTAAAAAAAACCTCCGGGTGCAATAATAATTGTCCGCGGGGAAAGTTTTCTCGGACTTAAGGTTTGGGGTACTTACATTACGTGGAAGACCTGATCGAGTAAAGCTAATCTAATCAAAAGCAAAAACAATTCTTGCACGGACACCACCTTAAATAAGCCGGAAAAATTAAACGTGCGACGAAATAATCAGTGGGGCCATCCTTGTAGACCAACAACCCAGAAAACTGACAAACAAAGAATACGAGATAGAAAAAAATGTTGGTTTCATGGGCTGCCTGTCTAGTTAACCCCCTGAAAACGTCATCAGAAGGTCCACGAGACCGACTGTCGTTCTCATAGGCTGTAGCCATTGTACTTACCTCCTGTTTTGCTTTTTCCAAAGCTGACTCAAGAAGAGGAACAGTCAGTTCAAACGGTTCTCTTCCATCTGGTTCTGCCTTCAGTATTAATGACGAAAAAAAAGAAAGAAAAAAAAATTATCTTATAGGTCCTGCATTTTTGTTAACAGTCTTGAAAAGTAACAAGGGGGCTGCTGAAGGGTTTAGGGTGCGATGCTACTATTTTATTTTCAGTCAGCAATTCGGATATACTTGAGCATTCTTCTTTGGTTGGCAAAATCACGAAATATGATCTCTTTTCTTTTTTTTCCACCTCAGTGAAGCTTGAAAGAAGAAAACATAAATGCAGAAGTGAAAATATTGGGAGGATGCATTTTATGCTGACCTTGCTGCTAAGATGCACTGGATAGGTCTTCGCTCCATACTGGAACAGAAGGTCACGTGGTATAGCTCCATACATAGGAGCAGGAGTCAAAATGGTGTCTGCAGTTTTTAAAGGCAAGTGTGAAAATGAAAACATTTAAATCGTCATGACTACACAGGATGTGTATGGCATTATGTTCAAGCTATCCACCTCAAGCAGACCACTCACATTCCCCATCTTCTCACGTTTGCCCTCTTTCCCTCTCCACCCCACCCTTTTTTCCTCTCTCTCTCTCTCACCCACCTTACGTCTCTTTCACTCTCCCTCCCCTCTCCCTCCCCTCTCCATATGCTTTCTTCCTTTTTTTTTACAAGGAGCTTTAATTGAGAACGGAAGTTAAAGCAGTTCATCCGTTTAGGCTCCCCCCCCCCCCCCCACCAATTCTGAGTTTTGGAGGGGGTGATGGGATGTTTAAAAAACGTATTCTGGGGAGAAAAAAAATGATGTGGGCAAAATTATGTGCATGGTTTAATAACATTTAAATTGCAACCACATTTTCTCCGACAGGACTCGATCTGCATTGATATGAAGCCGATTTTATTTGAAGACATACATTTTTTACAAGTGACAAGAGCAGTGGTTTTGCTATTAGATTTTCATTGAAATCCTGTAAAATTAGTGCTTTATTTCAGACATTGGAGAACGAATAATAAGTGAGACGCATAAATAAATATATACCTCCTTTGTCACATAATACGTAAGCCATCGCACTCAGTGCAGACGTCACTCCATTCAGAACTATGAACTATACGAATGAGAAAGACCAAACTTTGTAAATCACGGTGCATAATTTGAAGAGCTCGGTTCCAAAAGTGATAATTTGAGGTAAATTTGAGGTCTATTGTCAAAACATTTAATTAAGTATTAAAAGTGCTAGATCCTCGAGTAATAATAGGATTGCAGTACTGTTTATATATGGAAGGTAATAGCGTTAAAACTGTACAGGCTATCGTTAGTAAAGAGGGGGAGGGGTTGGAGGAGACAAAAAGGACACATACATTTCCCCGATCGTATTGCGAGAGAGAGAGAGAGAGAGAGGGGGGTGAGATAGAGAGGGAGAGAGAGAGAGAATGAGAGGGTAGAGAAAGAGAGGGTAGAAAAGGGAGAGAGAGGGAGGGAGAGAGAGGGAGGGAGAGAGAGGGAGAGAGAGAGAGAGAGAGAGGGGGAGATAAATATATATATATAGAGAGAGAGAGAGAGAGAGAGAGAGAGAGAGGGGGAGAGAGAGAGCATTGTCCGGGGTTCAAATTCAGCTTTCTTTAAAATTATTAAACCTGGTACTAATTAAGTTATCTGCCATGTGATTGCCAAGTGATGCTACATAAAATAGTACCACAATATTGTCTATGGTTGTAAAGAAATTGTTTGGCTTGCACCCAATAGATTAAGATCGCGTGCTCGATTTTGTCATTGAAACCAAGTCAGAAAAAAAAAAAAATCTTGGAATCAGCGTGATCTACTGGGTACAAAACAGAAAATTCTTTACCACAATAGAAACTTCTTCCAGGTAGCCATACATTAAAATAACAAATGTTGTTTACTCAAATAGCATTGTAGAGACGATGAACAAATTATCCTGCGAACAATGGACTCAACCGAGTGGAATCAACTGTTAAACAAATTATCATGAGTCCTATGAAAGGGTATATTGCTACCCCATATTATTATTATCAATTGTTTGGAATCACTGTAACCCTCGGGTCTCTCCTCCCGGTATAACTGACTGGGGGTGTGCAAGTGGACCACTACACCGGGGTTTTCTCCTACTCTTATACAAATAGTGCAGTGGGTTTTTAACTTGCAAAGGTGGTGACTCTCCTCTACACGCCCCCCCCCCCCCCCAAAAAAAAAAAAAATAATAACAATAATAAATAAATAAATAAAAAATAAAAAAAATATATATATATATATATATATATTAATAATAAATAAATAAATTAAAATAAATAAATAAATAAATAAATAAAAAATAAAAATAATAATTTTAAAAAAAATAGTAATAAATAAATAAATGAACAAATAAATAAAAAGAAGAAGAATAATTGTATACCTTATCCGGATCGAGAGTTTCTGGAGCTTTCTGACCACTGCAGCTGGATAAGAACCCAGATAAGGCTTTCCGGAGGCGGAGACTACCATTACGATCCCCGTATGGTAGCATCGTTGAGTTCCACGTCATGAAGTCTGGCTGGTTCAACTAATAATTGGTCAAAATATGATAATTGATTTCGATAAGTAGCGAAACAGGTTCATTGCGATACAGGGTGGGCCGGGCTTAGCATATAGCTTTTGCTATGCAACTTGTCATGCTTGTAGTAGGCTAGTAGCTGGATATTTATCATGTATGTTGATTTTTTTTTTTGTCCATGAGCGGCACAAACTATTTCGATCTTCGCTTTTAATACGTGTCTTCCCTACCTTAGCACTCTCATTCTCTCTTTCTCTCTCTATCTCTATCTCTCTATCTCTCTCTCGTCTCTCTGTCCCTTGTTGCTATTCTATCTAAACCGCGACTGTTTCTCAACTTTCACTCATTTATTACTTTACAAACCAAAAAATCATGTGACCACCTTTTCTTAAACTGTCACACGTTTGATCTGCTGTGATTTTTCTGCCTCCAAGGGAATTTAACTAAAGGTTAATTTCCCCTTTTTGTCAAACGTATACGTCAAATTATTTCATCATTTTCCTTTCTGCAAATAAGCCTTTGCTCATGTAGACCATGTCATATTTTATTGCATAATAGTGTCTAAATATCGTCTGTTGAGAGCTAAAATTCGTTAATAGTGCTAAAATAATATTACTTAAAGAGAAGGTTGAGTTCTGGGAAGAGGTGAAAAATAATTTGTGAGCATTACTCATTCTTATTATGCAAGTGTGGAAGAACATCAGTTAAGAGATGTTCCCTGAAAAGCATGGCTCTTCAAATGCCTTCATATTCTAAATATGCATGTAACATCGTAAAAATCGGGGGCCGGCTTTTTACGCCACATGTTCGTGTAGTCCCATATACATCTTTCTGTGCAAGTGTTTGTAACTTTACCAAGACTTGGCCACATTTCTTATCATTTTGATGATTCCAGAACCTTGCAATACACACAAATTCTAATATGCTAGATGATCAACCTTTTCTGGTCGGTTCCACACCGTTTCTTTCACAATGCAATCGCATGACCAGAACTCAACTTCATCTTTAATGCCATTTTGGCTCTAAGCAGACGTAACGATCTATTACGATTTGAGAGCATCACGAAAAATGAATGTATAGCTTTACCTTTTCAGTGATGAGATCTCGGACTGCGTCGTTGTATGCAGTCGCAAGATTTATTATACCCTTGAAGAAAAAAAGGAAAGTGGGTTAGAAGGAAGCATTACTCTTGTGTTAATAATTAACGATAATCATGATTTTGTCTTATTTTCCTCATTTCCTCTTTTCATGTCCAGAGCACATATCCTTGCTGGCGACGCATAAAACGCTAGATCGGATAGTGTTAATGGCATGTGAGCATTAATTTAAAAGTATTTAGTTTTGGGAAATTTTTTGAAAATGGGTGGATAGTGATTCTCTACAATTTTGATATATTTGGATGCCCCTGTGGATGTATTAAAAAACTTAACACCAGAAATTTTAGCCCCTTAAACACTTCTGCTTTCGAAAAAAAATTGAATAGATAAAGATTTACCGGTGCATCCGGTAAATTTTGATAAATTTCAAATAGCTCCTATATACTGCCGTACAATGGTAGCTGCGACCATGAAAATCTCAGAGTATGTAGTTGTTATAGTTACCGAACGAGAATAGCTAATCGGTCGATTTTAGTCAATAAACATTGTTTTATAGCTTAATTAATATCTTGACCTTGAGAGGGAGCTATACAACAAAAAGAGTTTATTATTTACAATTTCATGACTTTAGGCTCGATTTCAACCTCGACAACGATCACTGAATATTGTAGGATCGTATATATGCTTCCAATATGTTCATTTGAACCAGATTCATGACCCCATACCAAAACTTTGTATTTTGGCCTTTAATGCTCACATGCATGAAAGTCTAATACGAGTATCGACCAGCTTACCTCTTTGTTGTGATTTTCATCGAATTTGTTCCTCCCATACGCTGTATTGATGTCTCTCAACTGAAATTCGAAAGAAGAACAACTCTCAACGCGCTTAGAAATGTCCCGTTCCGATGCCATGGCACAAGCTAAAAACTAGTGAGGATTTTAATTAATTCAGTCTTCTTAAATAGGGTGAGAACAGTTTCCCCACAGTATTATAGTCTCTCAAGTGTATGACTGAACTTTACAAACTTTATAATAAATGTTGTGATAGTGGTCTCAGCTAGATCCGTACACCGAAAGAGTCAGTCTGTTATACATATTGTCGGTCGGTTCCGATCTGCTGTGATAACGTCTGGCTGGCTCCATGCACTGCCCACTTGTTAGCTCTTTCGATAGATGCTTCTCCAATATATATATATATATATATAACAATATAACTTGCCCATCCAAGTGTAGTACCGACACTCAGCCAGTTCAATTGTATCACTTTTCATGCATGCACAGGCAGTGCACTCCATGATACACAGACCAGTATTATTTGAAAAGGGGAAACAAATGCTATTAATTGCAGCACCTCCATCGCTGTATATAGGATGATTATTTCAAAATGTACAAAGTGGGACGTACCTCTTCATGTTTTGAAGATCTATGGATATCCGGGGTCATTGCAGTAATGTGCTAACCGTGAACTGGTCTGACAGCTCCTTTCAAACATGAGGGACTAATTTCTTTGTAGACAGGTGATCAGAATTTTTTAGATGATCGGCCTGATTACTTTTTCACTTATATTAGATGTTTGACGTCTCTACGTCATGTTATGCTATGGTCACATTACCCAAAAGTAGCCTGCTCGGCGGCCGAGCGGCGAGTTTTTAACCAATTCTGCCCGGCGGCTGCCCGGCCACCGAGCGGCGGCGGCCCAGACAACGCTCTTTTTTTGGGCATCGCTCGGTCGCCGCTGAAGTTTTAGCGCGGAGTTAAAATTTGGGCGGCGCCTGCTCATTTTTCACTCTCCGCCCAAAATACGCTCGGTGCCTGGGCGGTCGCCGCCCGGGCACTGACCTAATTGCTGGGCGATGCTTAATTTCAGCAGCGACCGAGCAGGCTACTGATCGGTCGGTCGCTGCTCTGATTTGTGACCATAGCTTAAAAGAAGTTAGTTTGAAATTGAATTTGTTGTAGTAGCTCTGCTACGGCGAAGTGATTTTTTAATAGGATGATGACATGGTGTCAATGCATTTCGGCAGCGTGGTGAGTTAGGTCATTACATGCTCTGATCTGGTTGAAGTCGGGCTGTAATCACAGACGGTCAAGAGAAAATTGCATCTTGACCTGTGTAAGAAGCCTTAAAGGGCCACTCTAACCCAATAATTATAGCCTTTTAAAACATGAATACACCTCTACTTATTAATATGCCAGCCTCTGATTTTTTTCAGAAAATCTCTAAATTGACCAATAAATGAAAATAATCATCCATTTTTCATAGATCTCACGTATGATGGGCTACGCCCCTCGAAAAAAGAAAAGTAATACGGTCACGTGGCTTGATGACGCTTTTGGCGTCATTGCGGGAATGTCCGATTTGTAAGGATATTACAATCTCATTGTAATTCATAATTAGGAATGACGGAATTGCCACAAACGGACTGGGATTATCGAGTGCATATCATTTTTTCGGATCAATTAATGTCTTTCACCCCTAATTTATATCATAGTTTGCTTTTTTAAAGACATTTTAATGCCTAAATCACCCTCCTTTTCAGAGGCTCCTGCAGTGACGCCATATGCTATTGCGTCATACAGCTCCGAACCTGGGTTTTTTCTGAGCGTTCTGGGTCGTCCTTTTTAAAGCTAGATTCCAGAATTATTGATGATTTCTAAGAAAGATCATTTTCATGTTCGGAATCTCCGTCAATTTTTGTTCTACATGGCTTTTTTCTTCTTCACTTTTTAGCCCGTTTTGGTTAGAGTGGCCCTTTAAGTCATGATGTCCTGGTTTCATATGCGGTTTCTGCACCAGTAGCCCTTTGAATTTGGGTTGTTTTTATACATGCAAACTTCAATAAAGACTTGAAGTAACTGGATCAGGGGCCCGTTCCTAGAAAACGTCATAAGTCCAGGGATAATCACAAATCCCTGATAAGTCTAACTTCTTGACTAAATCAGCGTTAGTGAGCAACTTGTCCGCTATGTGTTTCACCAAGCCCTCTTTGCTAAGATCAACGAAAACATCCTGACTAAGTAGTAATGACGCCTCTGACACCGTCGTATCTCTGTCATAACTATTTAGTCGATGGGCAGCGCCATCACATGTCATTTATTGGGTAGACTATGGCTGGCAAAAAAGGACAATAAATCCTTCAACTATGATTTTTCTACACATTCATTTAAAGGTATTATAAAGTTTTGGTATGGGGTCATGAATTTGGTTCAAATTAACGTATTGGAAGCATATGCGTTCCTAATTATTCATTGATCGTTGTATCGGTTGAAATCGAGTCTAAAGTTATGAAATTGTAAATAATAAACCCTTTATGTTGTATAGCTCCCTCTCAAGGTCAAGATACCAATTTAGCTATGAAACAATGTTTCTTGACTAAAATCGACCGATTAGCTATTCCCGTTTGGAAATTATATATCACAACTACATATTCTGAGATTTTCATGGTCACAGCTACCATTGTACGGCCGTAGGCGCTATTTGAAATTTATCAAAATTTACCGGGAGCACCGGTAAATATTTATATTCAATTTTTCTTGAAAACAGAAGTGTTTTAGGGGTTAATTTTTTTAGTGCTTATAATACATCCACAGGGGCATCCAAATATATCAAAATTCACTATCCACCCAATTTTCTAAGTTTCCCAAAACTTTGTATTACCTTTAAACAGTGAGTAATCGTTTTTTGTATTTAAAGATTTTCCCACTTAAATACACTGATTATACGCCTTTATTTCCACATTGTAAAATCGTCGAAGGGATATGTATTTTGCCACGGCAGGCAAGCCATAGTTCGAAGTGTGTTCTTTAGTTTTCAGACCCATTGCTTTCGAGATCAATTCTATCTTCAAATGTGTAAAATGAATAGTTTAAAACATGTTTTTTTAACGTTTGGAATGTTGAAGTTTTGTCATTTGATTATTGAACTGACACCTAAAACATTGGACACAAACTTCATTACATCGTATTTTTCTAAGAATAATATATTGGTGTATTTTTATAAACTATCAAACGAAAATATCCGGGGGGTACCTATCTCAAGAACAAAACTGATTCACCAGTCATGTACTCATAATTATATTTTATAAGTACCTTTTTTGTATAATCTACACGCATTTGGTAGTATATTGCATCTTTTATTTCTTGGTATCATTTTCAATCTTTTTCATTACTAATTCATTTAAATAATTGCATTTTCCCTAATATTAATTTTGTAATAATCCGGTGGTATTGCGACTAAGGCTAAGTCTCGGCTCCTCTTCTCTCTGATATTATCGATCTCACGAGATACTAGCTAGTAAGCTCTTCGTGAAACGACAGATCAGAGATATCTCCGTAGTTGGCGGATAAAGTTATGACTGTCTTGTCGTTGGTTTCTAGGAACGAGCCCCAGTGTCCCCGAGCTTTCATTAGGGACTTTTAATTTGCACGACGACATAGTGGACTGCTACGCGTGACGTCCTTATAAGGCACTGACAATGCTTTAAAAGGACATTACAGTGCCTTATAAGGACGTCACACGTAGCAATCCACTATGTCGTCGTGCCAATCTAAAAGTTCCTATTGAGTTCACTCTGCTCCCTAAAACGGTCCAACCCTGGTATCCCAACCCACCCCACGACACATGTAACGGGAACTTTTCATTCATTAGTACCCATGCAAATGGTTCACCCTTTTTCTGTCGGTTCCACAAAATAAGCGTTCACGCAAAACATTACAAATATCAAGCACATCACAATCCTATACAAACAATTCAATCATATCACAGGCATCAACAAAATATCACATACTACACAGTCAAAGCAATAATAGCCTAATAGTCCACTCCAAATTTTATTAAACCGAAACGGAACTTCTTTTTGCCCAATTGATCGTGAGCCCGGCAGCCACTGAGCAGCGCCAGATCGAAGAGTCTGGAAATTTAGTCTATTACTATATAGTGCGTCCCAGAAAAAACGAAACAGAGAATTATCGATGTTTTATCATAACTTAATCACAATTATGATTAATAAATGACATATATTTGTAAAGCTTGGATCCTTCTCTTCCATTATTTTGATGCAAGTTATTATGATGCATATTTCACGCATGAGTGATTAAAAACAATTTGAAGAGAGGAAACTAAAACGTCATTTTTAGGGCGGTATCTAAATTTCAAAGAGAAAATCACATTTCTAGAGAGTTCATTTCCTGCCCTTTTATATGACACCTCAATCCGGAAAAAGGTTCTGTTGTTTCAAAGTAATGCGTGCATTTCCATAATTTGATTACACGAATTCGTTTTCACTTGCTGCCTGCCAACATGACATGGGACCAAGCGTTGAACGGCATCAGTATGTCAGTTTCAAGGGCTCCACCACACACTGCTTGATTAAAATGATGCATAAATTCTACAAGGAATCAGACAAACAGGGTATTGTAGGAAATCTTGTGGTCACAGATTTCTCAAGGTTCTTTGACACGGTAGACCATACCGTGGTTGTAACCATAGACGTTGTAACTATAAGCTGCTCATGGGAGTCCGTCCAGAAATCATCCCATGGATCGCCGATTTTCTAACGAACCGGCAAGCAGAGAGTATTAAAGTACTAAAGCGCTATCTCCTCCTGGAATGAACTAACCTGTGGCGTTCCACAGGGAACAAAGATCGGCCCCTAGCTTTTCTAGCAGTCATCATTGACGCATGTACTGGAATCGACAGAGGTGCATACATGATACATTGAAATACGTGGACGATCTTAATTAGCATCGGGGAGACAAAGACCGTTAATGAGCCTTCTCATCAGTTCTACACGAAGCTGTCAACGATCACGACCTGGTACAATGGGCTGACCAAGACTACTTTCACCTAAATGCAGCTTAATGTAAACAACTCAGATTTGCTTCAAGAGAACCAAACCAGCACCAAGTACCGGACAAATCTCTAGGCCCTAAAGTTTCGGATGTGGTCAATGAAACGAAAATCCCCGGTCTCTGGGTTCAAGATGACCTGAAATGGGACATACATGTTAAAGAAGTGTTTTTGAAAAGCAGGAAATGAGTACACATATTGAGCGAACTCAAGAAATTTCAAATCCCACGAGAAGACATAGAGGCTGTTCACACCGGCAGAGATAGCGCGCGCTAGACCGCGCTATCTCTGCGGTTTGGAAGGTACGTCGTTTTGGTCCGCCCAACAGCGAGCCACGGCGAGCCAAAACGGCGTGCCACTGGAGCACCTATTGGAGGTGGTCCACGAGAGAGAGCGCGGTCTAGCGCGCGCTAGAAAAAGGGGGTGCTACGATAGACCGCGCTATCTCTTTGCGGTGTGCCTCTGTTCACACCGCAAAGAGATAGCGCGGTCTATCGTAGCACCCCCTTTTTTCTAGCGCGCGCTAGACCGCGCTCTCTCTCGTGGACCACCCCCAAGAGGTGCTCCAGTGGCACGCCGTTTTGGCTCGCCGTGGCTCGCTGTTGGGGGGACCAAAACGACGTTGTACCTTCCAAACCGCAGAGATAGCGCGGTCTAGCGCGCGCTATCTCTGCCGGTGTGAACAGCCTAAGTTGCCGTTTACAAGTACTACGTCGGACCAGGCACCCGTTTCACAAAGCCTTTTTTCAATGACAAATGACAATTATCAGTGACGAATCTGCTGATAACCAATCAGAAGCAAGGATTTCAGTAGCTAATAACAACAAATGTCATTTGTCACTGATGACAAGTTTTGTGAAACACCCCCTGCTCTGGAATACGCAGCACCGGTGTGGCGCCCCCTGGACTCACAGGGCCGAATTCACAAAGGAGGTTTGTCGACAAACCTTGGTTTTCGTGCGTCATATGACGCATTCGACGCGTTTTTACAAACCAGGTTTGTAAAAAAAAGCGTAAAAACGCGTCATAATTATGACGTACGAAAACCAAGGTTTGTCGGCAAACCTCCTTTGTGAATTCGGGCCACAGAGTATTGAATTACACAATCACCATCTGAGCAAAACCTCTCACAAACTCCATTTAGATCTCACCACTTTGTTTGTTTGTTTTTATTTCCGAAATCCATACATACATACATACAAGTTTTAAAAACATACATATATAAACACAGTTCAAATGATAAGAAGGTAGGTAAATGTGTATAAGTATCTGGTTGGAAAGCCCACTTCATGACCATTTTCAAAATGGTCCTGTTCTTCCATGGGCTCCAAAAGCAAAAAAAAATTATTTACATACAATATCTATTTTCAATCATAGTAATTTACTTCATGTTTCCCGTCGGCTGGACCATCTGTTATTCACTCTGTACACAGTGTGTGCGGGTAAGTACTAAATCAAATGAACGGGGTAATAGTATTGTAAAGCCCTTAGAGACATTTGTATTTTAAGCGCTATATACAAATTAAATATTATTATTATTATTATTATTATTATTATTATTACACAGAGCAATTTCATTACTAATAGCAAAATAAATTCCCTTGAATATCATGCAACCGTTACGCAGATGACACAGAGATGTACTTGTTTTTCACGCCTGATGTACTTGCTCTAGGGCATAGCATCTCAACCATAGAAGCATGTGGTGATTATATTCGTGGATGCGTGTGCAACAAAACAAACTCATGCTACATGGCAGCAGATGGAATGTAAGTCGAAAGTTCTGTTATAAAACCATTACTTAGTGCTAGAAATCTAGGATTACTTTTTTTTCGATGAACATTTAATATGCAAGTTACAAATCGCAAAATCTGCTAATAGATTGAAAAATCACCAACATATGTAAATTAACATACCACATAGTATACAAATATACACTGCCTTGAGAGGTTCTGGTTAAAACTATGCGCAAGAGGTGACTCCAATAGTACTATTTGCTGAGGGGCGCAGCCCCGAAGCAAATGGTACTTTTGGAGTCACCGAGGCCCATAGTTTAACCAGTACCTCGAATAGAAGGCATGGTATATTTGTTTTATATCCTGCATCAAAAATGTATTTTTAAAAAAAATTTAAAAAAAACTTTTTTTGGAAAAAAAAATTTAGAACAAAAAAATGTCAATTTTTATCTAAAAAGATTTAAAATATTTTGTTTTCATTAAATTAAGATTTGAAAAAAAAAATTGACTCAATTAAAAAAAAAAAAAAATTCACATTTTTTTTCAACTCCCAAATAGTAAACCAAAATAGTACTCTCATATAGTACTTTCTAAAAATAGGTCAAATATTTCTGGTCATGTGACAAGCTCTCAACCAATCAAAAGCCAACAAATTTTTGATGCACGATATATTAGATAATATACGACGTATTCAATAGTATTTTGATTCGGTCAGTAATAAAAAGATTAACAGTTTATGCTTTCATGTCTAGTTATGATATTACTGTAACGGGTAATTGTATATGACTGTATGGAGTCTATGGACTCCCTAACTCCCAAATAGGGCGACTGCAGCGGGTCCAAAACACTAAAATAAATCATTTTCGTAACTTAATCAAACATATTGCCCAAATCTGTGTTAAGTGCCTCGTTACAAATTATTTCATTCACATCTGACGCATAATGTATTTCAATAGTCAGAATGCAAATTGCATACATTGATTGTTGCTAGGAAAGAACATATACATTTAAACACATCAGGAACTCTTGCAGCGCAGTAGAATAATATTTGCATAGTTTTCTGCGCGTTATAAATGTATGTTATTATTATTGTTATTATCCACATATGAAGAATTTTTTTTTGATTGCAGCATGACAGTTATTTTTCAGGTCAATACCATATAGAATTTGACCCCCGAAAATTGCAACAAACATTTTCTCAACGGTGTCCGTTAGTGTTGGACATCGGGAAGAACATACTAAAATCTACGAAAAATCGGACCCGTTTTCAAAATGGCGTCCAATATGGCCGCCAATACTTTAAAAATAGCCATAAATCATTATATTATTTTTTTTCAATTCAATTGAATTTTATTTCGCAATATAAAATCAAAATATACAAAGTAACAGTAAATTTTAACTATGTTTACAAAGGTTATATGCGGGGCTTTCCATGAAGGTTGTGAAAACCTGTGAAGTTGGATCGCCCATTAAAGAATGAAAAACAATACAAAAAGAAATATAACATATTATAGGCACACAACAATGAATTAATTAAAATAAGCAAAGTACAAACACTTCAACTACCTATAAGACAAGAGAAAGTAAAATAGGGAGAAGAAAAACAATAAGGGGGAAAAGAAAGGAAAGGAAAACAAGATAACAATATATCCATCTTAGAGATTTCGTTGTGCTGTCTAAACCTATGTTTTTGGAGTCGAAGAATTTAATCATACCACATACATACAATGCGTCCAGAATGGCCGCCAGTCTCCTAAAATGACCGAAAGACGGTAAGGACATCCACAACTCTTCATTCTGACAAAATTAATCCATAAGACTCTATGATATTTCCTAATGAGGAAGTGTTGTGCATTTTTCTGAATTTTTTACTATTTCGGGGTTCGAAACTTCACCGTTGGAATGAATGTCACTACCTCCGTAGCAGAAGGATGGGAGGGAGGGGACACTATAAGCGTGGAGGGAAATTTTGAATGTTTCGTCAAAGGACAGGTCAAAATGTTATTGTACATGACTTGTTATGGGACAGGTTGATAAAAGATTGCCCTGTCACATCCGAAATTCCCTTGAAAATGTCATTCCCATAGCGTCTCGGCTCTAATTGAGTGGCATTGTTACAGGGTGAAGGGAAACGGAACATGACGAAAGTGACCCCCACTTAACTCGACCGCCTTGCTCTCTCGGATTTCATTCACACACAAAAAATGCGCCTTCGCCCCCACGACACAAGTGCCCCATGGATCCACGCTACGCCACCGATCTGTCTGAAGATTATTCCCTGATGCCTCAGTTTGCATGAGTGATGTTGTTCGTTTGGAATGTTGCACATGCCGCTTTAAGTCTCTTCATTCCTGGAAACAGGGAAAAGATATTGAAAACTAAAAAAATACTAAATTATCACGTTTCATTTTTTGTTAAAGTGAGCTTTCTTGATCCAATATAGCCATAGACGCATGGTTACAAATATAAATATGTCGGGGGAAGTCTCTTACCTGGATTCGAAATTTCCCCTTTCTAAATGTTTTTACTGTGAATATTGGTAATTTCAGGAAGCTGCAGATCCCTCACCACCCTCCCCTCCCTAATCCCCCTGGTTGGGGGGGGGGGGTACTCACATATTAGGACATGCGGGGACTGCCGCTGTAATGGGTCACTTTTTCACAAAAAATCCCTAAACATAGGTCCCACTTTTAACGAAAATACCATTGAAAATGGGTCAATTTTTTCAATTTTTTTGTGCAAAATTTGCAAATTCCACCCATAGATTTTGAAAAATGGGTATGGGTTTCGAGGCTTGAGCGGCACTCCACCGTCCAAACCAAATATGAAAAGCCCCCCCCCCCCCCGGTCCTAATCCTCGCCTCATACGCATAAAAATGATATCAAGGTATAATTACACTCTCATAAAAAAAATGTAAATAGTATTTCATTGTTACCTTCGATGAGTTTGCATTTCGGTAGGGCATGGACGAGTCTAATCCAGCCGAATTCGTTGTAATAGAAGGCCGCCCCTGGTGCGAGACCGAGACCGTGGTCAAGACAGTGGAAAGCAAACTGCTTCTCGGTTTGTTTGCTTACATTCGTGATGATCTGCGTGCATGAAAGAGGAAGGATATTGCCTGTCATTGAGTTGTAGAACTAAAGAGTTGTCCCGACATTTCATCCGGGCTTTATTTCAATAAAGATTCATACCTTCTTCACACGGGCAAGACCGACAACAGACCGCACGAACATATTACATTTCGACAAAATCATCTTTGTTTGATCGGTTCAGAGACGGCTGAAATATCCATAAAATATTCGATCATTTGAACTACCCGTTGAAAAACGAGATAGTGTCTTATATGTTTTATTCCAGCCAATGCCAATGTTGGCTTTTTGTTGGCTTTTTCGTGTTAGTTATAATACGCACGACTACCCGGCCTCTGTATTGTTAATATCAATTAATTAATTAATTAATTAATATACGCTCACCATATTTTGTGGAAAGTGGATCTGAATTGGTATGATCGTATTGGCTAAATTTCACACATTTTGGGGTCTAAAATTACCTTCATAGCCATTTTAGATACATGTTTAATACAACTGTTTGTACTTTGTGAATTAAAAAAAAATGCCATAAATACTATATAGCATAGACTAATATACCCACCTTTCTGAAGTCGGCCCAAATGAATAACCCTGCACTGGGTTTCACAAATGGCACATCAAGCTCTTTCAGAGTTTCCATTACGATAGTTGCCGATTCCATCAACATCTTATTGTGAGTTGGAAGGTACGATTTCAACCATTCTAAGTATTACAAAAAATATATAAATATATTTATATAAACATGTATAACCTTATTCGTTTTATCAACAAGACATTCATATGTAACCCCAAATGGTACATCAACAGGAAATCACAAAAAATTGTATATTACCCTAACCCTAACCTAAATTATTTTGAAGAACTTAAACTCTACAAGCTATGCCTTTTTGATCAAGTTCCTTTTTTCACATGTAATTTCGAGAATATCTAGTGTAAATGCAAACTTATACTGTGTATATGTATTTGTAGTCCATGAATATCAATTTTGTTCATATGCTTTGTTTTGTTTATCTATCGTTTTTCATGTGAAATAAAAGGTTAAAAAAACTCTCCAATTCATCAAGAAAGGTCAACTCTGCTTTTCTACTTTATCTAATAAGGCGATTGATTTATTATAAGACAGTATTCCTTAAAGGATTTTCGACTAGTTACATAAAGACTCTTTGAGAGTATTAAGTTAGTTCTTCTACACAATGATTATTATCGTATATTTTTAAATTTCACTTGCAGATCTTCAAGCTTCTTCAGACTTTCAACATAGCTGGCGCTCTTGCTAATTGATACATTACCAAACAGATGAATCTCATCGGAGGTCTCTTAGTTGTATTATACGGGTATAAAAAGATGTAAATACGAAAATGACACTTCTTTACCTTTGTCCTCAAGTAATTTTGCCAAAGCTATTTGAATGAAACTTGGAATCTGGTAGAAATCGACTAATTGTCCTAGGCCAGCTAAGACCCGAGGATTCCATGAATATACGGCTCCGAATGGAGAACCTGGCATTCCAAAATCCTGTAAAAACAAACAAACAGATAAATGAATGAATAGATAATCAGGATTTGGTGAAGAATAAAATTATTGTTTGTTGTTTCACTGTAAAAATAAGAGGTAGGAAATATGTGATACATTATTTAGGGAAAACATAGGTATGTAGGGCCAACACAAGGGCGGATCCGGGCATTACAGAAGGGGGAATGGGCTTGGGCCATGGCCTTTTATTGGGGCCTAATCACCATCACCAAGTCCCTCGGAGAGGACTTAAAGTCGTTGGTCCCCTGCTGCTTACTGACAGGCATGCACATGCTTTCTTAGCAGTCGAATTTTAACAAACTATCAAACCATGAATATGGATCGTAAATTGTTAACCTTTGCCATTCCCCATATGACATGTGTCTTTGTCTTGTCCGGTAGCTCATCTGAATGCAAGGTGAATACACTGGAACTCTCTACAGACTCGTCATAGATACTAGCAGCATAGATCTCATCAAGCACACAATGTAGATCATGCCTGTAAATGAAAAAATATATTACAACAATAGATTAAGTTACTTTGTTACATTGAAAAAAATATTGTTGTATTTTGCACTCTGTATCATATATTCACATATACCATGAATGATGAAAAAAACTTTCATTGTTTGAAGTATTGATTCCATGTATTTCAAGCTTCTACCAACCTACTCAATTCTAAGGTTGGCGGAAGTTTAAACTTCATTTTAGTATATTTATGTTTAAGAATGAAGACAGTGTAATAACAAATAAGTACAAAATACGCGAAAGATACATAGAAATGATTTCAATTCAATAAGTATATGGAAATGGGCATCGTGTCAAATCAAATACAGAAGACTTGATATCAAATCAACTGTTTTGACACTAAACGTACTATATGTACTAAGCAATTTTTGGCAAACCATATTTAGGTAAACCTGATAGTAATTAAATAACGTATATAAAACGGCAATTACAATATTCCTTTTGGGGGTACAGTCTGAATATTCAGAAACACATTCTCTGATTTAATTTAGTAAGAATATAAGGCATTTAACATCTCTTGTTATACCGCAAGGTAATCTCTTCTATCCTATTCTATTTTATCATATTCTATTATATTCTATCCTATCCGGCCTAACATATCCTATCCTATTTTATACACCTCTCTTTAGAAATCTAGCCATCTGACTGGTCGAAATTGCAGTCGTGAATTGGGATATTCCCGCAAAGAGATGAACACATAGTCAATAGTTCATGGGTGATTTTCCTGCAAGATTCCGGGTACCAGAAAAATATTTAAATTTTGTTGCGATCTCCATTGAAACTTTCAGTCATTTTCCAGCGAAGATTAACAGACGTTAGATTTTACGTGATGTTTAAACCAATCTTTACTCAATAAAAGGATCAGGTAAGAATTCTTGGTAGATTTTTGTTTCAATTCGACTGCTTTAATATTCGAGGTTTGGCTTTTTATAGGCTCTCGGGAACTAGCACATCTGCCTGCGGTCGACTATTCTATTATTATTCTTCATTGCATCTATATATCGTATCTCAGTCGAAAACACACCTTTTGCAAAATGTGAGGTATTCCAAAACTTGTTGTTTGGTGTACACGGTTCCATACGGATTGACAGGATTGACCAGCAGAAGAGCTCTGACGTTATGTCCCTAATAATAATGATAAAAAATAATAATAATAGTGATAATGATAATGATAATGATAATGATCATAGTAACGATAATATTGATATTAATGATAATGATGATAATAATAATTATATAGTAAATAGTAATAATAGTAATGATAATACTAATAATGATAATTATAATAATAAGAAGAAAACGACGAAGAACAAGAACAAGAACAATGATGATAAAATAATATAATAATAATGATAATAATAATGGATCAAGTATGGAAAATGTAGATTAATGAACTGCCAAATGACCAGGCACGTAGCCAGAGTTTGATATTTGGGGCGGGGGCACATACATGTAATCGATCGAGGTAAAAAAAACGGGTCTAAAAAAATGCAACCGATCCTGGCTACGCGCCTGCAAATGACATTAGTACCGCGGCAGGACTCGAACCGTGAACCATATGAACCACCGTCATATGCAACGTATCCACTAGACCACGACAAGTCTACACCAGTATCATGATACAAATATATTTAGGGTATCTAAATATGCTACAAACATAACAGCGGCCCGTTTCATAAAAACTTATTATCTATTTTAACAACGGCTAAATTTCTATGACAAATGTGGTCTCAGCCAATCGGATGCCATGATTTCAGTAGTTTATAACAGTAGCCTGTAACGTGTTATTGATGTCAAGTTTTATGAAACAGGGTCCGGGGGGGGGGGCGTTTCATCAACATTTTTCCGCCGATAACTGTCAGCGCTGACTAAATTTGACCAATCATAGGCCTGGAAAAAAGTCGGTGACAATAAAATTGTCGGTGAAAATGATATTAGTCGATGAAACCACCGACTGATTGTTTCATGAAACGCCCCCCAGAACAACCATTATAAATTAGCATTAGAGCCGATTGTCGTTCTCACGGGATGTCCGTCGCGTGGACTGTAGCCACTGTACATACCTCCTCCTTTGCTTTTTCCAACGCTGACTCAAGAAGAGGAACTGTCAGTTCAAACGGTTCTCTTCCATCTGGTCCTGCCTTCAATATGAAAGAGAAAACAAATCCCTTTAAAATTTATCTCAATGGGTCCTTAACTTATTTAAAAGTCTAGAAGAGTTGGTTAAAAGTGAAAAACACAAGTTTCTCGATCTCAGATAAGAAAGGGTAACCAGGAGCCCGCTAAGGCCGGGACTGGGGTGCGATGATATTTAACTTTCTGTCAGTAATCTGGATTCATTTGAGAAGTTTTCTTTGGTTGGCAAAATAGCAAAATATGATATATTTTCTCTTTTTTCCACCTTAGTGAAACTTGAAAAAAATGCAGACTTACCTTGCTGCTAAGATGCACTGGATATGTCTTCGCTCCATACTGGAACAGAAGGTCACGTGGTATAGCTCCATACATGGGAGCAGGAGTCAAAATGGTGTCTGCAGTAACGTAGTTTGTGAAGGCAAGTGTGAACATGGAAACGTTACAATCGTAATGACTACAAAGGATATGTATGAGATCTTCAAGTTAAAGATAAAGTTAAAGATAAAGTCATGCGATTGTATTGTGAAAGAAACAGTGTGGAACCAATCAGGAAAAAAATGGATATTGTACTAGCAGTTAAGTATTGATGTGTACTGCAAGGATGTGGAATCATCAAAATGATAAGAAATTTGGCCTGTTTTCAGTTGGGAAAAGTAACAAGCTCTGTACAAAGAAAGATGTATATGGGACCACACAAACATGTGGCATAAAAATGTGGTCATCATATCTGCTTTTTTGCCTTTTCTTACAAGGACCTTAAATTGAGAAGGGGACTCAAAGCAGTTCATACGTATAGGGTCCCCCCCCCCTATTCTGTGTTTCAGGGGGGGGGGCGGTGATATGGCCGGGACGTTTAAGAACGTATTCCGGGGGGGGGGGTACATGTCGTGAAAATGTGCCCGGATTAATAACATTTTAATTGCAATACCCCCATTTTCCCCCGACAGTCCTCAATCTGCCCTTATATGAATTCGACATTTTATTTGGAAACGGTCATTCTGTACAAGTGACAGGAGCGGTTGTTGTGCTATCAGATTTGTATTGGAATCCCGTAATTGTAATTAGTGCTGTATTTCAGATATTGGAGAACAAATGATATGAGTGAGAAGCATAAAGTAAATATATATACCTCCATTATCACATAAAACGTAAGCCATCGCACTCAGTGCAGACGTCACTCCATTCAGAACTATGAACTATACGAATGAGAATAAGAAAGACCAAACTGTACAATCCACTGCATATTTGAGGGAGATGTTGACTTTAGATTAGAGACGTTGGCTGATCCTCATGTTAAGTGGGTATATACTGAAATACAGGCTTTCCATTTTAGCTCAATTACTTTCCTCATACGCGAATGTCATCCACATTTATTAAAGATGACGTGTGGAAAAGTGTGGCTGCATGAACAGTAATGCGAGTAGTAGACAAAGTCAAAATGGTTCTAGGACTCCTACCCCCTGAACAACCACCCTCCGGGTAAACCACCCCTAGGGTAACCACTCTCTATATAGCTACCCCCTAGGGCAACCGACCTCTAGGACGACTACCCCCCGGGACAATTACCCTCTAGGGTAATTAGTCCCCACACAGCTACCCCCGAGGACACCACCCTCCAGGACAACTTCCCCCGGACAAATACCACCAGACAACTACCCACTAGGACAACCACCCTCTAGGACACCACCCCCCCCCCCCCGGATAAATACCCCAGACAACTACTCCCTAGGGAAGCACCCTCTAGTATAACTATCCCCGGACCAGTATGTATGTTGGTTGTTGTCCGATTGATAATTACCCTAAGTGGTTATTGTCCGGGGGTAGTTGGGTGGCAATTACCATAGTATGGGTGTTAGATGTCAAGGAGGTATATGTCCACAGTCCTAGAGGGCGGTTGCCCAAGAAGGTAGTTGTGTGGGGAACTTGTCCAGGGGTAGTTGTCTGGGGGTAGTTATCCGGGTGTAGTTGTGGTTGCCCTGGGAGTAGTTTGCTGGGGAACTTGTCTAGGGGGTAGTTTCCCTAGAGGGTGGTTGTCCTAGAGGGTAGTTGTCAGGGGTAGTAATAAACACACAAGACTGGAGCAATACAAACCTCTAAACTGGTCTTTGAATCCATAACGCGAGAAAACACACGATTTATCTCAATACATTGATGATACTTACAATAATGACAACAATGATACCAATTATGATACTGCGCTGCTATTGACAAATAGGACTAGGATCAAAGGCGTAGCCAGGATTTTTAGGGGGAGGTATTTTTTTGCCCGATTCGTGAGAAAACATTTAGCCGCGAATCAGCAAGCCGGTGAATACGCGACGGGGGGGGGGGGGGGTTCTGAAACATCCCCCTTTTGCCAAGGGGGGGGGGGTCTGAACACCTAAAACACCCAAAACACCCCCACCCCCCCCCCCCCCTCCTCCCTAGATACGCCCTTGACTAGGTGTAGGAAGGAGAAGATGAAGAAAGGGAAGAAGTAGGGGAAGAAGAGGAATGATTTCTTTGACATTTTCTTTTCTTTAAATTATTAAACCCCGCAACTGATAATCATTTATTTGACATGTGATTGCCATTTTACGTTACACAAAAATAGTACCCTGTGTCGTTTATTGTCATCAAAATATTCAAATAGCATTATATCGAGACGTTGAACGAATAAAAAAAAATAAAACATCGTCGTTTAAAGGGGAATTCCACCCTGATAATAGAAGCAGAAAAATCAAACAATAGTTCTGTGAATGTGTGAGAAAAATCGTAGAACAAATAAGGAAATTATATATAAATCTGTCAAAATCTTCTCTTTTTTTAATGGAATCTGGGAGACAAATTGGCAATGCGGTCAGAAAATATACCTTTTCCGGATCGAGAGTTTCTGGAGCTTTCTGACCACTGCAGCAAGATAAGAACTCGGACAAGGCTTTCCGGAGGCGGAGACTACCATTGCGATGCCCATTGTATGGTAGCATCGTTGAGTCCCACGTCATGAAGTCTGGCTGGTTCAACTAATATTTGTCAAAAAAAATAAATGATTTTGAATGGAAGTAGCGAAACGAGGTTAAAGATATAGACCGGTAGTGGTAAAATTGCGGTTCAAGGGTTTTGAGTGCAATTTCCATTCAATATAGTTTACATAATGCCTTCAGAGTTTGAGATGGCAATACTTCAACCTAAATTCGCAAAAAGCAGAAATATATGTCCAAATGTTCAATGTTGAAGTGCATTCGCGATATCTATCCAGGCCAGGGCCCCGTCTTACAAAGAGTTGATATTGATCCGAATCAATATCAAGTCCCTAAATCAATCACAAGTTTGCAGTCTCCCATCTCTTATGTACAAACACTGTCGCTCATAAAGGTGGAATATATTTTTTTTATCCCAATTTATGGAATTATTTGAAAAATAATTTAAAAATAATAGATCTAGATAATAGTATACATTCTCGGATTTTATTGCATAATAATTTGCCAATGTGTGTTTTGCGTGACTGCTAAAGCATGTGTATGCTAATAAGCTTATCAAATAGGGGACCTATGCCCTTAAGTCATAAATGACAGTAATGAGGATTAATGCCCCACAAAAGGGCACTAATATAACACATCGACATGGTTTTGATCATGGGGCCTCACAGTTACGAGGCCATTGCTTTGTCACTGAACCATGACTGTACGCAGCGGGGGCTAGGGTAGGGGGCAGTTTCCATAAATAATTTTTTTTTTTTTTAAATGCAATAAATGTTCAATAATTTATTGCATTTTACCCCGGGTCCCAACATAAAAAATCTTCTGTGTGCCCATGCCTTGAGCCATAATGCATGGCCGTCCAGAGGATTTTTTTATGTTGGGGACTGGGGTAAAATGCAATAAATTATTGAAAATTTATTGCATTTTCTGTGTTTTTTATTTATTTATGGAAACTGCCCCCTACCCTAGCCCCTGCTGCGTACAGTCATGGTTCAGTGACAAAGCAATGGCCTCGTAACTGTGAGGCCCCATGATCAAAACCATGTCGATGTGTTATATTAGTGCCCTTTTGTGGGGCATTAATCCTCAATAATGTCATTTATGACTTGAGGCGTAGGTTCCCTAGTTAATAAGCATAGTAGCATACACATGCTTTAGCAGTCCCGCAAAACACACATTGGCAATTTATTATTCAATAAAATCTGAGAATGTATACTATTATCTAGATCTATTATTTTTAAATAATTTTTAAAATAGTTCCATAAATTGAGTTAAAACTAAAATATTCCACCTTTATGAGCGACAGTGTAGTTGTGATTGATATCAATCACAAATAAGTTGCGATTGATATGATAATTTACCAAATATATCAATTAGAATCAGACGGTATGTGGTTTCCCGGCAAAATTTGTATCATCACGTATTAATCAAAACATAGTCTTTCACATGATTGGTAATAAGAGCTTCCATTTCATTTTTTGAGAGGGGGAGTCTCCAAAACTGGTCTTTACCTTTAAGATACAGGGAGGGCCGGACTGAGCATATAGTTTTTGCTATGTAACTTATTATGCTTGTAGTAGCTGGATTTAGTTTGTCGATTTATTTTTCTTTCTTTTTTTGCTTTTCAAGATTGTCCCCTTCTTTCTTGTGTTGTCGTTTTTAGCTTTAGCGCTGGATCTGAACAGCTTTTAATCTTCCAGATGGTTCAATCAGGTTTGTACAACCATGGACCTACTATGAAATTCAATTCAATTCGATTCAATTCAAATGTTATTGTCCATTTATTGTAAATTTGTTTCGTTTGCATGTCAATACAAAATTAGTAAATTACAGATTATAAACATCAATAAGATACAAATGGATACAGAATAATACAATGGAGTTGAACATAAATAACACGAAATGCGATAGTACAAAGTGCAGACTAACATTCAATTCATAATTTTGATCTTCGCCTTCTTCTTTACATCAGCTCTCTCCTTCTGTCAGTCAGTCAGTCTGTCTGTCTCTCTCTCTCTCTCTATGTGCCCTCTATTGTTGTCTGACCGAAACGCAACCTTCTCTCGACTTTCGACCATTCATTACCTTGGGGAGACCGGGAGTCACTTGCAGGCGCGTACGCAGCGGGTTTTTTTTTTTTGGGGGGGGGGGGGGGGGGGGGGATTGAACCCCCTCCCCCTCAATTTTGTTTATGTGTGTGATTTTTGATGAAAACAACAACAAAACAAAAAAACTTAAATGGTGACCCCCAAAAGTGACCATACCCCCCCCCCCCCCCCTGAGTCGTTGCGAAAATTTGGGGCCACAAAAAGAAGTGATCTTATCATCCGCTCAATCTGACTTGCGTGCATAATACTAATAAGCATTTTAGCATGAAAAAGTAACAACAAAAAAGTGCAGGAGTCACTTGCAGGCGCGTACGCAGCGGGGGTTTAGGGTACCAAATGGTGACCCCCAAAAAGAGACCTACCCCCCCCCCTGAGTCGTTGCGAAAAATTTGGGGCCAAAAAAAAAATTATGTTCCTCCCCCCCCCCCCCCCCCCCCCCCCCCCCCCCCCCCCCCTTGAAAAAAAATCTTGCGTACGCCACTCTTCACTTGGGTATAACCTTTCAAAAAGTATAATATAAAAAATGATATGCAATTTCTCTGTACTTTTGTCGGAAAAACTTAGTAATCCCGCACAATATCGTCTCTTTTTGCGTTGGAGAATTGAAGAGCAAAATAGCGATTTTCGATTGCACTTCGGTCGCTCTCGCAAGTCGATCCTCACTCTTTTCATTGTGGTCAGGCGGCTTTGGGGTGGGCCGCTAATGAATGAAATGAATCGTTAGCTTTCTTCTGATCGTTCGCATGTTGTTGCCGGAATTTACCTATTCACATATAGAACTTCCTGCCCGATGAAGTCAGTGGCCCTTGACCCAATGCACTCAACACGGTGGGAGTTAGCGGACTTGCGGTCAGCTTTTTTTATGAGACATAACCGGCAATTAAGCAAACGTTTCCATATGAAAATATGATAATGTCTCTATGAAAAATGCAGAAATAATATTACTTAACGCCATTTCGACAAGATACATGATGATGAAAAAGCATCATGACTGTAAGAGTGACAGTAACTTTACCTTTTCAGTGATGAGATCTTGGATTGCCTCGTTGTGTGCAGTCGAAAGATTTATTATACCCTTGAAGAGAAAAAGGAAAGCATAACCTTTGTATTAAAGTGTAAATTCAAAGAAAATCACAGATATGTCAACTAATGTATCATCAGAAACTGGTCGGGTGATTCATAAAAATACAATTCAACCACCTCCCCAGGTCGAAATTCCAGTTGATACCAGTTGAAACCAGTAAGGATTTTCAACTGGTATCTACTGGTTTGAACTGGTCTCAACTGGTCTCAACTGGTCTTAACTGGTACCAGTTGATACCAGTTGATACATTTTGGAAACCAGTAGAAATACCAGTTGACATCTGAGACCAGTTGATATTACCAGTTGATTTACCAGTTGAAACCAGTAGATGATTACCAGTTGATTTACCATTTGAAAACCAGTATGGTTACCAGTTGATTTACCAGTTGAAAACCAGTAGATGATCACCAGTTGATTTACCAGTTGAAAACCAGTAGATGATTACCAGTTGATTCCAGTTGAAAACCAGTAGATGATTACCAGTTGAAAACCAGTAGATGAGTACCAGTTGAAAACCAGTAGATGATTACCAGTTGATTTACCAGTTGAAAACCAGTAAGATTACCAGTTGATTTACCAGTTGAAAACCAGTACGAATACCAGTTGATTTACCAGCTGAAAACCAGTACGAATACCAGTTGATTTACCAGTTGAAAAACCAGTTCAATGTATCTTATGAATATTCATGATTTGCATGTTTTCACAGAAAATATAATTATCATGATCTTTCAAGCAAATGTGACAATGCACATACATTTTGTGATTTACATTTTCTTAGTTAATTATTGACAAATATATTACACATGTCTGATCATGTTTTTCATCTGATTTAAGACGTAAAATGAGATATATTGATATATATGTAATTACTAACCAGAAATAAAGTGTATAAATTTGTATATATGTATGCACGAACAATATATGTCAAATCACACAATACACGTCTGTAATCTACTTTAAATGATCATTGTGATGGGGTAATTGCAAGAGTTAGTATATGTGGTCAAGTTGGTGGCCAGATGCTAATAATGATTATTGATTATCAGTTAATTGATTACTGGATAATCATCTGAAAAATCAACTGGTAATTCAACTGGAAATTCAACTGGTAATCAACTGGTAAATCAACTGGTAATTGAACTGGTAAATCAACTGGTAATTCAACTGGAAATTCAACTGGTAAATCAACTGGTAAATCAACTGGTAATTGAACTGGTAAATCAACTGGTAATTCAACTGGTCTCAGTTAGCGTTGTTTCAATTTCCATATTAAAAACCAGTTGAATCTACTAGCTGGTTTCAACTGGTACCAGTTGACTTACTGGTTTTAACTGGTACCAGTTGCCTACTGGTTTCAACTGGAATTCCGACCTGGGTCCTTAGCATCTGGGATATACGAGAGATTCGCCAGAAAAATAACGATGTTTTAATGATGTCACATAATGCACCAATACTGCCCAAGCAGACGGCATCCCATAAAGAATGAACATAAATGCAAAGCTAACCCTGTAAATCTGCAATTACATTAATACACTAGATATGGCCACTCCAGCAAAGCATAGAGAGTCAATGCTAGTGCGTATATGGCCAGGTATGTTAAAGGAATGAATCCGGAACGTACTATGAGTCTCTTCGATACTAAGACGTATATCGGCATTATAGGGTAACCACCTTGAGTCTATATATTCTAACTTTCGATGTAACATCTTGATTCTTTTACCTCCACCCACTATTATTTAATAGTCATCGTTTGTCAATAATTGGTACAATGCTGTAACTGTGGTATAGTGAGGATTAGGAGGTATATACAACAGGCTCTTAAGATCATGCTGTAGTGCTAATGCTCTCATACATACAATTATATTATACTATTGACCAGCTTACCTCTTTGTTGTGATCTTCATCGTATTCATTGCTCCAAATCGCTATCATCGTGTCTTTCAACTGAAATTCGAAAGCAGAACAACTCTCAACGCGCTTAGAAATGTCCCGTTCCGATGCCATGGCGAAAGCTGTCCGGGTAGACTATAGTAGAACAAAAACTAGGCAAGATTCTAATTAAATCCGTCTTCTCGAATAGAATAAGAACAATTTCTCCGCAGATTTATAGTCTCTCGGTGTATGACTGAACTTAACTAGCTTTAAATACGTTTTGTAATGGTCTCATCTAGATCATAGATCCGTACACGGAAATGGTCAGTTGCTCATATTTAGTTGTCGGTCGTTCCGATCCGCTAAGATAACGTCTGACTGGATCCAGAGGCTTCCTCGATTGTCCGTCAAATATTGACGCACACAACTGAACCCAAAGAACAACCACGTCGGCCGCCCTACTTATTGGTCTTTAGTCACGTGGTTTTGTGAGCCTTATTATATCAGCACCCGATCCAAATCGGTTTTGCTACTGCCATGCATATACAGGGTTCAATCATGCATGGGTAGGTATGATCAAAGCTGCAATTAAATTGAGACGCCAAAATGGTACCTAAACTTAAAGGCCCGAATTCACAAAGCAAGGTTTGAGCTCAAACCTCCTTTTGTTTCGCCAAACCTCCTTTTAACAAAGGAGGTTTGGCGAAACAATAGGAGGTTTGAGCTCAAACCTTGGTCTGAGCTCAAATTCCTTGCTTTGTGAATTCGGGCCAAGATGTCAGAAGTTCATGTAAAAACACGTGATTACCTTTTGGGGGGATTGCCCCCCCCCCCCCCTGGCGCTCAAAGTGGGGGGGGGGGGTGCAAATTTTAAAATTTTCGAGGACCAAAACAAAAAAAATGTGCTCACTAAGACATCATAACTTGTATAATAATGCGTACTTGCCCTACATGTGCATGATTTGATGTAACAAAAGATATACATTAGGCATTTGAATTATGATCGCTCGCTGGCAAACAATAAAACAATTTTCAGGCAAGAGATGTTCATTTGATCGTAATGTTAGTACCCGTTTCAAAGCATACTATCATATTCGACATTTATTCATGAAATTTACCATTATTATTGTATTACTATTATCATTTGATCCAGCGACATAATGTTAATCAGTAACTTTACCCTACGTTGTTTTAAAGGACAGTAAGTGTAGTAAATGTAGGTCACAATCCCGGTGAACTTGAGAAAAAATGTATAGGTGATTGAAAAAAGGTCTGTCGAACCAAAGTCCAGACGTTCGAGTTCGAGTGGCCTTTGTTCGGTATGTGTCTGATACAACATTTCTGACTCCCACGCAGGTACAATCGTCTACTAGAATAGAAAAGTAGAATAAGAATTTTCTCTGTTTATGATGACGTAAACTTCAATACACTTCACATTTTTGTAGTTTGTAACACAGAGCTCAGTGAAGCAGGCCGCGACGTAGCCAGAGTTCGATGTTTTGGGGGGGGGGGGCACTATATGTAATCGATCGAGGTAAAAAAAAAGGGGTCTTAAACAAAATCAACCGATCTTGGAAATTTTAGGTGGGCACGTGCCCCCCCCCCCCCCCCTCCCCCGTGGCTACGCGCCTGCAGTGAAGAAGGGCAGATCCAGTTTGTTGCCCACAGTTGGCATTCATTTACATGTTTCACGACCAAGACATTGGCCCGAATTCACAAAGCAAGGTTTGAGCTCAGACCAAGGTTTGACCTCAAACCTCCTTTTGTTTCGCCAAACCTCCCTTTGTTATTTACAAACCAGGTTTGTTTGAGGTCAAGGTTTGTTTGAGGTCAAAATGTTTGAGGTCAAACCTTGGTCTGAGCTCAAACCTTGCTTTGTGAATTCGGGCCGTTGTGTCAGGTACAGGTTGTGCGTTTGGACAGTTGATTTAAAACAGTAATTTGAAGAGGTTTACATGCAGTATTTCAGAAATCTTTAAAGATTATATTGGACAACAAATAATGCAAGACAATTTTCACAAAGGACCAATATTTATGATGGTTCATCCTATTTGAGGCATACTTTTTTGTAAATCCATGAGCTATATAATGTGGTGGCATATAATAGTGCCTCCCCCTCTAATGGCCACAAAACAACAACAAATATGTATATAATTATATATATAAATAAACAAAGAAACAGAGAGAAGTAGATAGATAGATGGATGGATAGGTAGAAAGATAGATATATAGAAAAAAGAAAGAAAGAAGGTACGAATGGAGAGAGGAAAGGGGAACTATTGATGAGCAACATTATAACCATGGCGCAGAAAACAAAATAACCCGCCTTCCAACCCATTACAGATCCTCCTATAGATCCTCCACTGATACAGTTACAGAGCTATTCATAATTATGACAGATATTGAAATAAAAACGCAGACCGAGACTGCCTCAAGGAAAGGCATGAATGGACGTTCTTTTGAAGAAGAAAACAAAATGAGAGACATTACTTCCAAAATAAAGAAAGGTATAGGCACACATGCAGGAAATGGAGGTGAAAGGGGTGAGAGGGGCCGGGAGAGCAGGATAAAGAGAGAAAAGGAGAGAGAGAGAGAGAGGGGGGAGAGAGAGAGCGGGAGAAAGAGAGAGAGGGAGAGAGAGAGAGAGAGAGAATGAAGAGACGGGAGGGGAGTAAGGGTGAGGGGGTATAGAGAGATGAGATTTGGATCGGTCGAAATGCCCCCAACTTGGCTGGTGCCAACTAGCCTGGGGCGAAATTAAAATCTCAAGAAAATCTCAGAGCAGAATGGGTGTATATCCCGGATATACCCTATACAGCAGCTTTTGGAGAACAGGGCGGGCCTACATAATACCCCTCCAATTTAGAATCGAATCAGCTGAAGAGGAATCGGATACTTTTTTCTCACGGGTGAGAGGGGGTCGAGCCCATTTTTTTGTTTAAATCAAAGTGGGAGGGATGTTTATAAACACAGCTTTAGAACTAAAATCTAAAATCAAATATGATTATTTAAACAATAATATTGAAAGTAGCCACGCATTCAGCTGCTGCAGGGGCTTTTGACGGTTCTAGGACTATTACACAACGGAAAACTACCCCAAAGGACAACACCCCCCTCCCCCCAGGACAATTCAGTGGCGGATCCAGGGGGCCCCCTCCCCTGGGGAAAAACGCATTAATTTTACCCTTTTTTCAAATTTTCGAGGGCCAACAAAAGTGCTCACTCGGGGGTACGTTGTCCTTGGGGGTAATTTTCAGAGGGGTTATTGTCCTTGGGGGGGGGGGGGGTAGTTTCCGGGGGTGAATGTCCAGAGGGTTACTGTGGTTACTGTGGTTACTGTCCTGATACGGCATTGGCATCCTTAGAATATTCGACCTTCCCCTCCATTCCTCAGCTAGAAATTTGCGGCGTTTTGTACGTAGTTCTGTTGTTGTCTTGTCTGCGTTATGACATTGGTTATGCTTTAATTATATCGGGATTGATGACACTCTCTCAGGCGCGGATCCAGGATTTTCCAATAGGGGGGGGGGGGGCCGGAAATTTGAAAATTGCGCAGACCATTTTTTCAACTCAACATACCAATACTGACAAGGTCATATTAGAAGCACGATACCGGTAGAATTTTTGACATTTTCATCGGGGGGGGGGGGGGCTATAGCCTCTTGCCCGGAAAGTAATTTTCTGCTTTCACGATTCGAAATAGTGAGCGAAGCGAGCGAGCAACAATAATTTGTGAAAGTGTTATTTATCACCAAAATAAACGAGAAAAGATATCAAAAACTCATATTCGGGCAGCTCGCTGTCCCCCCCCCCTCCCTCCATTACGCGCGAAGCGCGGAAGCTTTGACCCTTCATTAATTGTTACTAGAGAAGGAAGACGATTTGTTGTACCATTCTCGACTCTTAATCCTTGTCTAAATTCAGTTTCCTCCCGCCCGCGCGAAGCGCGGAAGCTTTGGCCTTTCATTAATTATTAGAGAAAGAAGAAGATTTGTTGTACCATTCTCGACTCTTATTACTTGACTGAATTCAGCCCCCCCCTTCCCGCGCGAAGCACGGAAACTTAGGCTTTTCATAGTTTAATGAAATTATTAGAGAACGATGATTCGTTGTTCCATTTTCGACCCTTAATCCTTCTCTGAATTAAGTCCCCCCCCCCCCCTCCCGCGCGAAGCGCGGAAGCTTTGGCGTTTCATTGAATTATAAGGGAAAGGAGACGATTCTTTGTACTATTCTCGACTTTTTATCCTTGTCTGAATTCAGTTTTCCCCCGCCCGCGCGTAGCGCGTAAGCTTTGACGGTTTATTAAATTATTAGAGGAAGAAGACGAATCGTTGTACCATTCTCGTCTCTTAATTCTTGTTTGAATTCAGTTTTCCCCCTCCCGCGCGAAGCGCGGAAGCTTTGACGTTTCATTAATTATTAGAGAAAGAAGAAGATTTGTTGTACCATTCTCGACTCTTATTACTTGACTGAATTCAGCCCCCCCCCCCCGCCTCCCGCGCGAAGCACGGAAACTTTGGCCTTTCATAGTTTAATGAAATTATTAGAGAAAGATGATTCGTTGTTCCATTTTCGACTCTTAATCCTTCTCTAAATTGAGTTCCCCCCCCCCCTTCCGCGCGAACCGCGGAAGCTTTGACGTTTCATTAAATTATTAGAGAAAGAAGACGATTCTTTGTACCGTCCTCGACTCTTTATCCTTGTCTGAATTGAGTGCCCCCCCCCCCCCCTCTCCCGCGCGAAGCGCGGAAGCTATGACGTTTCATTAAATTATTAGAGAAAGAAGACGATTCGTAACTCTTAATCCTTGTCTGAATTGAGTTCCCCCTCCCCCCTCTCGCGCGAAGCGCGGAAGCTTTGTCGTTTCATTAAATCATAAGGGGAAAGGAGACGAGTCTTTGTACCATTCTCGACTCTTAATCCTTGTCTGAATTCAGTTTTTCCCCGCCCGCGCGTAGCGCGTAAGCTCTGACGGTTCATTACATTATTAGAGGAAGAAGACTAATCGTTGTACCATTCTCGTCTCTTAATCCTTGTTTGAATTCAGTTTTCGCGCGAAGCGCGGAAGCTTTGACGTTTCATTGAATTATTAGAGAAATAAGATGATTCGTTGTTCCATTTTCGACTCTAAATCCTTGGCTGAATTCAGTTTTTCCCCGCCCGCGCGTAGCGCGTAAACTTCTGACGTTTCATTAAATTATTAGACAAAGAAGACGATTCGTTTTACCATTCCTTGTCTGTTTTCAGTTGCCCCCCTCCCGAGCGAAGCGCGGAAGCTTTGACATTACATTAAATTATTAGAGAAAGAAGACGATTCGTTGTACCGTACTCGACTTGTCAGATTTTTTTTTTCTTTGTCTGCTCCTTTTTCGTCCTATGCCCTCTTCCTGTCCCTACCGCCCCTGGCTACGCGCCTGCTTTAAAGGGAAAATGAAACAATCATGATTGTGATAGCACACAATAATTAGTAGAAATGAAAGGGAGAAAAGATCTATTACACTAACCATGGATAAATCACGGCCGGGAGCGTCATATCATAGTTTTGTGTTATCGGGCGAGGGCCGGGGCGTAGCAACCAAGCAAGATTTTGCAATGTTGAAATTATGCATTCTAGAAAATTCCGCTATATTTCTTTCTAGCTATATTTCTAAATTTCCTGGGGGACGTGTCTCCCTATCGGGCCCAGGATTGCCGCCCCTGTCCATGATTACTACCAACATGAGTTCAAATACAAACACGAGCGAGTTGGTATGAGCTGAATCCAAATGAAGGGCAAAATAAGAGTAATGAAGCAGCCCAACCGCTAATTTAAAATTTGACTGTTGAGCATGTAGCTTCTATTTAAAAGACATCCAAAATATTGTGCCCTTTTCAAATTTCTCACTAAAGAGTGATGACCTTTGTAGCGCAGGGGGCTGTTTTTTACGTTTAACTTTGAATCCGCGGCTCGAGATTTTATGCGGCCGGCCCGGCCCCCTCTATTCAAGAACGTTTGCCAAACCTTCTGGAATGACCCCAAATCTCCCGATTACAGTTCTCCCTTATTCGTCGTTACTGTCACTTAGCGCCATTTCCTTGTCTTTCCCCCTTTCTCACCGAATCCCCCCCCCCCCCCACCCACTTACTATAGGGTACGCACCAGTATGTTCCCTCTCTATGAAAGCACTTCTCTATCTCCGCTGTAAGTCAGTACGGGCCGTATTTTTGTGTATTACGGGCCGGGCGTGAAAAGTAACTCTTTATCGGAAATTTTGGGAACACAAATTCGGTCCCTCCGACCCCGGAGTGGGAGGGAGGGGGGGGGGGGGGGGGGGGGGGGGGAGTTGGGCTTTCTTCTTTATATTTTCTTTTCTCTTTTCTCTTCTCTTCCTATTTCTTTTCCCTTCTCCTTTCTTTTCTCTTCTCCTTTTTTTCTTCTCCTCTTCTCCTTTTTTTTCCTCTTCTTTTCTTCCTCTTTTTTTCTTCCTTTTTTTTTGCGCCGCCAATAGGGGGGGCCGCGGCCGTTTCGGCCCCCCCCCCCTGGATCCGCCACTGCTCTTCGCTCATTAGGGACTTTTAGATTCGCACGAAGACAATGCTTGCTACGATCGACGTCCTTTTAATGCACTGCCTTGAATGGACGTCACACTTATCAGTCCACGCAAATCGAAGAGTCCCTATTCATAAATCGACGTCGTCCGCGGATATGATAGGAAGAAATTAGTCGGTTATTTCAGCAGTGCAAGAGAGCGAAAAGAAGAAAAAAGCTCAGCTCAAGCGATAGATTATCTCTAATTAATTAGAAGATTTTCCTGAAATTCTTGTCTCCTGATACATTCTTCCCCGTATTTTGTAAATATTTTGCGATGGGTTACTCCAACAAACTCACAGAAGAAGAGGAAATGCTCCAGAAAAAGTTTGCGAAGCTAAGGAAGAAGGCAAGCTCAATATATTGTCCCATATATTCGGTTTTGTGTTTGTAAATCCCACACCCAAAATATACGATTGCACAGTTGGTGTTACTGCATGCCATGATATGTCTAACTTACTTGTCGAAAAACCTTATTGATCTGTAAAATTTTATCTTCTGTTTTTGTTTATATTATTAAATGATGATGGTGATGATGATAATTATTATGGTTAGGCCTATCATTTATTATTACTAGTCTAGACTAGAGTAAAGAAGGGGGTAATCGACCAGCTTCAGTTTTCGGCCAATTGGTTGGATGCATGGTAAAATACCTTTAAAATACATCGCATAACAGCATATCACATATCCCACACATACCATACCATGCCAGAGTCACTGAAGAACCACATTTGCAATGAAAAATATATCCTAAAATATCACATTTTAGCGATGTAATCAGCGGTCCCGCTGCCCGAATCTGAGTATCGAGTATCTTATGCGTGTCTGTAAGAAATATGGGTACCATAAAATGAGCTTTATTTCAAGTATTTTTCAGATTAAGAGCCCGATTTTGTGCTAGTCGCAAGCTCAAAAGTATCTCACCGCATGTATTAAATCAATGCAGCCGGACACTGCAACGCACACACGATATCTCTGTCTAATTCAGATTCCAATTTCCGATCACTGCAGTAATAGTTTTCGGCCTGGCGAGCTCCGGGAGCTCCGGCGTGGAATACCTGCTCCGCACGCTAGTACTATAGATCAGCGCGGAAACGCACGGCGCGCGCTCGCTTCCTATTGACTTTGTACATGCGGCCGAAAACGGGTTCGCTATGCCGATAACTGACTCCGAAACAGTGAAAATTGAAATGAATATTGTCTTGGCAATTCGTGATTTTTTTCTGGGATTCTTTTTTTGTTTAAATAATAATAATATTTGCTTCATGATTTGAACAAGAAATGATAATAAATAGGAAGTAAAGGGTCCATAAAATAGGATTTTGTCTTAAGTGGCCGAAAACCCCCTCCTTTACTCTAAGCCTATATTAATAATTAATTATCATTTATGATATTATATTATCAACACAATTCACATCATCAATCCATCACATCATCTCATCATCAATTCCTCATCATTGTCACCATCATCATCATCATCATCATCATCATCATCATCATCCTCCTCCTCCGCATCATCATCATTATCATTATTTTATTATTATAAGAGTTTAGACAATGACTAGACTTATATATAATAATATCATTATCATCATCATCATCATCATCATCATCATCATCATTATCATCATCATCATCATCAACATCAACAATATACGGAAGAAAAGGTAGTCCTGTTGGTCTTCCGGTCGCTTCTTCTTTATGGTTGTGATTAACAGATGAAAACAACTTTGAGGGCACACTAGAGAGATGGATCACGTGCAACACACTGGAATTTAGACCAATAATTAACAAGTAATCTTTTGAAGATATTCAAACTTGGTGCTGTTACCACAGCTTTTTTTGGTATTTTGTTTGGCTTTTGGGGGTATTTCAGGGTTTTTTTCTTCTGAATATTAAATAGAAGAAAAAAAGGAGGCGGCGGCCAAAAAGCAAATGGCGGGGACAAAGGACACATTATTTTTGTTATTTGGCCTCATACAGCTGCAGGTAGCCTAATTTTGTAATGATAATAACAAGGAAATGAGTTTAGAGCACTTCACTGGACAAAGAATTAGATAAGGTGTTAGATACAGTAATGAATTGATAACAAAACTAGAATTGTATTTAAAGTATAGAACAAAATGAAATAAAGAATAAAATAACTAAGATCAAGATCTATCTTCATTAGTTCATTCTTACTTGTTGGCCGTCGAGATTTGCTGGATCAGGGTTTAAACAATTTATGTGGATTCTGTTGATCGTAATTTTTCCTCACAGAAAAAGATGATTCAGCAACTAAGACAGAGCAAAACAAATCCTCAAACCCCAACAACTCCCCAACCAAAGGCTACAAAGAGACGTAAGTATCATTTCTTCTTAGCTTACTGTATGTTCACATCTTGAAATAAAGTGTAAATCTTAGATATCTTTTTCATCTTTAGTGGTCTCCCCCCCCCCCCCCCCCCCAAAAAAAAAAAAAAAAAAAAATCTTGCCCATGTATGTTATTGACAAGAAAAATGTTCAAGTTGAAAGGAAGCGTACTCTAAATAAAGGGGGAAAAAAAAGAAAAAAAAAATGTGTTGCCTGTGACATGTACAAAAAAATTAAAGAAAGGGGAGAGTACATATTTTAAGAAAACCAGAATATATTCAGAGATAAATTTCATCCATTATTCAAGTGTCTCATGTAGCAATTATGGCAAAATTTGAGGCTGGCTAGAAGATGAATTAAAAGAGTTATGCTTTGATTCTATAATCTGTGTTTAATTTGTGGAGTACTTTTGAATTTTGAATGTATATTTCTTTCATGTTTACCTTTTTTTTTTGTCCATTATACTTTGGACCGATTCCATATAGAAACTTTTTTCCAAAATCCTTTTCCTTTGTAAAATACAAAAGGCTTTTGTAAACTTCTTTTTTAAATATTTTTTTTTAAAGAAGATGTTTATGCATTTATTGATAAATCAAATACAAAACATTCAATTAAGAATAATAGTATATAATATAATTGATTTACATAAAGAATGACAACTGAAATACACACACATAAAAATGCATATATAATTGAAAACTTGAAAGTATGGAGGTAAGTAAAAAAATCAAAATAAATGCAGAGGCCAACTACGGTATCATAATCGTGAATGTTTGAGTCGATAGCAGCCGGGAAGGGGGGTACATGGTGCTGTTATAGGAGAATAGAGTCATTAGAGTGTCATGTTTCCAAATGGTATTTCTTTGCTTTCCATTCTAGCTGCTGAAACAAGTCAAGAGGATGCAAGGGAACTTGCCAAGAAGGTGCTAGCAGCTCAGGTACATATGGTATATTGCATTGAGAGAGAGAGAGGGAGGGAGGGAGGGGGAGGGAACAATTATCGCCTGGGCAGAAAAGATAACAAATGAAGAAGTTTTCAGAACAGAAAAGCAAGAGTAAAACCAACAACACAATAAGAAAGAGGCAAATGCAATTTGTTGGTTACATATATACAGAAAGGATAATCTAGAGAAAACAATATTCATGGGGAAAATTGCTGGAAAGAGAAGCAGGAGAAAGCAATGTCTCACATATTTGCCAAGCCTGAACAAATGGGCAACCCAAAATGAAATCAGCAATACCCGCTTTTTAAGAATAGCAGATAATAGATAGAAATGGATGGCCATGGCCACCAATCTCTGTATTAAACAGACCTGGGACTTGCCGATGATGATGATGATGATGATGATGATGATGATGATGATTGTCTGTTTGTGTTTTTCTCTCACATTTATGCACAGCACTCCAAATCAAACAAGCCTGAGAATAAAGAGAAGGGTTTCAAGAGGTCTCGCAACCTAGAAAGACAACGAAATCAAGACAAGCCTGTCAGTGCTGCACCCTCTTACAAACCCTTTGATGATCATAAATCGGGTCTGAGGGGTGCCAATGAACAATCTTCATCACCCAGTGTCGACTCTTCTAAAAAGAGTCTCTATGACAGGTAATTAAGGGCTACGTGGATGCTACTATCCATTCAAAGAGACAATATTTAAAGCCCCACTGTACTACTTATAGCTACAGTACTTGCGCCCTCTATATATCGAACAATGCCTAATCGGTGCCTGTTTGTTCCCCATGATCCCATTTTTTCTATGTTAATTGAGAGCTTCTTTTTTTTTTTTTTAATCTACATACAATCCTTTTGAGTTACAAAATTATTTGCATTGAACTTTGATGTGTTGCGGGATTAACTTTACTTTTTTTACTTAAACAAATTTTTTAAAATGACGTTGATATATTATATTGTCACACCTTTTTTTTTTTTTTTCTTTCGTATATTCCCTGATCAACTTTTCTTTCTTTTTTCTTCTTCCTTCTATTCCTCTTTCTAGTTCCGTCTTTCTCTTTCTCTTTCTCTCTCTCTCTCTCTCTCTCTCTACTTTTTTGATGACACAGAAGGTTTTTAATGTTTTTAATATTTTAATATTTGTAATATATTTAAATTTTAACGTAATATTTGTAATATATTTAGATTTTGATGTTGTATTCATAATATATTTAGATTTTGATTTACCGGTAATGTTTGTAATATATTTAGATATTGATGTAATATTTGATTCTCATTTTGTTTCATTATGCATGATTTATAGTCGTACGTTTTAGTCATTCATATTTTGATCGTTCATTGTGTTGTATATTGACTTTGTAAATAGAATAATTTCAGCTTCCCAGTGAGTTGCATGTTCTTTTATTTCAATAAATCGAATCAAATTAAAAGAAAGCTGATTCGATGAGAAAAACACCTGTCAGTGAGCTTGCGGGGAGGTCTAATTTCCCCTGGCCAAACTAGTACAGACGGGCTTTGAAAAAGAATGGCATTCGATGTGAAGTGTTGTGGTCTAGTGAATGAGTTGATTCACTGTGGATCACAAGGTACAAGTTTTGAAGCTCTGCCACAGCACTTTGGCAAGGCATTAATCACTGTTTGCCACTCTCCACCCAAGTTTAGAAATGGGTACCTGGTAGGCAGTACTTTCACTGTGCTTTCACTGTGGCTGAACTCAGGATAATACTAATACAACACTTCTGGATTAAGTTGAATTTTGTCCTGGTTCAAACCTTAGCCTTTATAGCAGTAAAATACTGCATATAGAGACACTGCAGATACACTGCAGATAGGCCTACTATTAAACTTGCCTACCACAGAAAGATAATCCGGAAGGTTTTTGCTTTCTTGTTGTTCATATCTCTTTCCATCTCACCATCACTATATTTCAAGAAAGTTAGGAGGCATCAACCAGTACTTTGCTGATGAACTAATGCATTGTGTGTTATTTGCTCAAAGTTCTGAGATCATAAAGGTCAATTTACACGAATACCTTTCCTTAGATTTCCTAGTTATAATACGTAATTGAAGATACCCAACCTCAGTTGATTTATTGTAAACAAAGCCCTTGTTGCTGTGTCATCTCATGTTTGTTTTACTTTTTTTGCTCCATCATGTTCAGTTTTGTGAGCAGTGGAACTCTTGAGGATGAGAAACGTGGCTTCAGTAAGTATAAGCTTCTCAAACTCTACAGAATATCGATACGCGGAGTCAGATCTTCATATCCTGTTAGTTTTTTTTGTGTGTAATGATTTTTATTGTTATACATGTAGATGGGCGACATATACTTGATTTGCCATGAAAAGTATCCATAGCAGAATTTTTATTCTTGTGTAGTGTTACAGTGTAATGTCAAATGTGCAGAAAAGGATGATGTAACTCTTGAGCTTTATTAATATACTTTGGGGTTAAAGTCATGGAACAAATTGAATGTATTCACTTGCATCTCACAAAGATATGTGATAGTAGAACTATACAATATTTTAGAACAGTATGTGCTCATGTATGTATGTCCCATTTTATGTTTCTTGAATACTAATTACCAATCGTTACAAACTTTAGTAAAACCTTAGGTATATATGGTTTTATTTTATAATTCATTCATGTATGAATTGAGCAATTATTTACAAAATATTAAAGGATATGTTTTACTTTGTCACGTCATTAGGGTCCAAGCAGTTAAGGATTCAACATACAACAAATAAGTTGAAATAACATTTCCTCTTATCATTTTTTTTCTCTTGTGATTATTGTATTATCCTTCATCAATATTATGAAATTAACAATTATTTTAATTTTGTCCTTTGCCTTGTAGATCAAGAAGGTGGTAAAAAGCAAGGACACACAATCTTTGTAACTTCTCCTGAGATCAGCGAGGATCTGTGTAAGCAAGCCTTCAGCAGGTTTGGTACGATGGCCAACGTCTCACTGGAAGTAGAAAGAAAGTAAGCATCCTTAGAATATATGTAAAACACCCAGTAAGGAGAAACTATGTTCATTTATATTTGTCTTAAATGCAAACTCCATATATGTTTGTTATATGCCGGAAGGCGCTCATTTAAAGTGGTGTAGCATGGCACATACTGGTTAATGCCATCTACGACTTCTTTTGGACAATTGCACGTAAACGAATGGACTTGATTAAACGGTCGCTAGCGTTTGCGAAACAGACCTAAGCATAGAGATCTATTAAGACATTTCTATGGACCGAAGTTCTCCTCACGCTTCGTATTGTGCATGCACGTGAATAATGCGGTGGTCGTAGGTAGTCGTATTATACCCGATTGGCCCTGAGTCAGGCCACGGAAAAGACACGTAGTCTCGTCATGCTACACTCCCTTTAAGATCTGGGTTCCCCATGAAGGAGAAAGGGAAGCTAACCAAGGAATTAATATATAGACTGCATAAATTAAACAAAGAAAATTTGAATTGGAGTTGGCTACAGATGGAGATACAAAAAGAATAGTTACGAGACGTCCTGACCAACGGTCACCTATCCCCCCTCTCCCTCCCCCCTCCCATAGAGGGGCCCCTTAAGTAGATGAAGATGATGGTGAGGTGTCATGGTCGATTGGTTTAACACTAGACTGCAGTGACTGGAGATGCAAAGGTACTGGTAGTGGGTTCTCTCCACCCAGGTGTCCAATGACTGCCCGAAGGAAGGAATTTCTTGAATGCACCGAAATTGGTGCCCCATATATGTTAGATATGACAAGCACTATAAAACTATCCAATACAACATACCTTTCGTTAGTTTGTTGAATTAATCTAGTCATCTGATTGGTCAAAATTGGAGTCGTGATTTTAGCCATGCTTGCCTACCGGTCAATAGTTAAACGGTTAACGGGCCGCATAAATGAATTCCCCTCGGGTCGCCGCCCGCCCCGTTGCGCCTCAGGGTCATATCAGAATGTAATGTCCCCTTGAGCCTATAGAAACAGCGATGACTCTCATAGCAGTCAATATATCTTTATAATTATATTGTTATCATTATTGTTATTATTATCCTTATTATTAATGTTGTTGTTGTCATTATTATCATCTTTATGGTTTATGATTTTGATTATTTTATGTATCAGACGTGCCTTCATCACATTTGATAAAATGGAGGACGCAGACAAGGCCATTGAAGAGATGAACGGTACCATGGTGAATGGAATGACGGTCAGAGTAGCCATGGCCAGGAGACAGCCTTCTCTAGAAGCAGTCCAGAATAACACCAACTCACCCTGGACCAAGATAGGTGAGATGAACAGATTTGTTTGTTGACAGTTTAAAGCCCCACTGCACTACTTATAGCTACTTGCGCCCTCTATACAGCAAACAATGCCTAAGCCGTACCCATTGATCTCCCATGATGCCCTTTTTCTTATGTTAATTGAGAGCTGATTTGATGAGATAACCACCTGCCAGTGACCTTGCAGGGAGGTCTAATCTCTCCATGCCAAACTAGTGCAGACGGGCTTAAAGACACAATAGGCTTCTCTTCATCAGCTCGAGTTGGCCAAATAGCCCGCTATTTTGTGATCGGAGAAATTAGCCCGAAGTTACAAGTTGTGTCTTCATCTCGAAACCGAACTCAAAAAATTTGCTCAGCCTTTGTGCATAGTGCGAGTCTTCGGCCTGGTGAAGGCAGACCAACAAATAGCGGGCTATTTTGCAAACTAGCCCAAGATATCTTGGGAAGATTTCCAAAGCAAATAGCTCACTGTTTGCGTCTTCACCTGCCAAATAGCCCGCTATTTCTTGATCTGGCTAATTTCCTGGACTCGAGCTGATAAGGACAGGCCTTATAAGAATGATCTAGAGATTTCTCTTCAGTTCCCCTCTATATAGTAAGCACTCAACATTAAAACAACAGAAAGATATATTATTTGTTTTTCTGTGACAGGGTTGTAATTGATTTTATTTTTTGTTTCCTTTTACACAGCTGGTGGGATCACCAAGACAAGACCAAAGGACAGTAGAGAAGTAGTGGTGTATGATAACGATGACCCATTCGCATAAGAGATGTAAGACAATGATGACCCGTTCGCATAATAGATATAAGACAATGATGACCCTTTTGCATAGGAAAGATTTTCACCGAATGCCAGGATGACAAAGAATAATGATATACGGCAATGATGAGCCGTTCGCATAAGGGAGATTATCACCAAATGCTAGGATGACAGAGAAAAATGATATATGACAATAATGAGCCATTCGCATAAGGGAGATAATCATTGAATGTGATGGGCTATGGCAGGAGAGAAGTAGTGGTTGTATACCAGTTCGATGTTTGGACTTGTGAAGATGCAGATCATCACTTTGATTTTCAAAATCTGTTGATCCAAATCATTCGACCGTCGACCAATCAATTACAAAATTACAGTTATCTCTTATGTACAGCATTGTGAATTGTGATTGACAATCAGTTTATTGTTGCCTGGCGATCATGTACATGTGATCGTGCATTTAAGATGTTATTTGAACATTCAGTTTCAGAACGTGATTGTTCTACATATGCTCCGTCATAAGATAATTTGTCACCAGTTTTTCATTTTGGAACCAGATTCCGAACCCTAGACCCATCACTACAGTATATCAATCATAACCCTTGGCCTAATCTAAAACCAGATTGCAACTGTCACCTTAAACCCAGTATTTTTTATGAAATAGATAAAGAGTGCAGAGCAATTATCGCTGAAGCATGTGCTGAATAACTAGGAATACCAGCCCGTGAGTGGAGATGGTGCACATATTCATTGTGTGCTTGAAATCTAATGGATAGCATCACGATCGGTAAAGCACTATAAGTTCGAAAAATTGAAGTATGAAGTGCTTTACAAATGTCATTTGTAAGCTGTCTTGAATTTAGGGTAAAATACTTAGCCAAAAGCTTCAACTCATCAATACCAAATTTAGTATTTTATCTACTGTAAGTAAAATACTCATATTCCTGACATAGATACGGAACTGAATACCTTCCCCGGATCTTGTCCTGCCTTGTACAATTGTGCATTTGTCACAGCTTCTGTCCTCCTCTCATCACTATGTGGGAGGGTTGGTTGGTTATAGTGTTAGAGTTTACTCTTCAAGAAATCATTTCATGATTTTCGGTGTTTGGAAGGGAAAAATGAAACCCCATGATATAATTTAGTGAAATTAATGCAATATGAGATGTAAGACGTTCATATAGAAAATACCAGTGTTGAAATGCTGATAGGTATTTTTGAGCATATATTCATAATGTGCTTGTAGTTATTGTAAGAAATGTACATTGTTGTTTCATGTATGTAAATAAATAAATGTAGAAAGTATCACCTGTATCCTGTGTGCTGACCTAATTTTAATGGCTGGTGAGTTTTATACAAGTTGGGTTGCAAACTTTTTCAGAAAATTGCTTAGATAATAACTAAATGCAATGCAAAGTTGTGCCCACATAACATTAGATAACTCACATAGGCTGTGCAGTATTTATGTAAGCAGTAGTTTAAAGATACTATGTCCCTTTTGCAGCCAACCTCAAATTCTGTAGAACTTTGCAGAAATTATGAATATGTCATGTATGTCCTATCTGTGAAATTTAAACATTAGCAATGTCCTAATATTCAAATTATGCAAAGAAAGCTGTTTACTTGCTAGACTTCACTGACAGACACTATTGAGTGACTGACTGGCTTTTTTTTCCTTCTTTGGTAATGAGCTGTAAAGGGTACAAGAGCATTTGTCTACATCAATAACCCACTTCTTGTAATGGCCAAAATTAAACTGATTGAATCTTTGCGCAGCATAAAACGTATGACCATTTGGTACAATGGTCTGAAAATCAAGATTATTACTTATTGGCTCTATAGCTCCTAAGTCGATTTGACAACTAATAGTCGTTATTTTCCCACTTGAAGACATTTTCAAGCCTCCTTTTTTTTTTAGGGAAGTTCTAAATTAGCATTATCTTTCAAATACCGTTGGAATTTAACCTTTTCATTTTTTGGCCTGCAAATGGGACATAGTACCTTTAAGGTAGGGAAATTATAGTGAACAGATTTTCTGAAATTATTGCAACCATAATATAAACCTCGTCCCTCCCGGCCTACAAAGTTACCTCTTGTGTCTACACTGTTCTTCTCTTTCTCTTTTCTTTTCATTGTTACTTATTACCCTCTTTCTCTCCATTACATGCTTCTTGGTCTTGCCTTACATTTTCTACCATCTCACACTCTATCCCCTCTCTTCTTTGTGTGCTCTTTCCTTCAATCTCTATCTCTCCCCACTCTTTCTCTCTCCCTTAATACTTGCTACCATCCTCATTGACCTTGCTTCCTTTCTGCTACTCCCCCTCCCTTCTCTCCCTTCCTCCCGCTCTCTCTCCTTCTCTCTCTCTCTCTCCTCTCTCTCTCTCTCTCCCCATTCCCCTCTCTCTGTCCCCTTCTCTCTCAATCTGTCGCATCCCCCAGCATATATCAACTACACTGTACTAGTATTGCATTCTTCTGATATCTTCTGCAACTCCATCTCAAGACAACAAATTGGACAGCATGTACTACAACCATGACAACGTATAGTTTATGCATATTGTATATCTTTATTCCATCTTCCATATCATGCTTCTCTGTCTATCCAAACAACCCATGTTGAATATACATTACATTCAAATTACATGTATATCATTATCAACATCACATGGTACATGCATCACAGTTTCCTTTTCATTCCATTTCAAATTACACATGTATATCAATATCACATGGTCCACCCCCCCCCCCCCTCCCTTCCCTAACCCCTGTGATCTAGCACTTTAATACATGTAGGTGCTTTATTTGACATAGTTTGAAACATGTAGTTCGTGGAACAATAAAGCAGTTAATAAAATCCTGAGCAGTCCATACAAGACTTTAGTCCTTTCACACTACTAAACAATACCGTATATACCACACTCGCATGGTCTAAATCAGGGCCTCCTTTTATACAACTTGATATCAATAACAAGATACAGTAACTGCTATATAAAGCTACTCAAATCATTGCATTTGATTGGCTGTGGGCAAAATTGGTACATAAATAACAGCTGTTATTGATGTGAAGTTTTGTAAGAAAGGGCCTCAACGGTCAAAGATGCGTTGAATAAAACGACTAACTCCTCAGTCTAAACAGCTCTGATTGTATAAACTAAAATCTAGAATAGACTATAAATCCTGCACTGGTTTTTAAATTTGGTCAAAATGTGGACACTTTGGGGAGATAAACTTCTGATAGAACGTCATCTGCATTTAAAGAATGTCTTCAACCACATAAAGAACAAAGTTCATTTTAACAAAGGGCCTCATTCTAAAAACGATTTATATCATGTTAGACAAACTATGCCAATTGCAATAACAAACTGAAACTGCAAAGAACTAAGACCACTGGTGCTTGCCCAGATCTCCCTTTTAACTTTAAGCGAATGCAGCTATCTCTGCGCAGATAAAAATGAATCAGTGACATGTACTAATTTTGAATTGTTTTGACAGCTAACATTCATTTAAAATATAGCATCCTTGTCAGAATATCACCTGAGGTCAAATCTGTAAATGAAAATATTTTTACAACAGATTTTAGATAGGAGCTACTGGTAATACAAGATAAATTACATACATGTGCATTCCCAATACAGGCTGTGTTTTATATGACTTTCTTTTACAAAAGTGGATGGAGTTTAAGCAATAATCAAGATATACATGTACAATACAGGTCCCCTGACAACAAGTAGTTTGAACAGTTAAGCATATACTGTAAAGTGATGGTTAATGAATGAAATAAATATGTATCTCATTATGATGTGACGAGCATTCCTTTAAATGAAACACAAAGATGGCTCTTGGCTTTATCGTTCCATGCGAATATCCCTCATGAGATTCATAAGATTCTGGGCCCATTACCAGACTGACAATGACGAATGGGGATGTACATTGTATAAGAATGGCCCAAAAGACTCCAGAGGACTCCTAAAGACTTCAAGAGGCTCCCAAGCAGTATTATGATTGACAAATGTCTATAAACACCTTACAATAAACAATAGTGGAACAATGTACCAGTAGATTATATTCTCTTCTAAAATGAAAGCATTTTGAGCACAGTAAAAATACATTTTTGTTCATTTATTCAGAATAATACAATTCTCATTTTTCTCACACCTTGTCATGTTCAGTTTCTCAATGAGTTAGACAGAGATGAATAAATAACTAATACGCTACATATACAATAACATTCTTGTGGTAATGTGCATAAGTCTGTACACAAACTGTTGGTTAAGACGTTTTCACCACAGAATATATGACTACCGGATAGATTCTTTTCTTCCCTTTTCCTTACCGGTATTCAAATTTGCACATAAATGATCACTTCTTTTATAAGGAGATGATGTATTGTTAGTTTTATATGAATTTAGAATGTAGAGTTTAAATGCAAAATGATAAATTTAGATTATGAAATATTATAGTTACATGATCAAGAATGTTATCTTCTTTGGGGTTTATTTATACATTAAAGTAATGATATATTTTTGGCAAGTTTATAAGGATAAAGAAATACAAAATTTTATAATACAACTGAAAATTAGACCCAAAAAAAGTATACATGTGTATCTGTGGGTCTCATCTAAATAATAATTAAGAACATATAAAATTGGACAAATTAAAATTCAATTCACAAAAAATGGCATAATTTTTTTCTCACAATATTCAAAAGTCTCAAGTATCCTAAACAATGAGAGAATTCAGTATTCAGCACATAGTTGCTCTAAGCTATGATAGGGCTTTCTATTCTATTTCTAAGCTAATCTTCAATTGCATTAACACTTTTAAAGATTTGACTTTGCATTTGTAATGGAAGCATCAAAACATCATCAAAATTCCAATCAAAATTCTCTGTATTTGAATAAAATTAATAATACAATTTGCATTTCAATAAATTCACACATTGGAAGATGAGAAGAAAAAGAAGAAATCATTTTGCTAATCTAAAATCACATCACTGCCCATCGTTCTCATCTTACAATTAGTGATAATCTTAATCCTTTTCTATATTAACTAGTTACAATAACTGTTATGAGCTACTTTAATAAATCGAGGCGTTTGATTGGCTGAGATCAAATTTGTCATAGAAATCTAGCATTTGTTATGAATAACAAGGTTTACGAAACAGGGTCCTGGAAAGGAAATGTGCTGTATACTCCTACAATTCAAACCAAATAAACTTGTCGAGGATGTGAGTTAGACATCTAAAATTGAGATAATATGCTTCATTACATAATGCTCTTTGATATCAAATTACATTTACAACTGTTACTGTTTTTATTTTTGATGGTCTATATTAAAAAGATAAGCAGCATTCATCTTCACACAAATTACAGAAGATTGCCTTTCCACAAGAACGAATTTGTAAAAAATCTTAACATGACATGGAATGGATATTTTTTCAGCCACAAAGCTTTGGACATTAATTTCCAGCTACAAAACTTAACCGTGCTGAAAAATTAACAAAAAAACACAAGTAAAATAAACATATAAGGTGTGTTACTGGGAAAAAGCATTTATTTCAGGAGACAAGATTTTGAAATTTAAACTTTAATACGTTAATGTTACCTAGCTATGTAAGGACCAATAGACTAACAATATTATCAGAGAGGAATACCACATTTCCATGGATAAATGTCATGGAAACAAGAAATGGGTGATCACAACATAGAGCTACAGACCAGTTAGCCAATGGCCAATGAGACTAACAATTACGGTCTCACTGGTCTGACTCTGACTTTTCAATGATTTCCTTTAATAGTTGACCTCAGTATGGTTCATAAATCACAAATTTCTCCACAATGATATGAAGACTACAGCTTCGTTCAGATATGATGCGGAAAAACCGCAGCAGTGTTTTATGACATAAAGTGTAATACACTTCACATTTCCGTATGTTATAACACAGAGCTCACTGTATACCCGCAGGAACTTTGTTGCTTGGAGTTGCCATTCATTTGCACATTAACAAAAATCATGACGTTTTTTTGGCGGTAGTTTACCCCGTCATATCTGAACGAATCCTTACACTGACAATCTCTTAATTAGGGTGATAAAGACTACGAAAGAAGTGATAAATACAATATATGAATATACAGGTACATGTGAGCAGTGAAAGATAGGTTTACTAAGGTAGAATTATTGCACAATAAACAAACATGCTCTAACTAATTAATGTATATTTTGCTACATGCTAAAGACAAGTCTTGAGGAGGAAACAAAATAAATGTATCGGTATTAAAAAAAAAGAGTTGTATGATAATGGTAGTATGGGTGGTATTAAAATTTCATTACGAGCAGAAATCAAGGATCTACTAAAATTTCCTGTTCCAAACATCAAGCAAAAACCAAATTGATTCATCCTTCTCAAAAAAACAGGAAAAAAAATTCTAGAAGAATGGCCAAACAAAAGTTTTCTTTTTCTTTTCTAATTTCACTATTACACATTGCAGCACAGAAATAGCAAATTTTAAGAGAAATTCATAATTGTTTTCTTAAGAATAGACTACATGCGGTCAGTCTGAACAAAACTGGGTAAAGCAAGAAAACTGGATTTAAATTTTGCAGTGGATTTTGCTCATTTCATCTATGCATGGTAAGTAATTTCTGATACTATTAAAAATGGAATTGTATAAACACATACACAAGGTACTGACCTCTATGAAGTTCAGACAAATATGACAGATTTTCTCCTTTTAATAGCAGCGCCTTGAGCATTTAGTTAGAATGGATAAAAAAAAAAATTAATGGTGCTTTATAAATCTTGTGTATTATTATTATTATTATTTATCTATTCAAATCAAATAAAAATCCCCTTCAGTGTTTAAATGTCATAGATTTTAGAGACAAACTACTGCAAAAATCAATGAAATGCTTTTTGATAACATAAATATTAAACAAAAGCTTTGCCTTTAGCGGAAAACTTACAGGGCAAGTGTATGTTTTATAAGAAATGTCTACAAAGGAGAGAGTATGGAGAGAAAATGGCAACAACAATAACAATAACAAAAATACAGAAACGTTATCACACACACCCCTTTAAAAATTTGCAGTGTGAATTATAAAACAACTCATCTACCAAGAGTTTCTACCGTTTTAGAAAGAAACAATATTTACTGTTTTCAGTACAAATCTTCTTGCTTTTTCTTTGTTAATATGATACTGAATACAATTGACTCTTCCAGTGATTTATTCACAATATTTACACGTAAATTTCTATCTCATTTGTATGTACATGGTTTGTAATGTACACTAAGCTCTCTGTCTACTATGCATCCTATATTAAAGTAATACTATGCATCATCTTATCTGTGCTCACAATGAATGGCATGATATATACAGGTGCCTGCATGTTCATTGATAAATGCATAGGCATGAACGTGTAGGCGTGTATATCTAATCATGTTTGCTGCATTTGTTGTTAGTATAATACTACAAAATGTGATGATACCAAACACTTTCAACGATCAACTGTTTCGAAAAGCAGTAATTGTCAACTGAAAGTGTAACTCAACAGTGTTTCTTTTGAGGGTAAATCTAAGGTATTTACCCACATATATTACCAGGTATAATGGTAGATGAATATGCATTAAACAGGGATGCCAGTTAGTATTGATCGAGGGCCTGAAAATCAGCTAGAATGAGCTATTTTGTACACAAAAAAGCCTAAACTATGGTCTGAAAATAACTTGCCAGGGCCTGAATTCAGGCTATTGCCTGAAAACTGGCATCCCTGATTAAAGAGATATTGAACTGATTAACTTCCTGCCATAGCATACAGTTTACTGCAGTGCCATTTCATAGTCAACTTGCCAACAGTGCGTGACCCGATACCTAATTCCCACTTTGCAGATCGAGGACTCAATGCAAGAACCAACAGCGCAGCTAGGGAAGCAGCGAGTAGCGGGACCATACTGTTACAGCTGACCTGAGATGGCACTGGGGGAGATTTTGCAGCCGTGCTTCTATACAGTATGGCTTTGAAATAATCATTCCCTCGAGTTTGATGGTCTGATCTGAGCTCTACTGAGGCTATCAACTTGACACACTCATCAGGTACATCTTCTCTTGGGAGGCGCAATTCTTCTACGGTCGCTAAAAAATGGTTCCTTCAATCAGTCAGCTACACCAGGAGGGGTGAACTGGGTCAATATCCAAGAGTAACATCTCCAATGCAACAAATACATCATAAGCTCGGAGGCCAGGAGGACATTAAAGGGGTTGTAGCATGACGAGACTACTTGTCTTTCCCGTGGCCTGACTCGAGGCCAATCGGGTATATTACTACGGATGACGCGACCGCAATATTCATGTTCGTGTTCCATATGCGAAACCGAAGCGTGAGGAGATATTTTGGTCTGTTTCGCGAACAACATAAGTCCATTCGTTAAAATGCAGTTGTCCAAAAGAAGTCGTAGATGGCGTTAACCAGTATTTGCCATGCTACATCCCCTTTAAGTCATTTTCCCACTCACTAAGCTAACATCCTTTTGCTTCCAAGTAGACGATCTGTGAAATACCTACACCCTATAATACTGCGCTAAACTGCACTGAACGTACAGCTCATATAACACACATTCTGGTAAAAAAAGAAAAAAAGTCTGAAAAAGTCCTGTGCTACCAAACGTTGGATTCCGATTGAGGAAGTTTGACGACCCCGACACCTCCTCCCAATCGGCGATAGTTCATTGCCATGATTTACACTGAACGTACAGCTCATATAACACACATTCTGGAAAAAACAAAAAAGAAGAAAAAAAGTCTGAAATAGTCCTGTGCTACCAAACATTGGATTCCGATTGAGGAAGTTTGACGACCCCGACACCTCCTCCCAATCGACGATAGTTCATGCTGCCGCACATACGCCATGATTTGGTGTCTGGATCGTAGACTTCTACCGTCTTGAGGTACGTGGTCCCATCGAACCCACCCACGGCCATCAGTCTACCGTTCACTACGGCAAGTCCAACCTAGTGGGCATTCAAAGTGATAACATTATAAAAATTATTATTATTATTATTATTATTGATATACTGTGCTTTTGCCAGAGCGGCCCAAAGCGCTTACAACAAGAATCCTACAAAAAATGCAAATGAAACTTACAGAATCCTAAAGATCTGGATTACAAAAAAGAAATGTTTTAAGTCCCTTTTTGAATAAAGAGACAGATGGTGATTGCCGGAGTATTAAAGGTAGCCTATTCCAATATTTAGATGCAGGGATAATATCACACTGGGCAGATGGATAACAAAATAAAGATTTACTCTAGCAGCAAAATACAAACACTTTGATCAACACATCCTATTAAAGCGGGACTGCACTCCTTGTAGCTACTTGCACCCTCTATATAGCCAACACTGCCTAAGCGGTACCCATTGGTCCCCCATGGTCCCCTTTTTCTTATGTTAATTGAGAGCTGATTTGATGAGAGGTCTAATCCCTCCTGGCCAAACTAGTGCAGATAGGCAACTACCACAGTAAAAAAGTCATTGTTTTAATATATCAAATAGTTGGAGGTCTTAAATTTCTGTTTATCTTCTAGAACATCATATTTTCCTTATCAATCTCTACGAATCAGATCATGATTTGGGGAGGGGGGGGGGTGCAGAATTAAGACCAAGCTAGGAGACAGGTACATATATTCATCAAAAATAAAACGGGAGTGTTTCACAAAGACTAAGATTGACTTTAAGTTGTACTTAACTATGACAAGCCATTCATGCCACTGTTTGCTCTCACCGTTTACTGGCATTGGTCTCTCAAGGGACAAACAAATCATGGTCACAAATCTACAGAATTTACATTTTTTTGATGGTTCATTATATTGAAGGAAAAAATATTATCTAAAGAACATAGTTGAGAGACCAATACGGAGAGCAACCAATGGCATGAATGGCCTGCCATAGTTAAGTCCAACTTAAAGTCAAGCTTAGTCTTAGTGAAACACTCCCCAGTATAAAGATTGTAATTGTACCAGTGACCATGGATAATGTGTTTTACATCAAGAGATAAATAAAACCCAAGGTTGTAAGAACGCCAATTATTAAAACATCATCAACTTACCCCACTCCGTCTCGAGTTCATAGCAACTATAGGTTTCCATGTATTGGATAGAGGATCATATCTCTCAGCACTGCTCAATTCAGTCTGTTCGTCTCTTCCACCCACTGCATACAGCATGTCATTGTAGACTGCACATCCTAGATGTTTGCGCTTCGTACCCATCGGTGCCACCGGAGTCCACTTGTTTGTTCGAGGATCATACTTTTCAACTGGACAAAAAAGAAAATGAATGTTTGGTAATTTCTTGTTTATTTCTTTGATTTTGGGGGTGATAAGATATTAAGTAGTAACATACACGTGTAGGCTCCAAAAGGAACTTATACAGTGCGTCCCAAAAAAAATGAAACCGAGAATTACCAATGTTTTATCATAACTTAATCACAATTATAATTAATAAATGACACATATGTGTAAAGCTTAGATCCTTCTCTTTCATTTGATGCAACTCATATGATGCATTTTTCATACATGAGTGATTAAAAACAATTTGAAGATAGGGTACAAAAAGTCATTAAGCGACCGGTATCTGAATTTCAAAGAGAAAATCACATTTCTAGAAGACGAAAGACTTCATGCATCATATGAGTTGCATCAAATGAAAGAGGAGGATCTAAGCTTTACAAATATGTGTAAATTATTAATTCAGTTATGAAAAAACATTTATAGTTCTCGGTTTCATTTTTCTGGGACGCACTGTATATTTGGTCTCAAACTAAGAACTTGATTGTTTATCTGTTGTACAAAATTTGCTCTAGAGCATGAAGTGGTAAAGTAATAATTGATCTGCAGTCCTCTCTGATCCGTCTCCAGCAAACAGGAAGCCTCTCCAACCGTTACACCTACTGTCTGATATACACCTACCTATATTGAGAGGCGATGTACCATCTGATCCACCTACAGCATAGAGGAAGCCACCTAGGACAGCTACAGCCACTCCTAGCCTTCTGGTACTCATAGAAGATACTCTGATATAAACCTACCTGTATTGAGAGGCGATGTTCCATCCGATCCACCTACAGCATAGAGGAAGCCACCTAGGACAGCTACAGCCACTCCTAGCCTTCTGGTACTCATAGATGCTACTCTTGTCCAACGGTTGGCGTGTGGTTCATATCTGAAATGCATCCAAACAAACACACAACAAAGAACATTAGATAAAGCAAGAAAAATTTTGTGGATAGTTGTACAAAAAGTAGATGTGTATTAACGCTGCGACGAGTACCCGAATACTCGAGTACTCTCACTGATGACAACTACTCGAGTAAGATTTCTCGTACTCGAATACTTGGACGCCATGTTTCTTAATTTTTTTTTTTTTTTAAGAAGGAAAATAATAGTGTTTTTTTTGGCCAGTACCATACACACAAGTATCCCAGGTCCGTCTTCGAAAAACGCCTGTAAGCCTGGGAGTGTACTGGAGTACCTCATTACACGGTAATGCACAGCCTTAATGTGTATACAGATGATAATGTATGGGAAAGACACTTGGACATTATGAAAGAGGCAAGATGCCCTAGATCACCAGCCTTTGAAAGGTCTTGGAGAAGAAGTTGTAATTTAATTAATGTGACAGTCTTTACACTCAATATCAACAATAGTTGGCTTTGTTCGGATGCATAATACATACAGTTTAATATATACATGTATGTGATAAGGCTTTTACTGTACTTGGAATACACAAAATCAATTACTGTATATCAACAAAAAGGAGAAAGGAAAATATAAGAAGGAATGGATACAGAATGTGGCCTGTGGTCATTTGTGTGTGAAGCAGTATGCATCCATGACATAATGGAATGTTTTAGATAAGAAGAATCGTACCTTTCTACAATGTTGAGACATGATACACCATCTTGGCCACCTACAGCATACATGTAACCGTCCAAGACCGCCACGCCCACACTCGTCCTACATGTGCTCGTCGGAGCAACATCACTGCTCCATTGGTTTGTTTGAGGGTCATATCTGATGAGTGAAGATAAAGTCAATTTATTTGGGGATGATACTTAACAATAACATTTCCAAATGTCTTTTAATAGCCAATTTCAATAACAGGTAAATAGTTTTAAAAATTGAAGTTCTCAATTAAGAGAGAGGCGAGAGAGAATTCAATTTCTATTTACGATGGCCACTTGTAAACCACACTAGACTTGGCTGTCATGTCAGGTTCTAATAGTACCTCAGCCCCATGGGTTTTGTGTTCTCTGTTCTGATTTTAATTCTGAGCTTGAGCAAAAACGAAAAAGAAAATCTAGTCCATCTTCACTAGCACTGTTTCACTCCCTACAAAAGAAACCCTACCTTTTCTTGCCATGTGGACCTATCAAATGTATACCTGAACTTAAACCCAACCATTTACATCAGAAAAGAAAACAATTTTCAGTTCTCAGAATACATGTAGTTCAGTGCACGTTATTCAACGATTTAAAGCCCCACTGCACTACTTATAGCTACTTGCGCCCTCTATGATCCCCATGATCCCTTTTTTCTTATGTTAATTGAGAGCTGATTTGATGAGATAACCACCTGTCAGTGACCATGCAGGAAGGTATAATCCCTCCTGGCCCAACTAGTGCAGAGGGGCTTTAAAATCAAATATACAAAGCATGTAATACAAAATAAGCAGTTTGAGTGTCCCTAAAAGCAAAGGCTCGTTAATAACGGAGCACCCGAGATAAACGGACCATGAATGACTCACCTCTCTATGCTATTGAGATACGATGACCCGTCATGACCTCCGACTGCATACAAGAGGTCATCTAGCACAGCGATGCCCACACCGCAACGTCTCTTACACATGGGTGCTACCATCCTCCATTCACCGCTCTGTGGGTCGAACCTCTCAACGCTAGAGATAGCATCACCGCTGCACCAACCTCCAACTAAACATGTAAACAATTCAATTCAATTCAATTTGATGCAATTGGCCTTTCCATGAAGGTGAGAGGGACCACTTGCAGATGTGAAAGTATTGAGTAACTATTAGAACAAAGCACAAAACACCAGACTACATCTTTCAGTCTGATGTAGTAGTGTATCAATCAATTGAATAACGTTATCCCAATTTCAAAAACATTTGACCAGTGCAGTATCACTCCATATCACTCCTCTGTCATCCTCTAGAATGGGTCCTTTGTAAAATTCAATGGCCTTCTTATAAAGCTTGAAATATGTTATCACCAATTCTTTGATCATGCATAACAATCTTTTTTCCCTCAGAAGACACGCGGCTATTGCATTAATGCCTTTATGGCACTTGCATGTATGTATGTACAGATGTGTCATGAATCAAGATTAAATATGAGGATACAACTTTGGGCATGTGCAGCCTGCGCATAGCTATAAGCTGAACAAAGATATGTTTGAACGTTTAATTCAATTACATTCAATGACACTTGTTAAGACCAAAGATCAACTATATACCTGCAAAGAGCACTTCTCCACACCGTATTGGTTTCCTAGGCCTGGTCCTAGGACCCTGCATCAGGGGTCTCTCCTGAGGTAAGAGTAGATAGTTCTTAGCCTCATCCACCAGGTCCCTACAAGCCTCGTCACTCCGGATCAACAGGTCTGAGCTTACTGTCCCTACCAGGAACTTGGGGTTCAGTAGAGGGAGCCGCACATGTTGTAAGACCTAAAAAAAAACATGTTAGAAGAGTATATTATACAGTAGGCTAACGGTTGCACTATGTGAGAGGGGGGGGGGGAGGAGTGGGGAGTCCTGAAAAGGACTGTCTGTAATCTTTCTTTCTTGAGTGTGTGTGTGTAGTCCTGAAAAGGACTGTTGGTAATCTTTCTTTGAGCTTATAGTTCTAAACAAAACTATAGTGTCGGTTTGAGAGGATGGGTGGTAGGTGGGGCTCGACGTTTCGAACAGGTTGACTTTCCGTCGTCAGGAGTGGGGAATAGCTGGCGTGCGTGGTTATATTATGTGAAAGATATACCAGTATATCACGTCTCATCCAAACGAAGTACATCTTAATTTATGAATATTGGTGGAACCTGTCAAACTTCATTAAAAGCAAGATAAATAAATGAGAAATTAGTCTGCACTTTAAAAAAACATGATTTTCCATAAATTTGCTTTCAATAAGTTGTCAATTTAAATATCTAATGATCATTTTCTTATCAAAATTCCAAACATTAACTGACATGTATTGCAATGCAACAGAAATTGGCCAAAGTTGTGCAGAAATTTGAACACTTTCTGTTGCTTTTGCATCACATAGATTCCTTTGGACAAAAAGTTGAGGTGAGCCACAAAATGTGGACTTGTACTGGACGGATCAATTTAAAAGTAGAAGTTTGTAATACCATACCTCCGCTAAGTGTGTTCTTCTCTCTGGAATGTTATATTTGACCCATGAGATGATTGCATTATAGACCTGTTCTTCACTGTGTACATTCAATTCATCACTAGAAATAATCTCCATGAGTTGATTGACTGGCAGCAGCATGAACTCCTCACTTTCCATGACCTAGGAATTAGATGATCATGATAAGAATGTTTTTATATAAATACACATGTACAACTTCTCCAGAGACCAGACCTCGGTTTTCACATCAATAATTATTCAATGTTAAGTCTGAATGTTCATGTGCAAGCAGAATATTGATAATGGGACCCTGTTCTCTTTTTTCTACAATAAAATAAATAAGTTTTTAACAATAGTACTGTATGAACTCAATTTACGGGCAAACTACAGTGTAATTAAATGGCCTGATTCATGATAAAGAAGAAACTTTGAATGAACGTGGTATCATTATATTGTTTAGCAACTTATTACCAAGGATGGAACCAAAGTCATATACACATATTGGTGCATTTCAAAAAAAGAGAAGAGCTACTGTGTAGATGAAGAAGTCCATAGACTTTACCAATTCAATATTATGGCTTAACTTAAGAATACTCCACCAACAGGGTTAATGTACATTATACATAAACATCAAAGACCTGGGGTTAGAGTTAGGGTTAGAGTTAGGATTAGGTTTAGTGTTAAGTCTTGCGTTTGGTATCCTACGAACACTTGGTCAATTTTTGTGGTGGAGTATTCTTAATTTGCCCCAATATTACATACAGATTTTTAAAAAAACATAACATTGTATTGCTAGTGTATGACAAAATAATGGTATGACATTGGTAAAGAATTTTATACCTGCAGAAACTTATGTTGAGTGAACTTGTCAGCGACTCTGAGCAAATCCCTACAGGCATGCGTGTCTGCGAAGGCTCTGATTCCGAGACAGTTGGATGGATCAAGCTGCCTCTTTAGAAACTCACAGCAAGCTTCCTGGATTTCAGACAGCTGCAGTAGACACGCTGCAGGAAGCAGAGTCTGTACATTGCTCTCCTCGACAGTCACCGTGGACGTGTACGCAAAGTCCACCAACGATTCCATTGCACGCTCATCAATGTCCCTGATAGCCACCTCCGTCTGCCGGCTCTCCGCGAGCTCCCCGGTGAACATGGCTCGAAAGTAAGGGCTGCAGGCGGACAGGATTATCCGGTGGGCGTAGATCTTTTTGTCGTTGACGTTGATGACGACATCGCAGAGTTCTCGCTGCTTACGGAGAATGTTCGTCATTTCAAGAGTGTCTTTTGGATGGCGATCGGATATGTAGACAAACTTGGCCTGCTGGGGCTGCGTCTCAAACACCTGTTGTGCACCTGCCATTGTTGTATTCATCTATGATTGAACCTCAACTCTAAAATAACTGCAAAAGGGAAGGGAAAAAGTCAGAGTACAGTTAAAGTTCCAACTTCTTACATTGGGTGTCTGGTGTCAAACACAAGACAAGAAAAACTAATAAAGATTCTGAAGGTGATACATGACTAGTATCACTAGAAATAGTCCTGTCATGTCTCCTGAAGTTTAAGTAATCTGGCACTTCTCCAAAGAAAGAACAATAGAGTGAACAATTCAGTGAAATAATCTACTGAAACTGGGGATAACAGTCACACAATCTTAACTGCTTGTTCACATGGAAAAAAAGGAATTCTGAGTCATGATCAGTGAATAGCTAGCTATGAAATAGTCATGTAAGAAGGCTAGTACAAATCTCATTGTGTGTTACCGTGATGGCTTTACAGGTTGGCCTGGGAAACTCTTTTTGCCCAACTCTTGTGTGTTGACACACTTTCAGTTGATACTGTACAAACACGATAGAGAATTAGAGATCCAATCTGGAATCATATTGAGCTTCTACACTTTAAAAATATTAAGGAATGTACTTTTTGATCCATGATCTCTGTTTCAGCGAAACGTGAAAGTTATTTGTTTTTTCCAAGATTTTTGCAAGATACCGTATTGACCCTGACCTACTTCTAGGGTCATGTAAGTGTATATGTTGCAGAGCACATTTTTCCACGGATGTGATCTGACATATCATTTCAGATGCTTATTTAGAGGCCAGAATTCCAGGTTTAGGAAAATGGCAACGGTATTTCAGAGTCGCTAGCAATTTCCGCAAAAGAAGTGAGTAAAGCTTGGATAAGATGTTATGAAGTGTATGATAATGAATTGGTGGAAATTAATGATTATTTGGTGTCACATTCGAGTACGAAGATGTGTTAGTAATGTGCATGTTAATGTGTATAGAAGTGTGTAGCGTAATGTGTATGTTTACATTGAAAGTATGTGCAGTATTTAGTTAGTGTTTAATTCACACATTTATAAAGAGGGATTTTGTGCTTTTGAAATCACCAACTTATAATGACATTAGTCAGAGGTTGATTTAAGGTTGTTTTAGTTGACAAATATTGTTATTGACATATGAAATAAGTGTCAGATAAATAAGAGTTATGAAAGAAAAAGACTGAAGTAAAGTCAGGTTTTTGGAATTTATGATGAAAGTTCAATGAGTCTAAATAAGAAAAACAAGTTTGACATACTTTGAGTAAGATGGGATTAACTTCTTCAGCATATATTTAAAGGTAGTCTTGACTAGGAATTTATCTAGGCTGGGGGCCTTGGTTACTTGGGTTTTTATGAAAGCAGTATTTCAGTCTAGATATGTTATTTTGACATAGAGATTAAAGGGGGTTTAGGCCTTTTAGAGAGTTTTTGGATATAGAGTCAAGACTATTAATAAATGCTACATGTATGTAAGGCTTTTGATTATACATTACCGGATAAATGCATACTGATTTAGTGCAGTACATTTTATGTGTTATAGACATGTATACTGAGGATGCTTATTTTTATTCTACTTTCAGGTTGAATAAAATTGCTCAACTGGCATTTCGTTGAGTTCATATACAACCAAGCGGAAACCTAGCCCTGTCTTCATTTTTCGAGCGTACCAATCTCAAATATTGTGAGAAAAAACATTCTGGATTCATTAATACTAAATTGAAAAAAATTTGGACAAGAAATTTTAATGACGAGGAATGATGGTGACATTGAGATCTAAAATGTCAATGTCAGAATGCGAGGCATTGCAACCGAAAAAAGTCGTAAATAGGAGTCCAAACTTTTAGCAACTGATTTATCCAAAATCATGATCCATAATGCCTCCAAGTCAAAAGGTTAATACTGAATAAATCAAAGAAAAAGTCAAAGACATCTACATCTTGTCTGATTTGATAGTCCAACTTGACCAACAAAGTACATTGACACTGTTTTGCAAAACCAAGACAAGGCCACAGCAGCATCACAGGCAAGTATTTCATGAAATGAAGACTTACAATGTATGAAACTCTACAATGTCTACTGGGATAAAACTGCATTAATTGAACGTGTAGTGTCACTGTCGTCTTCGACTTCGGACTTCACAATAATGCCAACACCACATGCAAACAAAGCTAAAGTCAAGGTCAAAGGCAAACATCAACAGTATACGGAAGAAAAGGGAATCCTGTCTTCCGGTAGCTTCTTCTTTATGCTTGTGATTAATAGACGAAAACTACTTTGAGGGCACACTAGAGATCATGTGCAACATAGTCTACTGAAATTTAGACCAATAATATTTTTTCATTTGATTAACATTAATTTAGAGTTCCGTCACCTCGTCTGCTAACTCTGTAAAATATGTTAATTACATTGTTAATTTATTAATATATCAGAGACAAATTAAAAAAAGTTGACATTAAATTCACAGCTGTCACTCACAGTCACCCAACATTGACATGTCAACACCAACACAATGCACAATTGAGGAAAGACAGATGCACATCTACACTATTTACACAACATCGCCATCAGTATGTGGGACCATGTAAACAAGCGATAACTTCCTTAAAATATCCTACATAATAGAGTTATTATTACACTAAAATATAAGAAAAAACAAATTTGTTGTTAATATTTCATTTACATAAAGTATCAAGGCATACTTACAGTCAAAACTATCTTTAAATCACACTTTCAAAGGCAAGAAATTCTATCATTTTGTGGAGGTCACATCTACGTTAGCTTCACTTGGTGAAAAAAAATCTCTTCATTACCACATCTGCGCATGCGTGTAGTCGTTTGTGGTGATCATCATTTCCAGAGACATTTGGCCGCGGCAAAATCAAGTTAAATATATAATTGTTCACATCTTACGGATAAAAATGGTATGTGATTGAGTTTTTATTACACTTTGTATATTTGTGAATTAATAATCATGATTCGGCTACTGTTGTTGTTATTCATTTACCTGTAAAGTCGTGCAGATGCGGTAGTTACCAATCCTTCCCTCCGCACTCGTGGGTTGTGCCTCTCATCGGACATTCTCTACGATTGTAGCCGTAACTCTGGCGTAGGTGTTCATTATGTGTATGCTTGCTGCACTTTTGTTGCATGCCATTCCATGTACCATGCATGGCCATGACACGGCCACGGCGCGGCACTTGCTGAGCTGAGCAGAGCAGCTAGCAGCTAGCAGTGCAGTAACCAAAGTTTGTAAAAATATCAGGAATGTGGTACTCGATCCATGATTTCTCAACTTCTACACAAATATAGTTCAGTTCTTACGAAATACAAATGGACAGCAACATTTCTGGACTACAAATTGGTGCATGGTGCAACTAGAAAATGTATTACCGGTAGTCTAGCTCTAAACTAATTTAAACTTAGTCTAGTCTATTAAATTTACCATCAAAAGATTTCTGGAGAAATTGCGATCTCGATCAAAATTGATGCCAGATCAAATCAAGTTTGTGCGTCATCCCATGTTTTTAATAAATGAGTTTAACAGTGAGCCATAATTCATCATTGAAACTCCTCTAAAAGGTGTTTTTGACAGCGAAATAAAGTAATTCTTTGAATTCATTCTCAATATTTCTTCCACCATTGGTCTCCTCAACTGTCTAATTCAATTAATTGAAATTATTTTGACAACTACCTGGCAAAAGAGGGTGCATTTTGATACATATAGTCTACATACATGTAGATGCAAAAAGATAGGGCCCTATTCCATTGTGAACATCTTTGCTGTCATGATCTTATATGTGTCTTTATTTCAGCTGTTCTACTCTTTCTTCAAGTCCTTGGTGGGCAAAGATGTGATAGTGGAGCTCAAGAATGATCTCAGGTAAAATAATTTTGATCAAAGTTTTTTGAACCAGCAAGATAGAAAAAAAAATGCTAACACTAACAGTAATAATGATAAAGAAAGTTGAAAGCGAATTGCTCCCGATGCCCCTGCTATGCCCCCAATAATTACCCAAACACTTATGGCTGCCATGTTAATTTTGAAGTCCAGACTGGCTTTGATTACAGCAAGAAACTCTTGGGAAAAAACTGATTTCTAAAGTTGTGATTGATTTGCAAATTGGCAACTCTGTGATATTCCTGTCAAGGAGTATGTGTCTAAGTCAATTAATGGCAATAAACATTATTGACAGGGTTAATCTTATTTGTATAATTGTTCTAAATGATGTTGGCTTGATTAATTCTTCACAACTGTAGTTGGTTGAGTGCCTTACCCAAATAGTTCACTATTACTTACAACCAAATTATCATCTACGTTTATGCTCCATTATCTGTACATGAAGAGGGATAATTGACATTCAATTATGTTCTTTAAGCTGCTCTCATTGTTGGTACAGTCAAACCTGTCTATAAAGGCCACTCGAGGGAAACGGAAAAGGTGGCAACTGCAGACAGATTCTACAACACACATCTCTCTCTCAAGGGAGACAAAATGCATGGCCACTATAGACAGGTGGTCTTTATTAGAGAGGTGGCCACTAACACAGGTTTTACTGTATATAAATTACATGTATTTTATAAGTTTGGATGTTGATTGAATTAATCTTTTTTATCCAGTATTGGTGGAACGCTCCATTCCGTAGACCAATTCCTGAACATCAAGCTGACAGATATATCAGTGACAGACCAAGAGAGGTATCCACATATGGTAAGTCAGTTGGTAGATCACCAAGAAAGACACCTTGGTCCTGTTTCATAAGACTTGTTAACAAGAACAGAAGCTAAATTTCTGTGACAAATTTGCTCTCAGCCAAACAAATGTGATGATTTCAGTAGCTTATAACAGTTAGTGTAACTTGTTTTTGATAAAGTTTTATGAAGCAGGGTCCTGTATTTGCATGTAGGGTCATGTGATGAAGATATGAAGGGATTGACATCCAAGTTTAGGACAATTGTACAAGAAGCTAGAAAGTTAATTATCTCTTGCTTAGAAAGGCAGGAAAATCATCAAATATTTGCTGAAATACCAAATTTCCTTGGTTTTCATTTCATAAACTCAACTTATGATTGTGTTCGAGTTCCACTGTACTTCAGAGAATCTTCCTGATTTCCTAGAGGTGTCGTGGTGTAGTGGATGTGTCGCTGGACCAACGATCACAAGGTGCACGGTTCGAATCCTATTGCGGCACTAATGTCCTTTAGCAAGACATTAATCTACATTTGCAACTCTCCACTCAAATGTTAAATGGGTACCGGCAGGAATTAATTCCTTGAATGCTGCAAGCACTGATACAGTAGCCTAGCAGAGCCAGGATAATAATAATATTAATAGGCATTTCTATAGCGCCGTCTATCTAGATAATTCAATTCTGAGGCGCATTTATTATTACCCCGGCTTTAGCCTGGCTGCCGTTTATACAGTGCTCCAGCATTTCAAGGAATTAATTCCTGCCAGTTATACCCATTTACATCACCTGGGTTGAGTATGGCAAATATAGATCAATGTCTTGCAAAAGGACATTAGTGCCACGGCGGGACTCGAACCGCGGACCTTGTGATCGACAGTCCGGCGACGTATCCAACCGACCACGCCTTGAGCACCTTACGTGAGTGGATATGTGCGCTATATAAATATCCAATACCGGTAGTATAATTATTATTATTATTTCATCTCTCTCTGTGTCCAGCTTTCTGTGAAGAACTGTTTTATCCGAGGGTCAGTGGTGCGATACGTTCAGCTGCCAGCGGACGAGTGCGACACACAGTTATTACAGGACGCTGCTCGGAAAGAGGCAACACAGAGCAAAGCTTGATTTCAAGCAAAATCAGTTGAACAGACATTGAGTCATGGAGAATAACTCTGGGTTGTCAATGTTGAGGGAGTATGCAGGAGGATAAAGAGGCTCCAAGTTTTGCTCAGACGATGCCTCGAGATGGAACACATCCTCGTTTTAACATCGGCATGGGAGTGATCTCAAAGAAGCCATCTCTAAAAGAGTTCTTCATTTTCAATTTTTATTTTGTTTTCTGTTTATAGGAGTCATTGGACAGACATGTCCTCCTATGTTTCTTGTATGTACATGTAGCTGGTTCGAATGACAGGTACTGGTACTCAACATACTGTAGCCACTTTGTTATTGTGTAAAATGAGAATGATGCATTCCTGCGGTTTTGTAAACAACTTTGTAAATGTACTTGGGTAATTTTATGGTTGTCTGAGAAAAAGATGCATGTTCAGAATAAAAACAGAATTGATAATCAGTTTCATCATGAAATTGTTAAACATTTGAATGTTTAGATCTTAGAGTTACATTAAAATAAAATGGCAACACATGACAAAGGAATACAGGTACTGTAATTGCATCAAATTCCTTTTTACTTCTTACTGAACTTTTGAATACATTTGTGAAAGGAGCAAGCCTGCACTCATGATTTTCCATACAGTACACGATATAATGTGATACTAAAAGACCCATTCCTAAATATTTGTTGAGATTATGAATATGATCATAATATCAGTTTTTAATTATTCTGAAGATGTGTTCTGTATTTTAGAAAGAGTTGCAATTGATCAAAATCAAGTGAAAGTCAGCCAATCGGTAGCAAAGTTATCTATTGTATAGAGTTGCAATTGATAGTTGACTTCAAGTTGATATTGGATCGATCAAAACTCTTTAGAGACGGAGCTCTGGAGAAGCAAGATTTTTCTTTTAAACGCTAGCCATGGACAAATATATTATAATTTGTGTTATAAATCAATGATACAGATTGTTTTTATACAAGTATTATTGACCAACTTTGGCTTTTGCACATGTGCTGCCTGTCAGAACTAAAAAATCATGGAATAAATCAGAGCTTATATAAGTTAAATGACAATAAGTGTCATAACAGAATCTCCTTGTTGAAATTTTAACCATATTTTTTAAAATAATGATCTGAACTTATCTTCTACCTGTCGTTAAGAACTTCAGATTTTCCAGTGAAATATATATTTATTAATAATTCCTTGATAAACACAATTTGCCTAGCAGGCTGTACCTTTATATCATGACACGTCACACTAGAGACCTGCCACTCCAAAAAACTGTCAAAACACTAAGTTTGTGGACATTCCATAGAAATGTGCTGTAAAATCAACATATTCTCAAAGTTACAAGTAGATTTATGATTGTGTGAGACAGGCCATAAATAAAGGATTTTTTTTTACAGAAAATATATCATCCCCTTTTGATCTTTTACAGTTTAAACACCAACTCTACTCCAAGAATTATGATTTTCTACCAACAGGTTGTACCCAAGAGTTCATCACTTAAAAAATTAGATTTTAATATAGGTTGAGATGATTATGTACATGTACATTGTTTCTCTGGATCAGAGTTTTGTGAAAACTGATCCAGGAATGTCCAACTAAATTGAGATGTCTGATCTGTTGTGTTACGGAACATGTGATATTATGCTGTAAATAAAGTGTAGGTATTGGTATACAATACATTAGTGTCAATGAGCAGTGCTTTGATTTTACCCTCATAGTCATAGAGGCTGTTCACACCGGCAGAGATAGCGTGCGCTAGACTGCGCTATCTCTGCGGTTTGGAAGGTACAACGTCGTTTCGGTCCGCCCAACAGCGAGCCACGGCAAGCCAAAACGGCGTGTCACTGGAGCGCCTCTTGGGGATGGTCCACGAAAGATAGCGTGGTCTAGCGCGCGCTAGAAAAAAGGGGGTGCTACGATAGACCGTGCTATCTCATTGCGGTGTGAACAGCCTCATAGCCACTCCACCACTCATATTCCTCCGTCCTTCTCTCACTCTGCCTTTCTTCATATCTGTCTCTCTCTCTCTCTCGCTCTTATTCCTGTGAACCACTCCTTAGCTTGTAGGTTACATCAAGATACACATAGTATCATGATGGGATGAATAGGGAAAAGATTTGAAAATAAGTGTTTGACGCAAGAAATGATAAAACCCTTGTCATTTATGTGTTCATTTTCAAGTGTGTAATAAATCAAAGGGGTCTGAAACATTCTTGGGAGAAAAAGTAAGTTAAAACACTTTTCCAGTATTTTTTCCTATCCATCCCAAATTGTTCCTATTCACAAATTCTTTACAATACAGGTCATGAACAAGGAAAATACACCAACACATTTTTGTTGAAAATCGTGGCATTTATAATATACAAAAGTGACAAATGCATTTTATTTACATGGACACATGAATATCACTAGTTCTTCATATGGCCAAAGAATCAAACAGAACGGGTCACAACTGCAGAAAAAGGCTGTTGAGTACTTGTGCTGATGTAACGGGCGAGAATCTCCGGATAGAACTGAACATTCAAATGGAACAATTTTCAAGTGGCGTAAACTTTTGGTGTCTTTAAATATAAAATTGGCAATTCATTTTGTCTTTCACTGTATCCTCTTTTCTTGGTTATTCTTCAGTAATACATGTACAGCAAAAATATATAATGATCACAAAAGAAAGTCTGAAGTGAGTCAGGGAATGAGAATTATGAGACTACATCTGAATATGCACAACTCTATGAACAGCCAGAGATCTGACGCGGCTCTAGATTCTTGCCTTTGACAACATTTCAACTTGGTCTTCAATGCAGTTGCAATCTGAGATCATCATTGAACATGTCAACATTTAGGCCTTAAACTTTGATAAGTCTTGTCGATCCAGTAACTCCAGTCATGGATCCAATGGTCTGTGTACATTGATTTACTTATGATAAAAACATGCTCTCCTACTTTTGGAAATAAGTCCAGAGTTCAGAGAGAAGATTTTGGTAGTCAAGCTTCTCGGCAGAATAAATTTTATCCTCTTGCTTCAGATGAATGGTGCAAATGGTCCACTTGATTTAACCCATCATGTTTTCTCGTCACTCAGAGTATCGGTATCGAGGCTTGAAATCTCTAACATATCATCCTTGGTCACCTGGGATCTTATATTCTCTCCTTTAGCCGCCATGATCTCTTCTATATTCCTGTAAAGAAGAAATGAACAGTAAAAAGTGTTTTCAATATTGGCATTTCACACATAGGTACAATTGTACATCAGATAGCATTTAATTGGATTTGGAGAAAACAAGGCACATATATAATTCATATGATCAAGTTTGAAACAGATGAAAAATATATTCTCAATTACATGTATAATTGCAATAATTTTACTTCATGGTAGAACCAATAACACCCTTAAAAAATAATTATAGTTTATCTTCTACCCACCCCCTCTTTCTCTCTCTCTTTTCCTCTTCTCTTCTCTTCTCTTCTCTTCTCTTCTCTTCTCTTCTCTTCTCTTCTCTTCTCTTCTCTTCTCGTATCTTCTCTTTTCGTATCTTATCTTCTCTTCTCTCTTCTGTCTTCTCCTCTCTCTCTTCTCTCTCCCTTTCTCTTTTTAACAATTCTTCCCAGAGCTTGAGACTTCAGAGCACATCATCCAATTCTGGTAAATTATTGGTAAATTAAAAAGAAATAATCATTTACAAAACACATAGCAAGCGAATCAGGACCAGGGGCACTCTGCCCCAATAACAGGCTTGGAAGGATATGAATAATGTTTTTTCCATTTTCCTTCAGCTATTACTTATTTCCTTTCACAAAAGTGCAATTTTCTTTGAAAGACAAATGCTTTAATACCTCCCTGCTCCTTTAGCTCCTTTGAACCAGTCTAGATTATCAGCGATGAGATGATTGTTTTCACATCCACTACACTTGACAATGACCACGCCCTTTTCATAGGCATGTTTAGAGATGCTCCTTGCTGTACGCATTCCACAGACTTTACATGTGAAGGCCAGATGAAGCTTACCTGTTACAATGGAAATCAAAACACAGTAAAGGATAAAAATGTCAAAGGCACTTCACTTGTATTAGAAAACCGTGAAGCTTTGAAAATGAATCAATTGTAGATCTACATATATGCTAAAGACCTTCATTTTATAACAACAATGAAACCAGAGAATGTAAAATGCAATTCACAAGTATGGTACCGCAATTGAGATTATGAAGTCTTGAAATTGAACCTGTTGCCTTCTTTTAAAAATTAAAAAAATTGGGAAATAAAAACTTTTTTTCCCAATCTAATTAATGGTCAATAAGAAAGGCATGTGCGGTTTTTCAAGAAATTTGGGAGGGGTTTACAAAAACTTGGGTGTATAAACATAGCCAAGTCTCTGGCAAGTATGCATCAGAAAAAGCAAACATCATTCAAAATAAAATCTAAAACATAATTAATCTTCATGTTACACAATTCTCTTGATCTAGTACTATACGTAACTTTACACTTATTAGTATTACCTTCAATTTTACCAAGAGCCTGCTTAGCTGCTGAGCCGTCATCTGATTGTCCTGAACAAAAACACGCTTTCAGTCCAGAGGTTAAAACATTGTCTGTAGGACGACATATAGAATTCTTTTGATCTGTCTTTATCCGTCTCCAGACAAGGGATGACGAGGAAGATGAGGATACAGTTCTCTGGTCTAATGAGGCAGGTCTGATGAAGTGATGGACTTTCATCCTTGAGGTCGTCCTGCTGCAGATGCGACTCATCCATGTTGGACAGCATTCAACTCCAGCTTTAACTGCACACCTCAACATAATTCCAGTAATGAATCCAGTTGGTGATACAATGCATATGCAGCTTGGCTGAAAAGAAAAATTGGATGAATGTTGTCAAAATCCCAAAGAACAAATTGGTTGTCACGCATCAGACTTTTTGTCACGTTTGTTAATTAGACTAGACCAACTAGAACTATTATAAATGCAATAGCCAAAAGGTCTAGACTCTAGATTCTACTTTTTGTAAACACATCTTCTTCTTCTCTTAGTTGATCCCTCCACATGCAGCAAATAAACAAATTTGAACAAATACCGGTAGACAAAACAGGACAACAAGACTCACAGCCACACTTACAACTCTTGCCTCAGCCGATGATACAGACGTAACAGCTGACAGATTTGTATCTACACTGGGCCTACACATATTGTATACACTGATTGTACTATACTGTATAGATCTACTTCAAACTTCGAACGTACAGTACACGTGCAACATTGATTACGCAATGCGTTGCTCGTGTCATCATCCACACGGTTACGATTACGGTTCTACTGCCCAATTTTACTTTTTTAAACAAATTGGAAACGCATTTCTGTAATATTCCATGTAAGAAACTTCGTTGAGAATGGATAGCACCGGAGGTGGAATTGTGTTAAACCTTGTATCCAATGTGGAACCAGTAAATAAGGTAAGCCGTTAGCTGAAAACTATCAACAATATTTCATTTCAGTCCCATTCATACAATATTTTGTCATGTTAGTAGTGTCCATTTCTATTGTGTTGAGCTGAGTGTGATACTAGTTTGGAAATGAGATAGATGTCAAAGTCAAAGATATGTTTGTTTTTTAAGAGAGTAATAACAGACTTATTTGTTTCTCTAGACAAATTATAGACTGGTTATAAACTCATGAGACCTGACATGATGATGATGATGAAAAAGGAAAAATATTCATTCAAAAAACTATTTCAAATGTCAACTCAACTGCGCATGGTTGCCAAGTCAAAATTAGAATCGATAAGATTAGTCTCAAAAGTATGAACATACAAACGCCTATATCTATACCCTATAGTATACGTATAGCAAGCAAGAGCGTGGAAACTGGTGACAAATAAATTGAAAGAGAGAGAGAGAGAGAGAAAATGATAACGAGACAAAAGGGAGTGAACTACAGTACAGATCTATTTACTTCTTTTGTAACTTACTATCTTTACAACTTGTCTGTAATGTCTTTCTCTGTAGGTCAAGAAGCATCCTATTCCTCAGGAAACTTTGAAGAAAAAGAAGAAGACACCACAGAGAAATACAGAAGGAAGAGAGGACAACATCTCACACCAAAAAGGAAACAATAATTCAAATCATGATGATGCAAAGAATGAGAGCTCGGGATTCAGTTTCAACTTTTTAGATGACAAACAGACAGGATCGCGAGGGAAAGGAGTGAAGCAGAAAGATGGAGAAAGCAAAAACAAACAGCCTGGTCAACCAAACAACAACATAATTTCTTCTCTCTTTCGACACAACCCAGAGATACCTCAGGTTAAAATGTGAGTTGCATTTTCCTAATTTGTTTCCAAATCATACATACCTCATTCAATCCTGCCATCTCGCTCATTCTTTCTTCTTCTTCCTCTTCTCAGTGAAAAAAATACATGGGGGCTCAGAGCGAATTTGCCCCCGAAGTGCCCAAAAGAGCCCCGTAAATTTGCATAGAGTTCAATGCAAAACAATTTTAGAGTGTTATTTTTATGCAGGCAAGCTTGAAAAGTAGCCCCCGAAAAATAAATATTTTATTTTTTCCCTGCCTCTTCTTCTTCCTCTTCTTCTTCTCCTTCTCCTTCTCCTTCTCCTTCTCCTTCTCCTTCTCCTTCTCCTTCTCCTTCTCGTTCTCCTTCTCCTTCTCCTTCTCCTTCTCCTTCTCCTTCTACTTCTTCTCCTTCTCCTTCTCCTTCTCCTCCTCCTCCTCCTCCTCCTCCTCCTCCTCCTCCTCCTCCTCCTCCTCCTCCTCCTCCTCCTCCTCCTCTCCTTCTTCTTCTTCTCCTTCTTCTTCTTCTTGGTAAGAATAAATCATTCTCTTCTCTCTCCATCTCCCCACTTCTGCATCATACCTTTTCTCTGATACAATTTTTCCCTCGTTATATTATATAGGAATGCATGATGTATGCTTGATCCCTTTCATCAAGTTTATTATCTCACACTGCTTTGTACCGGTTTGTTGGCTCAGTCAGTAGAGCGTCCGCCTCATAACCGGGAGGTCGTGGGTTCGAACGACGGCCGCGTCATACCAAAAGACGTTAAAAGATGGGAGTTGTTGCTACCTTGTTTGGCATTCAACAATAAGGGATAGAGCAACGTCGATCTGGCGCTGCTCAGTGGCTGCCGGGCTCACGATCAATTGGGCAAAAAGAATTTCCATTTCGGTTTAATAAAATTTGGAGTGGACTATTAGGCTATTATTATTATTATTATTATTATTATTATTATTATTATTATTATTATTATTATTGTGAGCCAAAGAAGTTCTGAAGCTACACTTTCATACTTTTCAACCTTTATTTTAATTATTAAAATGCACTCTTCGTCTAGTACAGAGGTGTTTCCTAAATACACAGGTACATGTAGCTTGTCATTTGTTATATTACTAATATTGACTTGTATTATAAATGAAACTTATTAGTATTCTTGACAGTGAAGTAGCAGTAGTTTGCTTTATGTTTACACTGTTTACTGATTAATCTTTAAATTTTAAGTAATCAGCCATTTATTTTTCTTATTACAGTCAGAAAGTCACTGAGAATAAGGAGGCTATCTTTTCATCAACACAGTTCAGTGAACTCCCGCTGCATTCCTTCATGGTGAGTTTATGTCCATTGATTCTCTCAAAGATCTCAAAATTATTGTTTGCTCTCTCTCTCTCTCTCTCTAGAAAACTCAAATGTCACAACATTTCCAAGTGATTGTGCTAGCTCGGTGGGCCTCCACTGGTCAGAGTAGAACATGGCTAGACCTATGGCTAGTGAATCCAAAGCATATATAAAATGTGCAAGTGTTTTTTTAAGTGTCTTTATTTAGTTACAGGCCTTTCTTCAGTGGGTTGCTCTAGTAGCTTTATTCCTAAAGGTAACAAAGTGTTGCTCGGTTTCCTATTATCTGAAATTGTTAATTAAGGACTTTAAAAAAAAAAAATTGTCAACCACTGAAAAAAACAATAAGTCATACATTCAGTGAAAATCAAGACCATGTTTCATTTTATTGGCCTAAACGTCCATAATTCTAGTAATTCTCTCATGCGGATTTGTGTGTAGATAAAATGGGAGCTCTATGAAATTGTAGTGACTCATATTCTACTGTGTCGTCTCTCCTAGATATCAAATATTGAGAAGAATCTCGGTTTCAGTCAGATGACGACTGTACAGCAGAGAGCCATCCCCACTCTGCTGCATGGACAAGACACTCTTATCAAATCACAAACAGGAACAGGTAAATACAAACAGTTATTCTGGTACTTCTGTACAGATTGCAGCATTTTCAGAAAATATAGGCCTTTCCGATGCTGTTTGAAGTCCTGAGTACCTTGGTCAATGCAGGAATTCTGACAGATATGTAGAGTTTAAGAGGTGCTTTTAGTTGTGAATGTGTCCCTATCATCGCATTGGATGTGTCTGTCAAAGTTGTATACCTCGTTTTACATGAGAGAGTCTGTATAATGTATTGGTGATTCAGGGGGGTGTTTCACAAAGACTAAGATCGACTTCAAGTTGGACTTAACTATGGCAGGGCCGTTCATGCCACTGTTTGCTCTCACCCTTTACTAGCATTGGTTTCTCAAGGGACGTACAAATCGTGGTCACAAATCTACAGAATTTACATTTTTTGATAATTCATTATTGAAGAAAAAAATATTATCTAAAGATCATAATGATGAGAGCAAACAGTAGCATGAATGGCCTGCCATAGTTAATTCCAACTTAAAGTCGATCTTAATCTCTGTAAAACACTCCCCAACTTTGATATACTTATAACTGCATCTTATCTACTGGTTCAGATGCCAAACAAGATGAAAGTTATAAAAAGGAACCTGGGATATATGGTGCAATGAAACAGATTTATTCTTATATTATACAGCACTATCAAAGATTAATGAATTCAATCTTCTAGAATCATGAAGTTAACTTGATGTTACTTTTTATTTTGCAGGAAAAACTTTGGCTTATGCTGTTCCAGTCGTCCAACAGCTGCAGGGTCTTCAGCCTAAGGTTCAAAGATTACATGGACCGTATGCTCTTATTCTGGTCCCTACTAGAGAGGTAAGATAGTAAGCTCTGAGTAGAAGTTTGGGCAGATAAGGCCTGTCTTCATCAGCTCGAGTTTGCCAAATAACCCGCTATTTTAGTCATCCCGATCGCAAATTAGCCAGTAAATTTGCGTCTTCAACAGCCCGCAGTTGTAATAAGTGAAATATTTGGTCGAGAAAATATACAGAGAAATCTTAATTTTGTTTCCAAAATATCCCGCTATTTGGGAAATAGCGGGCTAATTTGCGCCCGTCCGAGCCAGTTTGTGATAAGCTTATCGGTCTGGTGAAGACGCAATTTCGAGCTTCAAGATAATCTTCTGAGTCTGAAAATAGCAGGTTCTTTAGCAAACTTAAGCTGATGAGGACAGGCCTTTAGAGAGAGGGAGAACGGAAAGTGAGATTAGAGCAAAGACAAACAAACAAACATCAACAGCAACAACAACAAAGATGGAAAATGTCAAAGAGAGTGAGTGAGTGAAAAGAGAGTGAAAGAGACATTAAACGGGCATGAACTCTTCATTTTTTTTTTTTTGTTCCTACTCGAGAAATAAGCTAATAAACTAAGCGAGAGATATTCTTGTGGGTGGCTTTTAGAAATGAAGGATACAAGTATGTTTACCTACAGAATAGTCTTATTTTTGTATAGGAAGAAGCAACAGATGCTACATTGGTAAAATTTATGGGGGTTACCGGTATTGGTTTTGTAACTTGTGTATCATATTTTTCAGGTGCCTAAAACTATACAATCAATATAATGTCTCCTTTTCTTTGTATATCCTTGCAGCTGGCATGCCAGAGCTTTGAAACACTTGTAAAACTTGTCAAGGTAAGTTTTTCCTCCATATAAATTGTAGAAGGCATGGTTTCAACATTTGGTGAATTGATTGTAGCAGGTGCATTTGCATTTGATGCAATAAAGTAAACTAAAAGCATTTGAATGATTTGAATATGAAGTGTGTTGAGCTATGACACTACAGGTTGCTACACTATAACCATACTCACAAGAGCAAACATTCACTTGCATATACTGTTCTCATTAGTGTGAACTATGTATCTACAGAATCTCAAAGCAGCCCTAAAGATAACATTCAAGAGATTATCATTTCACAAGATCACACTTTTTTGCTGTTATAGCTATGATAAGGGGGAGGAGGGGTGTTACTGATTCTCTTTATGTTGTTTTATTTTATTGTGGAGGAAAGGATGAGTGTACTAAAAAGTAAAATCAGCAAATCTCTGCCTTTTTTTTTCTTCCACCAGCCATTTCATTGGATAGTTCCTGGTGTGCTGATGGGAGGAGAGAAGAAAAAATCAGAGAAAGGAAGGATACGAAAAGGAATCAACATCCTGGTATCCACTCCTGGTAGATTGGTAGATCACATCAACACAACCGAAGCTCTTACCTTCTCAAGGGTAAGATGGGTCATCTTGGATGAGGCTGATAGGTAAGATGATTACAATGAAGAGGATGAGAGAGAAGGATATTGATGGTGATGATGGTGATGATGGTGGTGATGGAGTGATAGTTGGTGGTAGTGGTGATGGTGGAGTGATGGTTGGTGGTGGCGATGATGATGATGATGATGATGAGATAATAGTGATAGTGATAATGATAATGATGGTGATGATGGTGACAATGAAGAGGGGGAGAGAGAGATATTTTTATGATGATGATGGTTGGTGATGATGATGATGATGATGATGATGATGATGATGATGATGATGATGGTGGTGGTGGTGACAATGAAGAGGGGGAGAGAGAGATATTTTTATGATGATGATGGTTGGTGGTGGTGATGATGATGATGATGATGATGATGATGATGATGATGATGATGGTGGTGGTGGTGGTGGTGGTGGTGGTGGTGGTGGTGGTGGTGGTGGTGGTGGTGATGATGGTGATGATGGTGACAATGAAGAGGGGGAGAGAGAAATATTTTTATGATGGTGGTGGTGGAGTGATGGTTGGCGGTGGTGATGATGGTGATGACGAAGAAAAGTAATAGATGATGAAGGATCATAGATTATGAGGAAGATGATAATGATGTTGGTGATGATAATTATTATTATGTGAGTCTCATTTTCTTCATTACAAAATTGCACATATGAGGTTCACTCAAACACTGGTAAGATTTGCTGGTATGATTTCCAATCATCATTGGTACTCATTATCTCCTTAATACAAGCATATTAGAAAGAGAGGGTATATACATTTTTTTTTTTATGACTGGTATTCTTTCTTTTCTTACAGGTTATTAGACTTGGGTTTTGAGAAAGATGTAACCACTATCTTGAATGCTATCAATGAGCAGTGCCAGAACCAGAAACAAACCGTCTTGGTCTCAGCTACACTATCAGAAGGTATGCTTCATGAGAATCTAATTATATATCATCCCTGAGAAAGAGAAGAATAACTAGTGTTACTTCTTTTACAGAGGAAAGCAATATGCCTTGTTTTTACTATTCCATGTGCCTCCTTTCCACCTGAAGTTCCTGTAAATGTTGAGAGATTGCATTTCCCAACCTGATCAGTTTTTAAACATACTAGAAATTAATTCTTGTAATTCATATGCCCTTTAATTCTTCCTATGCTACTCAAATAATCTCCCCATACCACATTGTATGCATTATGGGATAGATATACCAAAGGCTCCGAGATTATTTGACTGCGTCAAGTGAAAGACTAATCTATACAGGGGGTGTTTCACAAAGATCCTTTAAAAATTATTTTAAAAGGCATAAAAAGTTGATTCAAATCATTCATATTTTCTATTATTTTGGGAGATTTCATTTCTTGATGTGGAATTTATGAAAAGTCTAAAATACTTGAATTTTGCTTTTGAATGTAATTCATTATACGGCTACAGATGGCTCTCCATAATATTTAAGTCCAACTTAGAGTTTGGTTGGACTCAGAATCTTTGTGAAACACCCTCCGGGTGTTAAAGGGATTGCCATGGAGCTAGTCAAGATAGGAAAATTAATCTTTCTGTCAATTGGTGCCTATTGTTTTGTGTAAATGTTCATGTGTGGTAAATGAGCAACTGTGCAGAGAGGCAAAGAAAGCAACCAAGAAGTTAATGCCAGTGTTGAAAAGTGAAAAAAATTGGTCAAAGATATGCTAACATGTGTTGTATGTTCTATGAAAGTTTGCAATTCTTCTCTTCCCTAGGTGTGAAACGACTTGCAAACATCACGTTGAAGGACCCCGTTTTCATCGATGTTGCAAAACACCAATTAGACAAAGCGTTGCCTCCAGCGCCATGGTCGGCTTCATCGTCATCAACGGAAGAAAAGCTGAGACCTGCAAAGACCGGGTCACAGACCGAAGAGACTGGTGAAGGAGAGACTGGTGAGGATGCGGAGATGTTCTCCGTTCCAGAACGCTTGAAGCAGCAGTTTGCGATTGTACCCAGCAAGCTTCGACTGGTGGCTCTCACAGCCCTTGTAGCAGGCGGGTTTAAGGTATGTGGGATAGTAACTTGAATCATTTAAACAATGCATCATTAAGCTGCATATATCAAATCACTTTAAGGAGATGAGGCCTGGGCACTGTCTCACAAAGAGTTGATATTAATCGCAACTTATTTGCGATCAATATTAATCGCAACTATGTACATGAGGGATAGGGGCCTGCAAACTTGCGATTGATTAGAGGACTTGCGATTGATTTGGATCAATTGCAACTGTTTATAAGACGGGGCCCTTGAATGGGTTATAGTGTTTTACAGTGACTGCTTTGAAAACGTGGAACACTATCCCCCTTTCCATCAGCGAATCAACCTATCTTGTCAATTTCAAAAGATCCCTTAAAACATACATCTTATGTTTTACCTAATTCTATGAGGTTTATGTTTCTCTTAACAGTTCACCCTGTTATTTTGTTAGGGCTATGGTACTTGTTGTTTTTAGTGCCCCTAAACAATCAATATCGTAACATTTGATTTTTTTTTTTGGGGGGGGGGGGGCTTGCAGTTGATGTAATTTCAGACTTTTGAGTTTTAAGTTGAGATGATTGGGTATTTGTAATATGTCAAATATTAATACCCAACAGCATTGATAAGATACACATGCATACATTCATAATAGAAGAGAAAGAATATATGAAGGGCTTGTGTGAGTGAATTTAGGTAATGTTTTGTGTAATTCAAAAGAGAAATTTATAATACAAACTTGTCTGGCTTTTTAGCATACCAATTTCTAAATGTGAAATTATTTTAACTATTTCTGCAGTTTACAAGTTGACCTGTTCCAGATCGAAATTGTCACAGTGATTATGACTGTTGTAAATTGTAAACTATGTAATTTTTTAAAAATCTTATTGCTATTTTAGAGTCCCTCAGGATGTAAGATGCTGGTCTTCCTCTCAAGTTGTGAATCAGTTGACTTTCACTACACACTCTTCCAGGCCTGCAAGGGATGTTCCATTCTCAAAGAGGATGGGACAGCATCAAAGAGAGAGGGGATGCCACTATTCAGACTGCATGGCAGTATGTCTCAAGCGGTAATTATTTGATTTTTGCAGTCTTGATATTCTAAATGTTATAGTTATATGTTCATAATTATTCAGGGCCCAGTGGAAGACCACTACTTATTGGTGAATGGGCTACCCTGACAAAAGATTAGAAATAAATAAATAAATAGTTTAATAGTGTAGTAATGCTTCCATATTGATATAATAGAGTACAGTGTCTGATCATGCATGAATGTTTGTATATATATATATACATAAATGTATGTAGCCTACAAATGTATTTTCTGTGTAGCATTTATAATTTCCTGCATGTATTCATGCTATTAAACTGGTATAACAGATTTTCAAAAGAAAATCATGAATTTATTGTGAATAACTTTGCTAGATGTTTTGAGTCATGATGACAGTTTACTGTAAATTTATTTTAATTGAATATTGAACTGTCTTCTATGGCTTAAATCATGCTGTTTTTGTTTTTTTTACAGGAAAGAATAAAGATGTATCATGCATTCAGTGAAGCACGAAAAGGCGTCCTCTTGTGTACAGTAAGTCTTCCTATTATGTAATGGTATGATATTAATTTTACTAATCAGCATACACTAATACATGCTACCTTATCGGATAGTTTTGCACAGTGAACTGTCTGAAGCTACTTTTAGTGATCCATGGTCAAGATAATCTCAATTCAATAAAACAACAAAATGTTTTTTATCACACAGTATGATATCAATTTCAATTTCAATCTATTGTCTAATATTGGAAATGTGTTTTGATGAGTTGTGCCAAGTACTCTATGAACCCATAATGAAATTGGCTTGGATGAAGTTTGAATGAACTGAAAATTAATGTTTGTGTTAAAAATGGAACTGAGAATTGTTGCAAAGGATATTCCGTCTCCTTATTAATAATAATATTCCGCTTTTACCTTTCTGTTTCTTAAAGGATGTGGCTGCAAGGGGGTTAGATCTGCCAAAAGTCAAATGGATTGTACAGGTAAGAAAGAGAGACAGAGTTACGGTTTACAATGAAAGAGTTACATTTACAACATGTAACTCACAATTGATATGTACATTATAAATGTAGATAAGAGATTTTCAATCTATAGGTACATGGGAAAATTGACATTCATGTATTGAAGCATTGATGTTACGTGTTCCAAGCCTGATAAAAACCCGATTTAAATCGGTTTCCCGATATTTTTTTTTTTTTCCCGATTTTTTCCCGATTTTTTTTTTCTTCCCGATTAAAAAAAAAAAAAAAAAAAAAAAAAAAAATCATTTTTTTTTTTTTTTTTTTTTTTTTTTTTTAAACAGATTTTTTTTTCTTCTTCCCTCTTTTATCCTGATTTTACCGATTTCCCCGTTATTTTCTCTAATCTTCCGTATATTGCCCTATTTTTTTCCAAATTTGTTTTACTCAAAAGGGGGGATTGTTGTTAGATGCCATTTTTCCCCCGCGAATCCTCTTCTCTTTTTTTACTCAAGGGGGGCGTGGTTGAGGGGAAAACAAAAAACCTATTTTTTTTTTAGTGCTCACTATCACCCCTGGTGTTCAAAAAGAAAGGGATTGTAGAGGCTGATGGGAGCATCTGATATATTGGTGGAGAGAAAGGGAGTTAGAGAGGGGAGGGGAAGGAGAGAGAGATAAATAATGGAGATTTATATACATGTACCCTGAAACCTGTCTATAAAGACCACCCAAGGGAGACAAGAAAAGTGGTCTTTATAGGCAGGTGGTCTTTAAGTTCAGGTTCCTTTAGCACATGTTACAATGAGAAACCATTTTCAAGGGAAACAAAAAATGTGGTCTTTGACGACAGGTGGTCACTTAAAAGCAGGTTTGACTGTTTAAGCAAATAAAGTCACAAAATATAGAAATATAAAAGGAAGGACAACAGATGATGATATTGATGAATTTTGTCTTACAATTTTAGTACAACATACCAGGTTCAGCAGCTGACTACGTTCATCGTGTCGGCAGGACAGCTCGGATCGGTAAAGAGGGACAGGCCTTGCTCTTTCTAGCCCCATCAGAAGTAGAATATATCAGGATACTGGAGGAACAGCAAATCAGGTGAGCTGTTTAGAAACTCTCCTAGGGCGTATGTATTTCATTTTGAATTGTTAGCCATCTGCAATTTGAATTTGAAACTGATATAGATGACGATTGATTAATCAATTAAGAGTGTTAATGTAAGAGTCTAGAACTGACATATACATTACATGAACTACCGGAGACCTACTGCATTCTTTGCAATCAAAATTACTGGAAGATTAAGTATCAGTACCTTAACCCAGGCTTAATGTTGTACCCCATCATCTTGAATAGGCCTGAGTCAAACCGTTTAACCGACGGTTATCCGACCGCATTCATCAAAACCGTTTAGCATTTCTCGCTCCGGTTAACCGTTATTTGCATACATTTTGGAGTGTGCTAATAGCCGATGATAAAGATAATCAAAGAAACCGCAGTGTAATATTACACCCTGTCCGCTGCGCGCTAGCTTTCTGGCAGCAGTAATCCCCATGAATGAATTTGTAAACAATAAAACAACCAGCCCCCTTCTCTCTTTTCTCACCCTCTTTATTCCCTTCTCTCTGCAATGTGTTCATCGCTCATGTACCTTTTCTTAATACTGCACTGAGTGCACTCTCAGCTCACAACTTTCTAAATGTTTACACATTCGATGGTCAGTTCCTCTCACATCCCTTCTCCCCCGAGTCTCTCTCTCTCTCTCTCTCAATATTAATATCCATCCCTTGCCGACTCGCCCCCTAAAATAATGTTCATATATAAATAAAATACAAAAATATTGATAACAATAATAATTGAAGTTTTAGAAATATCAATCAACAAAGTCTTGGATATTATTTGTGAGTAATTTAAGTTTTTGATCATTCTTCAATTCAGCCGATTAACACAGCCACCCTTTCTTGCTTCGATCTTCACTCATGTCCCTGCCTCGTCCATGCAGGGACATGCAGGGACATGCTAGCCCATATGCTCTCTCAGTCACACACACATGTACACACAAACCTCCGGCGCCCAAATACACTGTACATACACACAGATGGAGAGCTCATGCTTGTCACATGCACACATGTGGGCGTGGCTTCTTGACCTCCCACTGAACTGGGTACGGTGAAAGCACGCGCGGTCACCAACCTGTAATTTATGCTGGTATCAAACTCCACCCACATAGCTAGAGAACCTTCCTGATTGGTCACTAACTTGGATCAGCTCATTGCAGGGTGTGTCTTGGGTGTGTGTGATACACACTTCCACATAATTTCATATGGCAATGATACATGCAGGGAGCTCTCTCCCTGACCATGTGCAAACATTGCATTGCAAAGGCATATATAAACACGTCACAGATCAGCTATCTTCACAGAGTAACTTTGCAAGGTTAATCATGATATCAAATTCAGATGAGGAATAATAAGACATGTTTTATGTTGTTTATTACTGGTCTCTGTTTATCAGGATGACCCAATTTGTGCCATAGTCCGGGGCTGGGAATGCTCAGCTCGACAGTCTGAAGACCAGCAGGGTTCCGAGCTACAGCACTATTAAAAATACTGTATTTTCACTTTTTCAGATTATTATTAAACGGTTAAACGAAACCGCCCGTATACTTTTAACGGTTAACCGTTTAGCACAAAAACCATAATGACTCAGGCTTAATCTTGAAACATCTCTTAATATATATATATATATATATATATATATATATATATATATATATATATATTGTCCCATGTTATGAATATGTTTTAATTTTGTATTGACGGAAAAAATATGTTGCAAAATCAAAACATGAATCTCTTTTGAATGGGGCATTTTATAAGATGGAGGCAATGACCTGTTTATCCTTGGAATTTTTATAACAGAAAAGAAGGGGTTTGTCCTGAGCCTTTCATTTTGTTTGTGTAATTTCTCCATTTAAAATGGTAATCTTGACAAATAACTATCTGGAGTGAAATAAAATGATGGTTTTGGCCATAATGAAGCACACAAACCAAGTCAGTTTGGAAATACGCTGTAAATAAGACATTTTATTGAATCAATCAAGTTGTTTCAAAGAAATCACTAATTCATGTATGGTTTGGTTTTTTAATCTTAGAATCAAAGAGCAGCCACTGGACGACATCCTGTCCAGCCTGATGACCTCCGAAGCTCAGGACTTCATCCATGGACAGTTCAAGGGTCAGAGGCAGCGATCCGTAGAGGAAGCGGCTACCAACCTCCAGCTGAGATACGAGAATCATGTCCTCACTAACACAGCGCACACACAGCAAGCTAGGAAAGGTAAGAGTCTCTCTCATCTCTCTCTGTCTTGCTGTCTCTCCTTCTCACTCTATCCCTTTCTTTCTCTCTCTTTCTATTGAGACTCTCACATTTTCTCTAATCTTTATTATATTTTTGATTAATGAAATCCTGTTCAGTGATTGGTCAACATAGCATCACGTGACCAAACATAACATTGCTATGATGTAACCATGACGTCATCCGTGGTATAGTGCACTATACCATTGCACTATACCATGGATGACGTCATATATATACGATCGATCAAGATCAATGCGCTATCGGTCACGGTACTGTCGTCTGCGCTGTTATTACTACTTCAGTGACAGTAAACATTATAAAAAAAAAATTATAAAGGTTGGTTTGAAAAATATAAAACAAATATATCATGCACTATTTCAAGCCACTAGTGAAATTATGGATTCCTCTGCGACATAAATAGCACCTCGATCCATAATTTTAACTAGAGCCTCTCAGTGCAGGGTATATTTGTTTACCATGGACTGGATGGCACCATAGTTTTCAACCATTTCCAATTTTTGGCCTTCAAGCCGATGTTTTAAACCCTAGATTCCTCTTTTTTCTGAAATATTCTGAGTGAAAAGTATAACAAATAGAGAGACTGAATTCCTGTTTTTACCTTGAAAGATTCCCTAATTTTTGCTGTGAATGGTTGGCGGTTATGGATGGCACATTCGCTAATTTCAAAGTTTACATTCATTTTTACTCCCGAAAATGTTTTAATTATCCAGTTAAACTCAGATTCCATGCAACTTTTAAGAAAGAGACAGATGGACAGAGAGAGAGAGAAAGAGAATGAAATAGTAAACAGAAATAGTGGGTCTTAAATGTTTTGAGAGAGATATCTTTTGTTATGTTTCTAGAATAACACTGAATTTATCATGAGAGTAAGGTTTGACTTGATTTGATTTATTTTTCTACTCAAATATCAACAAATTAAAATGACATATATAAACCATACAGAATAATAATATATAATAGAACAAATGAATTATACAAGTAACAAAATTCTGATAAGTATGTACGTAATAAAACAAGTTTAAAGAGTACATTTAAGATTGAGAATAGGACAAAGTATGTTATATTGCTTGATTTATCTTTACAGCATTCCACTCCTTCATCCGTGCGTACGCCACCTACCCGTCATCCCTCAAGCACATCCTGCACATCAAGAAGCTTCACCTGGGTCATGCTGCCAAGAGCTTTGGACTGCGAGAAGCGCCCTCTAACATCCATGACAGGATAGGCAACACCAATGCAAGGGGCACCAAGAGAAAACAGTGAGTTTTTATACATTGTTTTTTACATGGTTTCTGGGCATTGTTTCGCAAAGCTGTCATATTAAAAATTTGCAAACGTTTCAATGGGAGGGATGTCAGCCAACTTGAATGAAGAAAATACAGGACAACACTTTCAAAGTGACTCCGTAACATTGGCTCGGATTGTGAAACAAAATCCTGGATTTAGCTCATGCTGCAATGATAATTATAAACCTTTAGGTCAGTCAAGAACCCCATTTTTTTAAAAGCGATCTCCTGTCTGATTATCAAGATATTTATGATTAGAAATCAAAATAAAATTGTCCTTTTTCCCAAAGGTTTTTATAACACTACAGTCTTTTGGGTGAAATGAGTATGGTAAAAACCAGTCACTCAAAGATTTTTAATTCTTTGAGGCACTTCATGATCATTTTGAAGCGCAATTTTTTTTAGGGCTTCAATGTGACATCATATCACAGACAGTGATAACACGTAGGGTCATGCAGCTCAGATTTATCATTGTTGAACGATGCCTTTATGAAAACCTCTGATTCAACAAGATTAATGATCCTCGCAGGGTGGATAACATTAAAATTTAGACATCATTTAAACATACACGATACATTTGTTTGTTATCTTCACAAATTTCTATCTATACAGATTAATACTTTTGAATTCTATGTAATGCTATAAAAATCAAAAATTAAAAGAAGATGAAAATCCAATTATCTCTCGTCAAATATTGAAATCATTTTAGAAATTCAAGGAAAATGACATTAGGTTTTAATCTATTTTGAAGTATCCTGTTAGATGTATTAATGGATGTCTTCTAAAACAGGTAAGAGATACTGGTAGATATCTTGTCAGGTTTTTATGCCTCTGCTACAAAGTAGCCGGAGGCACTATGTTTTCGGGTTGTCCGTCCGTACGTCCCGTTCTCGTGATCGCGTTATGTGAAGAACTGATTGATGGATTCCTGCCAAACTTAGGTCATGTATGTATCTTGCTAAGCCAATGATCTGATTAGATTTTGGGGTCACAAGGTCAAAGGTCAAAGATCACAGGGCTCATTATGTAAACAAACTCAGCTTGTAATCATGATATTCTGAGAACCTGTTAATGGATTACAATCAAACTTGAATTTGAAAAATTGCTTCCGTTTTGGTTTGTAAAATTGCTCTATGGCGGAGGCATCATTTCCGACTGCACGCAGTCAAAGGTACATCTAGTTTTAATTCAACTTGATATTTATGTACGTGACTTGAAAACAATCAGGTGGGTTCATTCAATATTGAAAATTTCAATCAGAAATACTTTTCTAAATTCAGAGATTCATTAGAATTCAATCAACGGTTTTTCAATGATAAAGCATTAGGGGTGAAAATGTCAAAAGGAGAGGATCCAGAAGAAAGGAAAATGGACAATTTCATTATCCTCTTGCAAGTTGTGAACAAAATATATATTATACATGTTCAGTGCTTGTCCTTAAAAATGTATGCTTTTCATAAAAGAGGCCACTTTTTCTGAACCGTGTGAGGGAAATTTTAATCAATTTAGCATCGGAAGTTGCTATCCTTTTGGCTCTATACAAAATGCAAGGACACGCATATTCTATTTATATGAGTTTAGATTAAATGAGCTAGGGGTTTTTGTTAGAGACACACTGATTCTTTTTGTGTTTTTACACAAGGTGTTTCATTATTTAGAGCATCAATTAGTTAAGTGAAACTGTGGGAGATGACAAAGAAATAATTACCAATTGTATTTTCACTGGTGTATTTCCATGATATCAGGGTTGAACCCACAAATATGATTCTAATCATGGATGAATTCATGCCTTTTTATTTATGCGAGCAGAAAGTGGGTTGATGGAGAGAGTTTGACATTTTCAGGCGCATTTATTTTTTATATTCTGAGAAATTGAGACATTATCGTGCACAATTTTTTTGATGATAATGATGCTAGTAGTTCATTTGAAAATTGTGCAGTGATGATATCTTCACGTTGATCCATTTTAAGTGGGTTAGTTTCATCTTGCTTCGCTATGGACTGACGAAACAAGAGTTTTTCGTTGTTGTTTTTTTTTTTAAATGAAGTATGTGCTAACCACACCTAGGTTGAGAAAAGAGGGAAAGGGAAGAAAGAGAGACAGAGAAAGGGGGAGAGAGAGAGAGAGAGGGGGGGAAGAGTGAGTAAGAGTGGAAGGCATTGATTTTGTTGAAAATTTCCAATATTTTTCAGAAGAAATTGTACACACATTTCAACATTTCAGTCTAAGAGCAAGACTTTTTGAATAATTTTCAATCACATTTTTAACACTTTCCCTGCCTGAGACTGCTTATATAGATACAGATACTAATATGTTTTGTAAATACAATCTTGTCTTTCTCTTAGAAATGATTAAAAAAAATGTATGAGTGATGCAGTTAAGATCAATTAAAGTAGTAAAATATGATGAAAGACTGGCGTGATGATGTTTTATATCTGTGACACAAGTTCGTACATTTAGTAGTCCTCTAGGGGTTAAGTGAGGAAATAGTTCTTTAATCAGTAACTGATTATTCTATTCAAAAGAGATATTTTACCTGCGTGCATCGATCGTGATGGAGGACGTTTTAGTAACACTCTCCTAATTGGCCTGGTTCTGTGGTGTAAGTTAAGAGATGGTTCAACCTTCCATGACTATTTCATCTTGACTAAAAAGTAAAACCCATTCGACCATGGAATGCTTTTTGCCATTATTGCTATTAATTATTCCTCCAATAAAAAAAGATACTAGAACCCCCAAACACTCTAGCTGATAAAATACATAGTCCATTGTTCCCTTCATCCTTGGTCCTTTATATGAGCCTCCAAAACAGCCTCATCAACTAATACGGTATCATCAATAATTTTGAACAATTTCTAGACATTTATTGTTTGCGATACTCTCTGGAGCTGGTATCAATTGAGCTTCGCAGATTACAGACAATTAACTCCTCAAATATAGAGTCAAAAGGGAGGGCAGATTAATGAAAATCGGAGTGAGATTAATTGAAATTATTTGACACGATTGATTGAGCGTTGAGGTATCGGCCTTGCCTGGGATTCTTGAAAGTGTGTTGGTGAGTGATAGATTACCACCTATTAAAATTGAACGGTGCTTCTTGATGGGAAATCTGCACTATGAGGGTGACGTGATGCGATTGGCTGAGTCTTAAAAGATGCATAGGCAAGCATTCAGGGTCAATCGACATCAGAAGCAATTTATTTGATTTGAAAACGATGTGTGGGCATCGCTTTAGAGGACATGTTGAGATTGGTTTTAACAAGTAATATGCTAATGGTTGCTGCTTTACGGCTCCTATTATCGACGGTGATAGTTATTCTTGTGATGTAAGTGTGCCCATGGAGGAGTCTGTGTTATTCTAGGATGGTGAAAGGGAGAGAATGGGAAAAACATTTACAGATTGGTGGTCCATTGTGCTTGCTCAGAGGGCATTGTTTAACGTTGAATAGAGATCTCTCGTGCGTAGCGCGCCCACCGTATGTGAGGCAGCCAAAGGTACGGGACCGGCGCTCGTGCGGAAACCACTACTGACGTCCCTAAATTGTCAGCACCAATAACTGTAATAGGCTGTGATATAAATGGTTTGTTTATAGAGGGGAAGGAGAAAAGGAAAAGTGGGGGATTAGTATGATTAAGGAATTAATATATTCATGGACAAGTTTGGGTTTTTTTCTTCTTTTTAATAATAGACGGTAGTTTGATGGATTGATTTTGCTTGGTGTTTGAGAAAGTGCAGTTGAGATCAGGTTAGTATAGGCAGCATGTCCTAGCAGTATTTCTGCCGAGTGTTAGTTATGTGTTAGTTTTATAAGGCTAGATATCAATGATTGTTTTAAACTTGCAATGTATTATAATAATTATAATACAAAATTTAAACAGACATTTATATAGCGCAGCTACTATATGAATATACCGGTACTCTACTGCACCAAATACAAAGTATAATATTATCACCCCTCCTATAACGGATCCGCCATTATAAGGCGCTAAAGCATTCAAGGAATTTCTTCCTTCCTGTACCCATTTACTTCACCTGGATGGAGGGTGGCAAATGTAGATTAATGTCTTGCCAAAGGACTTGAGTTCCAGGGTGTGACTCGAACCACAAACCATGTGATACACAATCTGTTGAAGCATCTCCTACATTATACAAATGACAAAAAGTAGGCAGAGAGAAGGAGAGAGAGAGAGAGAAAGAGGAGGAGACAGAGAGAGAGAGAGAGAGAGAGAGAGACAGAGAGAGAGGAGGTGAGGTGAGAGAGAGAAACAGACAGACAGAGAGAGAGAAGGAGGGAGAGGGAGAGAGAGAGCGAGGTGTTGGGTAAGAGAGAGTTGCACCAAGATGCTTGTATTTGATTGTCAGGGTCCACAAGGCATCAAGCTTTGTTTATCTTGAAGCCCTGGCCAGCTCTGTTTTTTTAAAAATAAGTTCATATTTCTTCACATATCTTTGAATTTGTACTGATTTTTATTACGTATTCAGAACTGAAAAATGCAACAAAATGAATTGAAACGAAAGACAGAAATAGAAATTAAGAGAAAGAGAGAGAGAGACAGAGAGAGACACACAGAGAGACAGAGATTGAGAGACGGAGGGAGAGAGAGAGAGAGAGAGAGACAGAAAGGTGTTGGGGAAGAGACAGAGAGAAGAGAAATAGAAAAAAGGAGAAATATCACAATATGAAAAAGGGCAAGAGAACAAGGAGACTGAGGGCAGGAAAGGACATCTCTATGCACTCGTTTACTCATCTGCTAATTGGCATCATCCATCGTTATGAAGATGACTTTCAGGGGAATAATAAACACCAGGGATGTATGGCACTTAGCTCAAAAAAGAAGAACAAAAAGAAGACACAATTTATAAATATATATTTGTGCAAAGTGAGATGTGTTTTTAATCATTGAGCCTAGAGTCACATGAGGATTTGAGGAGTAGATTGAATGGGATGTCCCAAGAAAGGAGAGGAGGCACTCTTAAGAGGACGATTCAAGTGTCCTTTGGATTGGGAGTACCCGGAGTGGAAGATGCCTTGGTGCCGGTAGCCTGGGGCGGGATGGAACACGTAGTGAACAATGGACGCTTCTTCCTTCCGTTGTCACGGTGTGAAGTAACAACTTACCCACGATAATATTTGTGATTACTGTCGTTCCTGTGGGAGAGGGATAGGAGACTGTCTGTCTCCCTCCCCCCCCCCCCCTCTTTCTTGGCTTTGCCAGGTCATACCCCAAATGGGTCACACCTCCACCAAACGGATTCCAAACCAACCAATATCCTTGCCATTTCAGTATTTTCAGAATAATTTCATTTTTAGTTCAGTTTATTGTCGCAAGACTCCACACTTACTTTTTATGGAAGGGGGTCGAGATCAAACTTTTTTACAATCTATATGCATGAGCCCTTTATGAAAACTTTTTGTTTTTTAAAGGGGGGGTAGGGGTCTGGACTTTGATTTTGGGCTTTCAGGTTTCCTGGGCACCTGTTAGCGTCAAGCCCAGATTACCAATCAGGACCCCGTCTTGCGCTTGTGACTGGGGTATCGGATTTAGTCCATTCCTGCACCCCTTCCCCCTACAACTTTTTGTTCTCTATCTCTTCCGCTACTCTTCTCCTTTGCGTTCACCAGGATGATCATAATGAGCAGGATAATGCCTTTCAAACGCAGGTAGGACTCAAGGCAACCGACAGTGATGTCACAAAGGAAAATAGCAGAGATGATGATTGAACAGAGTGAGAGAGAGACAGACAGAGAGAGATCTCTAAAGGGGATTATAATTGGAATGAATACAACTGTCAAAAGAATTGACTACCAATTTTTTATTTTTTGTCAGCATTTGCTCTCAGATTTGTTTGTGATGGCTGATATTAAGTTGGGACAACATTTGGAAGAAGTGTACAATTACAAGCCATTCCTAATTGTGTTAGTGGCTTTGTGAGTTGCTTGGGAGGCTTATTTTTGTCGCGATGTTTTTTTGATGTTGTCAATTTGTTAGCTCGGTAATGGCTTTGAATGTGATTACACTACCACTTTACTTTGTTAATTTGGTGTGATGACGGAGAAATTCTCGCAGGTTTTTGTATTGATCGGGGGGAGAATAATGCATGTTGTTTGGGAATTCTTTTACAAATGGATGAAATTGTATGCTGATGAAGGAAATGACTTTCAATTTTATATTGGAAGGGAATTTGAATGTTTTATGATAGCTTATATTTTTGTTTCCGGTTTATCGCTACTTCAAAATGCAATTTTATTAATTGATCAGATTTGATACAAACTAATGTCAACATAATGCATCTTTATTCTTTTCACAGGGAAATTATACTAATTGTGGTTCTTCTCTGTTTAGTGTTTATATTTTGTTGTTGTGGCGGTAGTTTTTTGATTTGCCTTCTTGTTTTCTTCTTGTTTTCTTGGTGTTCTTCATTTTGTTTGTTCCGTTTGTTAGTTTCTGTTATAGATATCAAATTTATTGGGGTTGATGCCACATTGTTGAATCACAATAAAATTAGTAAATTATTTTACAATGTTACTATACCTTAGAGAGTTGATGGTTGTCTAAAAGCAAGTATTTCGAAGGGGAATAAAATTAGAGCAGTTTCAAATGCTTTTTAATGTAAGATTATTTTTTTAAAAGGCTATGGAAATGTCTTTCCATGTGAAAATTTCATTCCAGAACAAAATGAGAGTAAATAGGTTTTACTTACATTAACATTTTGCAAGTTAACATTGTTTTTATATATATTTAGGAATTCAATTATTAAAAGACTTTAACCTCTCTTTGTGTTTTTCTTTCAATAAAGTTTGTCAGGATACAGATTATCTAATCTAATTGAATCTAAAATTCAGCTAAATGTTGTACTGAAGAAATACGTGTTAACTACTAATGAATATGAGGTTATCACTTATCAGCCCATAGTTCTGTAAGCCCTAACTCAAATGCAATTTTGATCGCACCTGAAACTGTTGTGTACCTTTAAAAACTGTTTTTATTTGTCATCTGCATGAGAATTATTTCCCGTGAGCGAGCGATTAACCGGTACATAATAATAGCTCTTTCTTGAATGAAACCATCAGAATATTGAATTGTAAATAAAAGTTTAATCCAAAAGGCAATTTTCCATGTGCGTTCATTCGTTAAGCATGTTGAAAGCAGCAATGAATATATCCATGTAAATAAACTTCATCACAAGGCATGAAGCAGTTTTTTGCTGTCGCACACGATCACATATGGAATACCTTGCATAAAGGGCACTGGTTTAGAATGTCGTAATTCAATTTGTTAAATGCCTTCTTTTCAATATTTTATTTTCACCCTACAAAAGCGTGAAATGAAAGCTGACAAAGTGATACAGCATTTTGATGCATTACTGAATTTCAAGTGATAAGTGATGTTTTTCATTTCAAAGGCATCGGATTGTCATTAGTATTGCATTTTTTGACCTTCCATGGAGCCCTTTTACATTTCACTACCGGTAAACAAATTTTGTTAAAGAACAATGACAAAAATGATTACTATTTTATTGCAAAAAGATAATCAATTACATTCTGAAAACTCAGACTCAATTTTCAATTTATCACACAATGGGATTAGTACACTCATAGTCATAGTAGTAGTAGTAGTAGAAGTAGCAGCGGCAGAATTTGAAGTAGTCATATTTTATCTGCTCACCAAAATTTTATTTCAAACAAGAAAAGGGAGGATTAGACATTCATAATCTTTAAGAATTATCTTTTTAATTAAAGAAAATTGAACAATTGGCTATTCAAAGCAAGTACAGCATTATTATGCACTACCATTTAGTTATGATGTTCACAAAATTGCAGAAAGTAAAGAAAATCAAAAAGGTAACATGTTAGAAATACATGGAGCAGAGGGAACGAGATAGCCCTAGGAAAGGGCTCTGGTACAACAACAAAAACAAGCTGAACAAAAAACAAAGTGAAAAACAAAATGAGGCAATACACAAAGTGCATTTTATAATACAACCAAACTTAAAAAAGGATGTTACCAACACAAGAGTTTAAAATAATCAAATGACAATTCTTTTTTCTATCATCATTCCAGTCATCATTTTCTTAAGAGTGATTTGTATTCACATTGGACAGTTACAGTGGTTTATTGCAGTTGTCATTTGATACTGATAGGTTATCCTATACCAATCCAACCAAAGAGACAATGGATTGAGATTTCTACTAGAACATCTTCTTCTCTCAGTTTTGATTTAAATAAAATGATATTTAATCTTTCTTTATGTTAAACAGGGCATTGTGGATGCTTAATTGAGAAGGGATTAGTAAAATGGATGTATTCTGAAAGTATACAAGTTTCTTCTCTTTTTTGTTGTTGTCATTTTTGCTTT